>NC_066366.1:17735000-18053125 GCF_013377495.2 Cygnus atratus
GCTACAGTTCCTTGAACCTCCTTATGAGTCTAAGCGTTCTGGAAGGTTTTGGCTAGTCCAATAAAGATGTTTTTGACTACAGTCACTACGTTCAGTAACTGGAGCTCTCCTACATTTGTACTGAAAGAGCCAATGCTCTCCATCTGAGTCAGCCTGGGTGGGGTCAGGTTTTGCATGGCAGAGCTTCACATAATGTATGTTATTTGGGTGTGCCAAAACAGGTGGAGCTGATTTGATAGTGAGGTGGTAGTAAGTGATTTTTAACCAAGGTCCACTACAGCCTTCAGCTCTGTGCTATTTGAGGTGTCTTTCCACAGGAAATCAAACTAAAATCCTGGGCTAGGCAAAGCCTGAAGCTATGCTACCCAGCTTTTAGCAAGTATTCTTCAAACTGCTGCAGTTTTAACTAGGATGCAGAGAAAAATTTCTGTGCAATAACACCCTGCAAAATTTCACTGGCAATTGAAATAGTCTCTCTCTCTCACTGAGCAGGTGAGCATAAATGAGTGAGGGGGAAAAAGCTCTATTAACTCTTGCCTATCTGAGAGAATGCCATTCTGTGTGTTCCTCAGTCTTAATCCACCAAGCCTAGGCGTGCCAGAGGCACAAGACCTAAGAAGTGACTATGCAACCAGGCAGTCTCTTTCATGTTTTTAAGAAAGAGCAGAGATGTGGCTGCCACAAACAAGGTGCTATCCCAGGGAGATGCCACACGCTAATCAGCTAGCTTGCCCAGTGCCTGAGGATGCAGACACGCTACAGGAATGCAAGATACTTCTGTTTAGGACTTCTGGTGTTCCCATCTTGGGTTGCAAAATTCTTGGAGCACAGAACTAATCTGAGAGTGAAGCCAGCTTCCCTTGGGTGCCGGCAAGAGCAAGAATTGGGCCAGGGCCCTTGGTAAGGCATGTCGAGACCCCCAGATGAAAGGCACACTTGAAATGTTTGAGCAGAGACACACATTCCTTGCAGTTTGGCCATCAGCAGGGAAGCTGGTAATGACAGCAGCACCAAGCCTAGACTCACCAAGCTTTTGACAATCTTTTCACCCTTAACAAGCTTTTGACAGTCTTTACTATCTGTTACATCTCTATATCAAACAAGCAGTCAAGACCCAGTCTAAGTGTAAAATGCTGCACTGTAGATTTTGTAACAGGAGACACACTGATTAAAGTCTAACCTAAAGGGACACCAGTCAATCTACATTTGCTACAGAAGAGCGAAGAAGAGGAAACTGCCAGGAAATTCACTTTGACTATAAAATGGTAAGAAACAGAGTCAGAAGAGCGTGGAGGAAACTATGGGTGCTGCAGATGGTCAAATCAGCTAGGCCAAAATATCCCAAATCTTAGGTTTCATTCCCAACTTGCTCTTATTTGTTTGTTCTGCAGCAGTACTTTTCCAAAGGGAGATGAGAATCCATATCAAAGATATGTGCCTTGAAGAAGCATATTTCTGCTTGAAGGCAGTCTTTTCCATGGCTGCTATATAGGCACATAACACTCCCTCCTCCCCCCTCCCCTGACCCTCCCCCCTCCCCCAAAAAAAAGACAAAACCCTATGAATTCATATCATAACCTAAGACAGACATATTTTGAAAGACTATATTCAACCTGTGTATAAACAAGGACATCTTGGCAGAAGCAAAGAGATGCACTCCAAAAAAAAGAACTGTTCTAATGCCACACACTTTACAATATGCAGTAATGAAACCAGAACTAATGAAGGGCAACTGTAGTCCAGTATTTTATCTCAAGAAGTGTGAGATAAATGGCAAAAGAGAGATCTGTTTCTATCTTATTCATTGTTCTTTGAGAAATTATGCAAAGAAAGAGACCAACAGCTGGGACAACAACCAACAACCAGCAGGCAGTCATTAGTCTTCCCATGACATACCCTCAATAATACCCTGTGTCTTCATCACCGTGTATAAACTCTCTTTCCTTTAAGAAACAACTCTGAGCACCATAAAGGTTAGACTCACCAAAACAGAAACTGGAACTGATACAATTTCAAACAGTACCTCTCTTTTGTAAACAAATATTCAGCTGATTCCCAAATTTTAGCTGTCCTATTATGGTTCAGCAAGGGAACGGTACGAGTCTCTCCTGGATGGTACAATGTAAGGCTCCATCAACAAATGTTAAAATTTAATTTCTACATCTCTGACACAAAGCATTCAAGCAACTTTTACTGTGCACATAAAATGTACTGCTCCTCATTAAAGAACAAAGACTAGCTAACAAAATTAATGATCAAAAGGTAGTTTAACCACTGCAAGCCTTTAGAGAAGAGATGTTAGTGAAACATAACCACAAGGCAGACAAAACGCATCACACCCTCATAGCCCGTGATGGTCTGTCTGAAGTTACTCTGGGTAAGAAAGGAAATGGCAGCTCCTGCCAAGAGCCAGCATTTGGCATAAAGGCAGATATAGAGAAAGAGAGAAAACATCATTTGTTTTCATATTTCCTGACAAAGACATTAGAAAAGTCGTAACTTTGTTATTTGTAGAAGGCCAAGGTTTCATTATAGAATTTAAAAGAGGAATTTCTTTTCCTCTGATGTGTGATTAAGTTTATAAGTGTAAGGCAGTTTTATTGTGTTTTTTTCTGTTTTGTTTTACAGAAAAGCAATTCACTTGCTGTCTTTTTTTTTTTTTTTAAAGAAAAGGAAAATGTTCTGTTCATTTATCTGGTAAATGTTTATCAGATCAGTGAAAAAACTAAACAATAGAATAAAACAGAATTAAACTTTAATATATTGCTTATCTTCAGGCATTGAAACATTTAAAAAAAACAATATTCCATCTAAAAAAAAGTTCTTGTTTTACCAAAATATTTGGAACAAAATTTTATTTGGATACTGTCCTTTAGCATATCTATTATTCTGTGAACTTTTTGAAAATATATTCTAAATTACTATTTGTAAAGTTTATCACTCTTTAATAACACATACTCTAAGTTGTTTGATAAGTTCAACCAGTTTACAAAAAGCATGATGCATTTTTGCCAGGTAGGTTTCAAGTCTCATGAATATTCTATTTATATTTTTTTAAAGAAATTCTTAATTCTCTATAGAAATTACTGGGAAGTAATTGCTTTTAAACCCGAAATGCATTTGTTGTTGATTAAGAGGGAAAAAAATTGTTCTCCCTGACCACACTAATTATGTAAATACTGGTATTTAAAGGAATAGAGGGCAACTGAGTAAATATAAATGAACGTGATACAATTTAACTGATTTCAAATCTAATGGAGATAGCTCTCTAGTAGTGTCCTTGAACTGTTTATTTCCCTAACCCTTTGGATTTCTGGAACCCATAGCTGTTGCTATTTTTTATTACTAGCGGCTAATATTCTGTGAAGTGATGGGATAGAGCAACAGTGGTTACAGTGGAACAGGTGTCATAACGCTGGATCAGCTATTGCACAAAGCATTAATTTGGGAGTCATATGATATTTAAAACATTTAAACCAGTTGTAGCAGTTGAAAAAAAATCCAAGTGGTTAAGCACAAACTGTTATTTTCACAGTCACTCTTCATCCCAGCTCAAGACCAAGGCACCTTTACACTAGATGCCCTCAGAAGACATACAGACTTTACACTGGAATATGGGCCCATTTGGTCCCCAAGACCATGAAAAACAAGACAACCCTCCAAGCGATGGAAATTCTTTTCCTGACAATGTGGGAGCAATCAAAAAGCAGCAGCAATGTGTGGGACAAAATGTGTGTGCTGCTGACTTCCCTGACTTTGTAGCCTGTAAAAGATTATACATGGTAGAAATCAGAGGGGGCTTGGATAGAGAAAGCTAAGTCAGATCTTTCTGAGGAACAACATCCTTCCAAGAAACTCCTTGAGCAGCGGCCTACAGAGGAAGAAGGAATTTAAGAGCTTTGCATACCACCAATATACATCTAGGACATTAGTGCTCTGAAACAGTGGACAGTGCACGCACCTCTATCAATAGCTACACATACTTACCTGAAGAAATATTTCAGCATTACAACACGTGTAAGGTTTTAGAGTTTATTTTCTTGACCTAATTTTGACATGAAGCTGACTTCTGTTTACATGAAATTAAGACTTCTTTCCTGATATCATTCATCTCTAATTGCATTCTTCCAGGAAGTATTTATAACTCAGATCAACAATTTATATTCATTATTCCTTGCCTACCTGCAGGGCTGGTTCTTGCCTGTGAAGCCCTAGTGACCGCAGACAGGAAGGACAGTAAATGCCACTACAAGACAACTCCAGACAACGCGGTCCAACAAGATGCTTCAAGGAAACTTCAGAGAACACAGAAAGTCTTCCTGATTAATACCCTGCAATAGTAGAGGCTTAAAGTACACAACAAAACTGTGTTATGTAGAAAGCTAGATGCTCTAATTCTAATGAAAATTGGAACAAGGTTAAACTTAGGTATGACTTGACCGGACCCAAAGCTGTGGAGTGCCAGCTCTCACATAAGAATATATCTACAGACTAATGCTGTCACTGCAGAACATGATGTTCATTGTGTAAATGCTGCATTGCACCTACTCCAGCCTATGCAGAAATTCTTACAGCACCCTATCAGGATCTCCTTGGACAAGAAAATATCAAGTGCCTCCTCTGCTAATCTCTAAGCTTGCTAATCAGGCCTCAGGCTCTCAGAAGGAACTCAGCCTGTGATCTTTTAAACAAGATTTAAGCCAAACACCAGTATCAGCCAACAATAGAAAAATCTGTATCTGAAATGCTGTTTTTCATACCAAAACAATTACTTGCTTGTTTGACAGATAGGGGCATATCTTGCTAATCTTGAGGATTTTTAGTACTTGTATCCCGTTTGGCTTCTCTCCTTATGCCTGTTTATTTTGGAAATTTATGGTGTAATTCCCAGAAGTTTGGATGGTATATCGCTTACCCACTTCAATAAACAATCTGGAGTACTGTTTAAATATGGAAATGCTTCACAGCAGCACAACCAAAGTGAAGGTATGTCTTAGGAAAATGGGGAGGGGGAGGGGGGGAGAGGGGAGGAGATGTTCTCATGCAGATACCCATTTGTATGTCATTAATTCAGCCACATCAAACAGTTGTAAAATTTAAAAATTGCAAAATATTGATTCAATTCAGCAAATAAAAATTTCCACCTAGCAATGACCTCTTAAAACTCTGCCCTTTGGAGCAGAGCCCTGTTGCTTCATCAGGAACCAAATGGGTCCAAACTAGGCACGCTGGTAGCGTCCAGGTCCATTGGGACACTGGATTTCTTAAGCTTTTCAGAGTGCATGAAATACAACCACATATGAGATAAGCCATACATGATCAAGCAGTTCTTCAGTTTTCTAAATCTGATCTCTTGCCTAACCTCCTGTAAGAAATACCTCCTCTCAGAAACCGAACTTACTGTTCACAACGCAGACGTGTGATTTCCCCCTACTGAAACAAGTGAGGTTTATTAGCTGTGTATCCTCTGAGTCTTTATACTGCTGCCTTATGATGTTCACCTCCAAAAAACAATTCAGATTTTTCTTACTCAGTCTCTAGAAAATCTCACCTACTACATCAGCTCCTTTCTCACCTGCCAGGAGACAACCTTCCAAACCTATTTGTCTTTGTAAACCAAGCAGGGATTGGTTTTACCACAAGAGCAACTTTGGGTTGCTGGATGGCTTGAGACTCCTCATGATGGTGTAAGACTGCCGACACAATACTCCTCTGCTCCCACAGCCACCTCTGTATTGTTCTTGGGAGACAATGTTGAGAACATCTGGTGGTCACAGGAGTGCTCTCAGAATAGAATAGCATGTATTTAAACTGTGTCAATACAACCCACGGCTAACACTTTGTGATCAAACTGCACATCCACCGTCTGGTCACCCAGCACCCAAAAGCAACAGGACTTCTCAGTTTCAGTGAACACCCACAAAAATATCTTTCCTGTGACTAATTCCTTTACAAATCCATCAGGGCTCTCAGGACAGTGGTATGTGGTTTCTGCTCAACCACAGGCTGTTCCTAATCTTCTCCAGGAGTATCACATGGAAGCTCTGTCTATCACTGCAGATACTTTGGGACTCCTTCCTTATAAGTTAGTAAATCACAGCACAACTAATCCTTCTGTGAGGCACAGCTCAAAAAAAAGGCAAATGACAATTTACACTGTATTGAACAAAATATTCCTGTTAAAGATGAAAGAGCAACAGCAGTGTTCCTCTGGGATACTGCTTGCAGCTCTCATCACCCCTATTCCAGAAACACAAATTCAAATTTAAATGGATGCAAAAACGACTGAGGGGGTTGTGGCAGTGATGGAGGGAGAAGCTTGTCTTTGCAGAAGATGATGAAAGAAGTTGGATATTTTAAGCTAGAAAACTATCTACATGGATTCCATTCATTACCCTCATTTTCCCCCATATAGATGGTCAGGCAGCCAAACAGCAATGAAGAACAAATAAAGTACACATATGTTTACAGTAATGTTTAAAACACTCAAAGATGGTCCAGAGATGAGGTTCTGAATCACAAGCATGCATGAGGTTCAAGTCAGAGCAATGGAGGCAAAAAAAAAAAAAAAAATCAAACTATTTTTATAATGGTACTTGAGAAATTTATGAATGGGATTCTGTGATGTGGTTGCCTGAAATAGCAAAGATTTGGACATGATGACCTAGGAGTTCCTGAAGTAGCTGGCATGCAGGCCGTCATGTGTGCACAGAGGGTTTCCCACTGCTTCTTTTCCCCTCCTGTAACATGGACTTTTCCCTACAAGTTCCAAACAAATGTCAGCATTAACATACAGCACCTCAGAATAGGACAAGAATAATGAATATTCCCCTACATACAACAGTTCTACCTAGAAAACCAAATGGAAGTTTGTGCAACCACTGGCAAATGCCACTCTTGCACTATTGCCTTTTGAGATGTATTTTATTTTTTTTTTTCATTTTTGCTGCTCTTCTCTCAGCTTTAGGCTGTATGATCCACACTTTTTTCACAAAAAGATGCCCCAAACTGGGTACATTACTCCAGGTGATGCTTTTCCATCCCTCAGAAGAATTATATCATCTCTTGCATATACCACTCAATCTCCTACCCAAAAAAAAACAAAGTTGCGGATTTATATTTGGTTTGTGACTCCTAGACCTTTTTCTGAGGAACTGCTAGTTAATCAGCTAATTATTCCTACCCAGACGGAATAGTTTGCAGTTGTCTGGTTCTCAGCCCAACCCATGGGAGCTCATCCTTTTCCAGGGACATAAGCAACAACGAGTCTGTAATTTAACAATGTAAAGTGTAAGGCTGCTAGTACCAGATCCAAAACTCCACAGTCACATAACACAAAATGTAGAACTGTAAAATATACTCAGTTCAGGTTTTTCAAAGAGATTTTTTTTTTTTTTCTGGGGCAGTATAGTATCAGCAGGCTTTAGTGCAGATCTTTCACCAACTGTCCTGCTACAGTCAGCCTAATTTTGACATAAAGGAATAGAGCTGCCGTAAACTCTTATTTGGGTGCTTTGCTGAATTTGATAGAAATGCAAACCACATGTGCACATGTTCAAATAAAATTGCGCCAGTACTTTGTGTGACTTGGTAGTACATAGATTCAACATCTAAAATCGTGGAAGCAGGGCAAAAGTTCGTTTTTGACATAGTAAAACTTAGCTTCGTAGATACTGGACGAGATTCTTCTCTGTAAACATGACAGCACATCTGATACAAGATAAGAAAGAGAACTTACAGTGACACATAGGCTAATTACACTGAAAAACAGTCAGCACTCCAGAACAGATAATAATGAGAAATGAATACTGAAGGAAATTTCGATGTACTTCTTAGATAACTGTGGTACTTTAAAACTGGATTCAGTTCAAACATTTAAAACATCTCAGTCCGAGATCTACATTTCAGATTGAGAATGTGTTGATGCACAACCAGATTTTAAAATAAATACATGGTGGAGCAGAACACAAACACAGATTAAATTTAAAAAAAAAAAAAAAAAGCCCTCTTCAGTTAGAACTCCCCCTGTTCAAACAGCTTTAAAACCACTTGCACTTCAAGTAAGCTCAATCCAAATGCAGAACTCTTCAGAAGTCATCCTTAACCGTTCAGTTTGCAGTATGGATTGGCTGAGATGCATGTTGATTCAGTGCAATTTGAGTCATGGGTGCAACCCAGGTGAGACTGCTGGTTCCTGCTCTGTCCACTTGACCACAAGGCCTTCTTTATACAGAAGTTGAAAGTAAGTAAAATTAAGGACAAAGCACACCTATCCTCATCAAGGAAAACACAAACCTGGGCACGCTTAAGCAGACCATTTGCCTTGCTGAAGCTACATGAAGATCTCTCAGACTGGACAGGTGTGGTTCATTACCGACTAACTTGCAGGACCAAGCTGAAAAAGCATTCCCAAAAGCATCCATGTTCCAGTAATGACAAAGGTGAGGAACAACACAATGCAAAAGGACAGAAATTCGGAGTCATGCGAGCTACTCTAAACATATCCTGTAAATGTAAGTTATTATACTACCATCTAGCAACTAAATTATTTTTCTTTAACACCCTTCACCAGAACGTCACCTTTGACATAACTAAAAAGACACAAGTTTTTCTAAGACAACAACTAAGTTAAATAAGTGAACAAAAAAGCCATCTGCAAGACAGGATTTAATTACACTGCTGAGCAGAGACCAAGCAGGCACATAACTGCCCCAGGGACAAGCACAGGACGTGAGCAGACCCAGCCGTCTGAACGGCACCGCTCACATGCCCTGTGTTACATACGTGCTCCACAAACTGCAGCTTGTAAAAGTTAAGCAAATTAACCAGCGGCTCTCTTTAATGCAGCCAACCTTAAGGACATTTGAAACGAGGGCACAGGGCAGGGTGTCAAAGAGGAGACAGGGCACTCTCAGTTGCAAGCACACACGGGCTTACTGCCACCAAAATGTCCCCACGCATCATGTTATTCTCGAAACAGCTGCTGCCCACTGGTGCTGCCCAAGTGTTTTATTACACGGAGCGAGCATTGTGAGCCCACTGCTGCTTCTGCTTCACACCAAGGCACCTGCCCCCTCCAGCTTTCTCCTGGAGAAGGGGTGTGTTTGTGCCAGTGCAAGGACTGGCACCAACACTGGAATACTCGAGACACATCACAAGTCCCAGCCTCTCGGTCCCAATGGCAGGATACAGACGGTGGCAATCGCCTGCAGCACAGGTCTGGGTGAAGCCCCTTCCTGGCACAGGGACATCTTCCTGACTGCTGGGGCCCATCCCTTGACCTCAGTGAAGCCTTGGTGCCGATCTGCATGCACAAAGTTTCTGAAGCCACCCAAACAAGTGGCATATGAAATTTGAACACATACCACCACAAACATTGGTTCAACATGCCCTTGCCTTAAGAGGCAAAGGAATCAGCTCTCATATTCCTTTGCAGGGTGCAACAGCAGCTGGTACCAAGGAAAACAGAGGTGGAAATACTTTTCTAAAGCCCTTTCCAAAACATTTGCATCCACATCCTGGATGACAGAACACGTTCACACGCTATGTGACGCAGGGAGCAGAAGAAGAATTTCTCATTTCAGGACGAGTCAGGAGTCAAACACTTTCCAGCGAAGGGGCAGCTGGTGTTTCCTTCTATTACCTGTGTGCTTTCACTCAGCTCCAGTCAATGGAAAACACTAACAGGAGGGTTTACAAAATCCTACGGTTTATAACTCTTATTGTCCAAATTCATTATCTGAATGTGTAAATCTGGTGAGGCAACATGCATCTTCCCCTCTTCCCTAACAAATAATTCTTGGATCCCCTGCTGCAGACTCCCAGGCAGGGAGTCTGCTCACAGGGGAGTTTGAAAAAAAAATAAATAAAAAATCAGGGCGCCTCCTATGTTTATAATTATAGCTTTAATAACATTCCACCCTCTTTCTAATTTTTCTTTCAGGCTCCCCTTTTAGGCCCGTTCTCAGTGACAGCCTCTCGCAGACATTTCCAAACTGTAACACATGCTTTGGTGACTATCAGTTTCACTTGCTTCAGACAGGTCTTTACTTAACTTTTTCCCTCCACTAGAAAAATAAAAGTGAACAGTCGACAAGTTTTTCCCTCATAAAGCACTGTAAAGCAAGTTTAAACGATGACTTTCTCCTCGCTGCTTTTGGAAAGGTTTAGTACAGCAGCAGGTTTTAGATGTTCATGTGGCATGATCCACCTTTTGGATGGGGGTAACTGGACTACAGGAGGCTATTAGATAAGACACTACAGAGAGCTGTGAAACAAAAAGAAGGGGTAGAAGTGAAGTGTTCGTGGCAACAGACAAGACACCTGTCCCCCCATGTTGGTGAAGCTGTAGAGCATCGATAGGCTCACAGGGAGAGCTCTTGCTCAAGCTAGAAGGCCTTTGCAGCCTTCCTGGGTCATTTGAACTACCTTAAATAACAAATGAGCTTTCTGCAATTGCCCGTTACACACCCATCTGTTTACTTTTATCCCAATTTTTTGGTTGGGTTTAAGTTTTACATGTGGCTAGCAAGGAATGACAGGATAGTTGTTTTAAACTGTAAGAATATTATGTAAGTTAGTGTCAAAAGCAATAATGCCACCAAGCCCAAGGACAGGAGAAGGCTGCATGTCCCAGAGCCAGAAACAATCAATTGCTTCAGCAAGAGGATCGTGGAATGGTTTGGGTTGGAAGGGACCTTAAAGGTCATTTAGACCAAACAAGTTGGTGAGAACACAGTAAAATCTCTGCAGAGCTGCTAGAGGCAAACCCACTGGGGCTGGCCACGTGGCCCTGATGAACTGAGGCTGGTAAGAGCCCTGCTTCTCAAGCCACAGACAATGGAAAGCAAGATGTTTGACTGATACACTGGCTCAGAAACACTACAGTTACAACCCTTATGGCCCTAGCTCATCATCTGGGGAGCTCCAGCCTGCAGGAACACGTCAGTTTCTGCACCCTTCAAATTCAGTGAGTAATTATTCTAATGCCTCATCTACCTGCAGTGCCATGGATGCATAACACATCAGTGTAAGACGGGAACCTAGAAGAGACAGAGTAGCATCATCCACATTTACCTACTTCAAGACCTTTAAAAAACCAAACAAACAAACAAAACTTCCTCCCAGGTGCAGCCTCTCTGGACGGCCCTTACATTCCTGTGTTGGTCCCCAGAGGACTCTTAGGTTTCTTCTGCTCCCAAGCGCTCGACCCAAGCAGGGCAGCAAGCCACTGCCACAGCGCAGCTGCCTGGCCCTGCCTCTGACTCACTGCCCCCCGGGCGCCCTGCGGCCGTGGGAAGCGATGGACGAGGGCACCCGGCACCCCTCGGGGTGCTCTGTGCGTGGGGCTGGGGGAGCGTGGCCAGGCGCAGGCGGATGGCAACGCGCCGGCTGCATTCAGCATGCCCAGTTTGAATGTTTAAGTCTCCTTTTCACGAGCACCCTTCAGATAATCTATGTTTTTAAGCATCCGGTCCACCACGGAACAACTGCTCGGTTTGGGACCCTGCTGAGTTGAGACAAAACCACTCAGGGATGGCTTGGGGCTCGCAGGAGAACGAGGGCTGCAGCTGGCCCCAGCAGCACGGCTCTGTAGAGGGGTGTTCGCCCCCGCACTCACCTGGCCGAAGAAGGAACGAGAAGGGAAAAGAAAAGGAAAACCTTTATGTGAACCTCAGGAACAGGTCAGGAATGTCATCTCTCTCCTGCAGACAGAGATTGTACAGCCTCTGAACTCACAGGGCCAGGGAGGTTTTTTCTGTTGTTTTGTGTGCATGTGCTTTAATGAAAAAGGAAAAATATCCAGAGGAAAGAAAAAGAAAGAGAACAGACACAAAATTAAACAATCTACCTTAAAATAAACTCTGCGGTATTATCTGTCTCTTGTCAAAAGTTATTAGGGAATAAAAGTGACAGACTGTCTCCTAAGATACATCCCATGTCCAAGTGACATACCTAAAACTTGTCAGAGATTTCCCTCTGTTGATGTGTCTGCTTATCCTTAGTGCCCACACTTGTTACGTTGCTGTATATTCTTGTATGGTGGAAGCACTTGATTTATTTGTTGAAGGGAAAATAACACTTTTTTCCCACCTAATTTTATTCTTCTGATGCTGCAGGTCTTTGTTCCTCACATAAAACAGAAAAGCCCTCGACTAAAACCAGACTCCACATAATTATTTTTCCTTAAAAATAGAGTCAATAAAACTAACAGATGCAAACAAGAATGGAACCAATCTATCAAATAATTGTAAACTGGTCTTCCTTCACTGCACATTCTTCACATTAAAAAATTACTACTGGTCAATATTAAAACCAGACAAATTACGTGGTGCTTTGCTGAAAGAGGGGATAAAACACCCCATGTGGACAAGTTACAGGAACAGATAAACAAGATGTTGCTTCAGCCCAGACAGCAAATAGCTTTTGGGAGCTTCATGTCTGCTCCTCATCCCTCACTGAATGTTGCAAGTAGGGTCTCTGTATAACATATCAAATCTGAAAATTCAGACCTGGCCAACTTGGGGGTTGTTTGAAAACTGGACTTCAACCACAGCTTTGAAGTGGTTGTGGAATGGGTACATTCCCATGAAGTTTTAATTCTTGTTAAAGCTGCGAAAGGGTGGCGCAAGAACACTTCAGGAGTAAGGATCTGCCATGAGGGCAATACGGAAAGGGTTTTCTATGTGATGCCAATACATTGTATAAACAAAAACATTCAAAGAGATGAAAAAAATACGTGCAATTGAAGAGCTGTATTGTTTTGTTAGAAGAGACTTTACATGAAAATTGAAAAAAGCAAATAAAGCGAGCTACAGCTATTGGACAGATGGGACCAAACCAAACTGCACAGCTTTTGCCCATATAAACAAAAGAGTAGCACACAACATCACCATGATCTTATCTCCATTTCTTCTCAAGAAGGCCCACCACCAGACCCTGCAGCCCTGTGCCGTATCAGAGGACCGCAGTGCTGTGACAGACCCATAGCCTGGGACACCCTGCCTTCCCCAACAGCTTCTCAGAGTACCCAAGCACCAAAACACTGCTTCATGGGACCATGCCGTCCAGTTTCACATCTGGTATGGAGTCAACCAGAAGAGAAAAGTGTCTTCAGATTACGAAAAACCTCCAGCATCCTCCAAGGTAGCACAGAATTCAGTTTATGGCTGAGCCATAAAAAATGCTGTGGTCGTGGAGAGTTTCAGCTTTTAATATGGTTTAGATTAAAATCCTATCTGCCTCCATGACTTTGATGAAATTTTTGTTTTCTGCGTCAAGACTGAAACCGTCAAACTAAAACAAAGAACTTGACACGTACAGTCTCCAATATGCAAACAACCGATTATTTCCATAGAAAATTAGAGAACAGAGAAACTGAAGTAACTCTAAAAAAATGAATCCCTAATTTTGTAATAAAGGCCACATGGTCTGCTCCACTGAGTGCAGAACTGGAAAAGCATTGCCGCTTAGTTTTAACCAAACCTCGCTATTGATTTTGCCCGTGGCTACGTGCAGTTTTTCTCCACCTCAGGACATGTTCCTGGGTCTCAATGAATGGGAACTAAAGGGCTCCCCTCCTTACTTGATGGAATGGATGGGGAATTAATTATTGAACACTTAATCAGATCAAACAGTGAAGGAACTTGCTCCAAAGCAGGAGATCATGAGAAACACCAAATGAAAACAATGCCATTGCCTGAACTTTTGTGGTTGAACTTGAATCTCTTATCTGTACTCACTGAAACAATTTTGGTCTGGGCTGCATGCAGACTTTTGTGCTCAAAAAATAAAAAAAGAAACCTAATTGAAAACCTAAAGCAGAAACATAATGGAAATGCCATGTTGAAGTTAGATATTACAAAAAACACCTTTTGTGAGATTTTATCACCATTACATCAGACTCTAGATTCTATCCTAATCTGGTAACAAACCAGTATTCTGAACCACATCTTACAAATACCACAAATCCAAACTTGACCTGACCTCCAGAGGCCAACATTATGAGCAAAAAGTCACTGAAGAATAACACTGGCATAGAAAGTTCACACAAGGAAGAGTGCTTGCAAGGGCTTCGGATGTGAACTGAAAACCCATTTAGTTAAGAATATTTTATTGTGGAAAAGGATGTGGAAACACAAAATAAATTAAAATGATAAAGAGACCTGAATAGAAAATCTGTGGTTATAAATGGAACAGTTGCTGTAAGCAGATAGTTCTGTACATCCACATCTGTTCCAGTTCAAAGCAGTTCATGTGAACCAGTGGAAGAAACTATTTTTTCCTTTAGTTCCACTGCTACAAACCTATCTGCATTCAGGCCAGGGCAGAGAGTAGGAAGAGAAAGAAACCACCATCAGTGTACTGGCTGAACCCATGTTTCAACAAGACGGAGCAGTCCCTGACATCTCTTCTTGCCTTTCCCCACTTCCCCCATATTTAAACACTTTTAGAGGAGAGCAGCAGCATTTGCAAATACTTACAGCAATTAAAGTTGTTTGTTTTTGCTAAAACCAAGGCATCTGTAGCTTAACAAAAGCTCTGTTTTTGTTTCTCTACTCATAGATAGTTTCTGTTTCACAACTGTCCCTTCTGAGGCCACTTTGATGATAACGTGGGAAAAGCAGGCTGAACAGCCAAAAAGGGAAATAAATATATAAAAATAATGAGACTGCTCCAGAACTCATTCAGGTTCCAGAGGAGTTCAAATTTCCTGCCTGTGGATATCTGAAACACTTTCCCTCCCCTTCCCCAGTTCAGTCTCCATTTCTGTGATCTCTTTTCTCCCCCTTTGGAATCTTAAAACCAAAAAGAGTAAAAAGGAAAGCAGCTGGGAAAAGGATGTGGTGCAAAGAAGTAAGAAGAGCAACAGTATCAAACCTGTCAAAAGCTGAAGTTAGCTCCCTACATTGGTCGGACAGCAATACCGAACTCAAGAGGAGGGCCCCTCCCCTGCAATAATCTAACTATGAGAATCATTATTTTCCTCCTTCCATTACTAAATGACAGCCTCTGCGCACCCTTCACACAGTGCCTGAGACTTAAATGACTTTTCTTAAAAAAAATAAATAAATAGATTGGTTGTTCACACAGAGGTTGAAATAGTCCCTGAATTTATTTTCCACCTGCAAAATGTGAAAGCTTCCCGCAACTGAGTCTCTGTACAAAATTCTTGCTGCTGACAGAGTGCGTGCTCAAGCCAGTCAATACAGAGTAATTGCTGGACTGGAATCAATTGCAAGCTCCCAAGAACTGCTTCGACTGGATTTTACTTTAAAGATTTATTGCCATAACAAGTGAGATACTGCACTCCACAACTACCCCTCCTCCCTTCCAAAATGAAGATGAACAGCAAAGCTCCTGAGGCCTAGAGCAGAGCTCATGAGAAGCTCCCTGAGAGGCAAAGGGCCCTGTGCTTCGCCGTGCTCAACCTTTGAAGATCTTCCATGTCTTTCTTCAGCTAAGTAATTGTTGAAATCCCTTAGAGAGATGACTGAACAAAGAGGCAGGACTGTATGATAAAATATTGCTACTGGTTGGTGGAGAAAACACCATGCAGAGTGGCAAGCATAATGCAGATTTCCCTCAAGAATCCAGGGGCGCAGATGCCATCGGGACATGCAGGAGGGTCTTTCAGTTGCCTGCTTTCCACCAAAACCAGGGCTATTTGTACGCTTAAGTGCTTCACTGGCTGAGGGCCAGAGGGCACAGCAAATTGCAGGATATAGCCCCTACAAACTATTCTGAGAAAATATACCGAAGAGAAAGAGAAAGGGGAAAGCTTTCATTAATTTCTATTATAAAGACAACAAAGATGTTGTTTTGGAAACGAGTCTTGCTGTTTTAACTGGAAGTTTGTTAACAAGATGCTACAAGGAGAAAGTTTAGAAAATAAATTAATTCATCTGCCATTTAGAAACTATTAGCTTTAAAAGGCTCAGATTTGATTTCTATGCCTCTGGTACGATACCAGGATGTTTAAAATCTAAACTAAATCTATTTCTGCTTCCATTGGTAATCAGTACATGGGTTTTGTTATTATCCAACTACTCAGTTATATTGCCAAATAAACTTAAATCGCTCATATTTAATTAATAATACTGTAACTGCAGCACACAAAAGACAGGCTATTACGGCCATGTAAGAATGCCACTGATGTGCGTGATTTCTCTGGCCACTAATGACCTTAGACTCTTAGTCATTCATTCTTGAAGGAAAGCTCTAGACTCCATGTTTAAAAATTAGATTATTTTATCTAGGCTGACACTCAGCAGCCCCCTGCAAAGCAAACAGCAGAGTGACCAAGCACAGCCTGATAGACTAAAATCCAGTTCTTAGCATAGGAGCACCCAGGACAATCTGACCCCGTTTGATCCGGGCAGACCCACGGTGCTCCATTTCTTCCATTCCCACCCACACAACGCACATGGCTGTGTCCTGGGCAAGCATTATTTCTCTCAGCTGAGTCCATGTCAAGTGAACTAAAACGACTATTCTTGTTTTTTGATACCTGCCAAACCCCTAAATTCAACATACTCTTTCCTGGCATATAACAAAAGTTCTGCCACAGCAAATGAAAGCAATAAGAAAGGAGGCGACAGGCTCTCCCGAAGGCTCACTGAAGGTTACGGAGTCCTTTAAGATCAGTGGGTAAAGAAATACTTTGCACTTCTAAAGGACATACGAAAGCGCTAGGACAGGGTGTCTGTGTGCAGCCTTTGCCTCTCAGCCTGGCTTCCCTACCACGTGAGCTAAAGGAGGACATGCTGAACATCCTCCCTCACAATTGTTCAGAAACAGGATCTGTTCCTATTCTGAGAGCCCAAATGTCCTCTTGTATCTTGGGGCACGCAGAATGAAATATTTCTACAAAGTGACTGAATTTGAAATACCAGCCCACAGTAGTTGTCCTTGTAGTTGAGGTATGATCTCATAATGTACCTGATGCTGTTCTCTCTGGCCTTTTAGCCAGTCTTAGCTATCTGCCAAAGGGGTTATTGACAGCAATTGTAAAGAGAAATATACACTTCAAAATAACACTTCAAATCCATGCCCCCACCAGTGTCAATGCTAAACCCTGGCGGACTGTTCACACGCGGACTCAAGGAGCTGACAAACACAACCCTGCTCTGATGCCCATATCCCTAGAAACTTGTGACCTTGCAGCAGAGTACTCTGGACTCAGTACTGACAGAATCACAGAATGGTTTGGGCTGGATGGGACCCAAAAAGTGATCCAGTTCCAACCCCCCTGCCATGGCCAGGGACACCTTCCAATAGACCAGGCTGCTCAGAGCCCCCGTCTTCTTATGAAACACTTTGGTTTAACTCAGAGGAACTGCAAACATGGATCCAGGGGGAAGCTTGCTGTTTTCTGAAGCTTTATGTCCTTTCAATTAACAGTTAAGAGAGATGCACAGAAAGCTTTGGCAATGTCCCACATAACAGTTCCCAGAGAAGCTTTCACGTTCAGCAAGCAGTCCCACAGCGAATCCAAGGGCAGTAGTGGGTGAAGCTAGATAAGCATGGTTACTGAAGAGGAGAGAAGGGAAGGACGCAAAACTACCCATAAGAAGCAATACAGACATACAGTACATACGAAAATGTGAAAAATGCATGTATTGGCAAGATCAGAAAAGATACATGGGGGGGTGGGGGGAGGAAGAGCAGGGGAGTGAAGGAGGGGAAATGTTCTTTTCTACTACACAGAAGGTCAAATGTTGCATCCCATTATGCTGCATGGACTTTGAGTAGAGCTGAACTGAATGTATTTAATCATCTGAAATGAAAATGAACACTTACTAGATTCACATTCTCTGTACAACCAGTCATTCTGATAAAAGAGAATAAAAGTGGAATATTTTGACATTCACCCTGCATTATTCGGCCTGCTAGCAAGTGCACTTCTTGCGCAGCACACCAAGTCAGTCCTATTAGCCATACCTACACACTGCGGTACGTGTATACACACAACTTCAAGACAGCACAGATTGAAGTTGTCCTGTATACCTCACAAGGTGTCTTTGCTATTTAACATACACTAAAGCATAGAGATGTGCTGCTTTGCAACAAAGAGAGGCACACCCAAACTATTTTCTGGGAAGGAAGATGATGCTCAGCATGTTTTATATACAGTAGTGATCATATATATATATATATGTAGTGAGATACTGCAATTTCTCACAAGTAAACAAAATTACTGTGTTATGTTACTGTTGTGGTTTAACCCGGCCAGCAGCTAAACACCACACAGCCGTTTGCTCACCCTCACCCCTCCCTCTCTGGGACGGGGGAGAGAAATGGGAAAGTGAAGCCTGTGAGTTGAGATAAAGACAATTTATTAAGACAGGAAAATAATAATAACAATATTAATAATAATAATATTATTACTAATAATAATGTGTACGAAACAAGTGATGCACACTGCAATTGCTCACCACCTGTTGACCAATGCCCAGCCTATCCCCGAGCAGCCGGCCCCTCACCCCAGCTAGCCACCCCTATATATTGTTCAGCATGACGTCAGATGGTATGGAATACCCCTTTGGCCAGTTTGGGTCAGCTGTCCTGGGTCTGTCCCCTCCCAGCTCCTGCTGCATCCCTAGGCTACCCACTGGCAGGACAGAGCGAGAAGCTGAAAAGTCCTTGGCTTGGTGTAAGCACTGCTCTGCAACAATTAAAACATCAGCATGTTATCAGCACTCTTCTCATCCTAATCCAAAACATAGCACCCTACCAGCTACTAGGAGGAAAATTAACTCTGTCCTAACTGAAACCAGGACAGTTACCATAGCACAGAGCGGCCTTCGGTTTTAGTAGGCAATCACCACAGAAAGGAGATCATTTCCCAAAAACCCCAATAACATTAATTGACTTTCAGATCTGTTTGATGGAAGTGTGTGATTTGTTTGGGACACGGTATCAGCAGCATGATGAATTGACTACATGCCCTAGGAGACTAAATTTAAAGTACGTTGCTCAAGCTGATTAAGTGACAAGTAACCATTGGTTTGGATGCCGGCCTGATCGACAGCAGAGGCAGTGCTGGGGTAATAAACTGGAGTCTCACTCGGGTTTTATTGCTTTAGGCAGTGTCTCACCTCACTGCTGCCCACTTCCCGCAAGAGCCCTGCGGCATCAGCCCAGGGCCAGCCCGCTCTGTCCCCGGGCTGCAGCTGCAGCTCCTGTACCTGGCTGGGAACCTAGGAAACCTGGCCCCACGTCCTCATTTGTGTCGTAGGCTCATCTCTGTTTATACTCCTGCGAGCTGAAGAATGATGATGACTAGTAGCTATATAGATAAATAAAGTATATTAAGTCACAGGAAGTAAAAAGGGAAAACCATTAATTTATTTTTAGAAACCTGTTCTTGCCATTCATCAAAAAAAGAACATTCAAAAGTATGCAGCAAGATACAAGCATCTGGATGAGGTTTGCTGACCACATACCAGTGTTCAGACTACACACAGAAAGACATTTTCCTTCTTTAGACCAGGCTCAGAGCCGGTGCCAGAGAACACAGGATACAGACAATCATGTAGTAGTTTCCACTAGCAAGCCTGGGGAATGGACGCCTCCGCCGCACACAGTACGGCTGCTCGGACATGGTCTGGTTCATCTTGTCCTTCCAGTGGTTCCACAGCTGGTAACTCCCATTGGACACACCGTGGTACCCCCCAGTACATCCCAAACTACTAAAGTCACGCCATCCATCAACAACATCCACACAAAATTAAACACAAGGGAATAGGTCTCGAGCCTTGGACCAGTTTCTCCATAGAAGTAGACCATGCCAATGCTAAACAAAAACAAATATATGATTTAATGTAGAGCTGGATGCTCGACTCCAAAAAACCTAGCAGCAAATGCAGTACGCCCACACAACCCTTCTTTATCCTCCTATTGCTGGGCTGCCAAAATAGCATGCATACATCAGTACAAAACCTTTTCAAGACAATAGTGCGGCAACACAGCAAGATGAATTTAATGGTATTTGCATAAAAGCTTCCATCTTTTTCAGTCTGCAGTAGATTTCTTCTGGGCAATCATACCAGAAGCATAAAGTCATACCATATTTTGAATCCCTGCCTGCCAAAATCCGGGAAGAATCGCAAAGCACACTCATTGACATATCTTGCGGTACATCGCCAGCCAAGATGCTATACTACAAATGAGCAGACATAAATAACAGCACAGTTTTTTTCTTTGACTGTTAACACTGCACTGGACCCCCTTCAGCCACTTTTCTTACGTCAAAGAGTAAAACCCTAAAATTTTGAGTGATGCTTCCTTCACCCCAGAACTTCCACCTTGGCTCCTGTTACTCGTCTTTAGAGCAACTGCCAAACTCCCACAGCATCACGTTTAAAAAGAAGAGTTCTCAAGTGAGCTCAGAAGACTCAGTGTTCATGACTTTCACCTCCAGGATGTTGCTGAAGTCAGTAACTGCTCACTTTCCCTATTTACTTTTTCAAAATGCATCCTGAATCTGCACTGGAAACGTAATTCAATTGCCAGCCTTATTTATTTATTTATTTTTAATAACTGAGTGCTGTAAAATGTGTTTTTCTTTCCCTGGACAGTTTTCCATGCTGAACCTTCCTTATCAACACACAGATGCCTACTGCATATTCCAAGTTTGTTCTGCAAGCAGGACATCAGCTGACGTCAATGAAGATGTACAAGAGGCAACAAATATTTGCAATGTGTTTAGAAAACAAAGTTCTTTCTCCTTCTCTGTATGCTCATCAAGTTTCCCCCTAAACAGGATACAAATAGCGGGTGAGGTGAGACAGCAGGACCAGGAACCAGAAGCATGGAACTTGTAACCACTGATGCCAAGATACAAGTTAAATAGTTTATAAAATGTAAAAAGAGCAGTTAATAGCTGCAAACTACTTAACCTTTTCATAACAGATTTTGTATTTTAAAACTCCCTCAGAGCACTTACAATCATGCATAAAAACTCATAGGTGCATGCCAGTTTACCAAAAAAAAAAAAAGGTTGCGTTTTCTGGACTGCAGTCTGAAAGGACAAATTCAGTGATTAAGTATATTATTAATATTCCTCTCATAGGAGTAAGAACGCACAAACCGGCTCTAGCACAGACGCAGAGCTGCCAAAAACAAATCAGGTATGCAGATAAGGCAAGCAGGCAAAGATACTGCAAGGAGATGGCGTGGGATCTAGTGGTACTGCTATCATTTCATCAGGTCAAGTCTGGAAATAGTTTTTGTAGTGTCTGGAAGAACAGACTGCCAGGGGAAGGCTCCAAGAGGGGAACTGGGGGATCTGGAAGAAGAGGGAAAACAGCGGCACATGGGGCAGCAGTGTGGGCAGTGCAGCTCTGAGGACAAGCCACCACAGGCAGCAAAGCAAGTTGGCGTGGCAGAGCAGGACACGGGGCGAGCAAGGAGCAGGGATGCCGTCGGAGACACAGCTCAGCTGTCCTCAGATAGCGGCTGGAGGAAGGCAAAGGGGCACGGGGACGGGCTGGCCTCCCACCGGGATGCAGCACTGCTCTCAGAAGCAAAGGGGCGAGGGATAGGAAACCAAAGGCTAAGCCAAATAAATAAAAATCTGCTTCCCTTGGCAGCACACGGGCTGGGGGCTGTGACTAATGCAGCTCAGCACGGGCAGCTTTGCTTCCTGTGCCTGCAGGGCAGGTCAGCGGTCTCTAACAGGCCTGCGTGGGCCATAAATTACCTCATGGCGACAACCGAGGCACCGCTGTCTTTTTGCTCTTCAAAGTACCATAAAAAAGCTGCGCACCACCACTGACATCACCCCGCCCCATGACTTCGATCCAGCAGCTGGCATGGGGTGACTTAACACCGCTGAGCCTAGCGGTGTGAGGGGTCCCACCGCAGGACACAGGCTGCCCAATCCCCAAAGCCACCACTTGTGCCGCCGCTCCTGGGGGTCAGCTCTGCCTGCGAGGGAGCTGCGAGCCCTGCCGTAATGTGAAGCCTCACAGCAAACGTGGATGAGGTTGGGAAGGCAAATAATCCCTTACTAGCACCCTCTGTCCCCAGAGGAGTTGCTCTGTAACCTCTGGAAGCAAGCAGAACTATTTCACACCTAACTGGGCTCATGTACTAAAACACAATGGTGTGTGCTGAGGTACTTTATCAGAATCCCTGACATCAATCCCAAGAAATAAGAAAAGAAACGGTGGCTTCTGTTCATGGATCTCACCGGGCTGATGGTTCACCTGTACAGTGACCTAACTACGTGAAGTGAAGCGCTCCAGACTCCCAGCGCCGTGCCGAAGGATGGGGCTGGGTGCTTTGGGCAGCCTCTCCTCCAAAGCCTCTCAGTGCCTGCCTGGATCTCCTCACCCCGCTGCAGCAGACGGAGCCAGCACACAGGGCTCAGTCCTTTGACAGTGCAGTGAGGGGACGGACATGTGCCTCAGCACCAGGAGCAGGGTGCTGAGCCCCCTGCAAAGGCTCTCTGGAGCCCTCCCCACAAAGCTGCGCGGCACAGGACAGCCAGGTATTTAGTGCTGCCTCCTGGGCGGTGGCCAGAGGGTGGCTTGCTGGGGACCCAACTGTGAAAGATGCCAAGTGTGCCCCAGCGGATGCTGCGCGTCCCTACTAACACTAAAACGGGGGCCAGAGATGAACAAGTTCAGCACCCCTCAGCTTTTCACACAGTAAAGTCCTGAAAGCTGTCCTGTCCACCAGTCCCCTCCGCTCTTCCCTCTCCCCAAAGTGCAGCTAATTTAGGGCAAACCGGATTTTCCAACCGCAGCACATACCCAAGCATTTCCTTTTCTCAAAATCACCAAAAGCCAAAGGGTACAATTAAAGTCAAAAGGGACATTTTTCCCTTCTCAATGCCAATAAACACTTACTTCCCAGGGTCACTCTCCTGCCTTCTGTTTTGGCACCCTACTTTGGCAGCACACTGCACATCCCAACCACACAAGCGTGACCTCCCCAGCGCCTGCGCTCATCTGCAGAAATTAATAAGTTATTACTACAAATTAAAATATTAAGTTAATGATGTGCGTGACTGCGAGTTACAGAGCTAGAAAAGAAGTCCTAATTAAATCAATACGGTTATTAGTCCCTTGTCATCTCTGATTAATTATTAGCTTAACATGCTTCATCATTTTCACTGGTAATGGAAATAGCTGCAGTGCTACCACAGGAAGCTGGGCGATGCATAGTAGAAGCTATGGAGCTGTGCTGGAAGTCCCTGCTCAGAGGTGAGTGATGTCTCACAAAGAAAAAAGAGGAAAACACTTCAGTTTTTGGGACAGTAGCGTGACTACATAAAAAATCCCATTGTTTTTCAAAGGGGCCAGGTGTTCGCTTGGGGAATTTTTAACTGCTGAAATGCAGGGGGCAAAGACACGCCTGCTGATGCCACGCTATGTCGTGAGCACCAGTCCCAGCGCCTCCGCACCCTCCCTGAACCAACAGGCTATCTCCGTGGCCCTTCCAGCAGCCAGCACGTTGGTACCTTTTCCCAGCCCACCCCAATTCTGACCCTGGCCCCTTTGTCATCACACATACTCCCTGACCCAGGACGTGAGGAAGGAACTAGCATCAAAAAAGCTGGGAGACATCAGCTGTGATGTCTGGGTCTCCAGGGCAGGGATGTAGCCGAGCACACCTACCCTTTCATGCCACCAATAGAGCCAAAAATAACGTACCGATGTTACTTTGGCCAACTTATTGCTAGAGAAACGCAAAACAGTGTTTTGGCTGTAGCTAATTCCAAGTATTTACCCAGAGTAAGGGGGCTATAGACTCCCCTTCACCTTCCTCTCTTCTGTCACCCTCGCATTGACTCCAGCTTTTCCCCAACTCCTCGTTCCGTCAGGTTTCCTCAGCTGTCTGCAGCAGGGCTTTCTGAGTATAAAGACCATGTAAAAACATCAAGGATGGGTGTACACATGCCTCTCTGGCAATACATGCAAAATTTGCCCAAGAACTAGCTGGGACTAATTGATCATGCTGCACTGCATGGATCCATTATGTAATTAGACAGGAGTTTCATCTTATAAATGGCTTTTACAAACAAGCTTTTTTGGATAAGTTATCAACAGAAAAACAAATACACGCTTCCAAGAACACGCTCCTTGAACTTACTAACGAAGCTGGTACACAGTGTTTGTGCTGCTAATAGGTGATTCAGTAAATTAAATAGAGAATGTCACTGCAAACCATTCTGTAAAGTTTCTCACAGATAAAACGCCACTCCAACAACTTCTCAGGACTCCCACCCTATCGCCGTGATTGCCTCATGATAAATTGCCACCTGCCCCACAAGTAATGGTAGAGCTTTCTAGTGCCATTTCTATCTTTCAGCCCTCTTGCTCATACCTCCGTTAATGTACTGCGATAACACCTCAGCACCTCAGGCTTTCCCGGCTCTCAATTTCAGAATATACCCCATGGTCAGCTTTGAAGAGTTCCAACTCCTTAATTTAACTAATATGTTAACACGGGACAGGCAGTGGCAGTCAGAAACCCCATCCCCGGTATCGAGATACAAAGCCCAGCTGTTTCATGTCAGACATTAAAGAAATAGTTCTCTTTTCATTCTGAGCACTCTGGCTACCCTACGGTTTGATGAGTGTACAGCATTTCTTTTAGAAGTGGGCTGAACTCCAGTTAAATATTTGGCCATTTAATGAGTAGACTCTAGGATAACGGTTTTCATGGGAATCCAAAAAAGAGGGAGTAAAGAAAAGGGCTCCCCGTGCTATTCTTAGCTGCAAATAGTTAGATTTGGAATTTTGATTGTAAAGCATGGAATTTATAAATGGTGCCATGCTAAATTTACTTCATTTGTATACAATTCAGCTGGATAATCAAGTGTGTTACGGCACGTTCCTGGTTAGCATCTCAGTTCTAGTTTTATAGTCTCTAAACTAGTAGAAAAATGTGTTCAGTAAATAGTGCTTGTAAAAATCTGTGTTCCAATGCGCGTGAAGATTTTATATAAATGCATATGTGGGTGCACATGCATGCACGCAGACACCGAGCTGTGATTTATTTCTAGAGGGAAGCCAAGGAAATTCCCACCCCCTACCATTTAAATGATCTGCTCTTTGGCTCTAAACATTCTGTAACTTCTCAGCCAAGGAATGTATTTTCCCTTTCCAATATATATAATTTATTTTGCTGCACACATTAGTTAATGATAGAGATACACGATTTAGCCAGTTCTGTAAAAACATTACTGACAACCTGAGACAGACCTGTTTCAGTTGGTAAGACCTTTCTTTGCTGGTCTTCCACAGCACAGCGTGAATTAAGAGCAATCATCGAATCGAGGATTTATCTCATCTACTTCGCATCCCAGCAGTTTTTCATAATTAGACTGGCATCCCGGGGCCAGATGAGCTTTTAATTGCTACATGAATGTAGGTAAAGGGGACTTTATGCCGTTCTACGCTTTGAGGGGTCGGGGCGGGGAGACAGCTATCTTATTTCCCTGCTACTTGGCGGAGGTTACTCCAGGATTTGTAACCCCCGCTCCCTGCCGAAAGGCTGCCGAGAGATGGGCAGCGGGGCGTCCCATTCCCCACGGGCCCCCCGCACCCCGTCCCCGCCGCGGACTTACGTGGTCCCCAGGGCGCGGCGGCCGGCAGCCTGCGCAGGTGGATCTCATCCTTATCCATCGCCCGCCGAGCCCCACAGCCCAGCTGCCGCTTGGTACCAAACTCAACTTCCCAGGCTCCCTCCTCCTCCTCCTCCTCCCTCTATTTTTTTCCCCCCCTTTCCTCCCCCCTCCCTCTCTTTTTGCGGGCAGGGCTCGCTACCCCGCCGAGCGGCACCGCAGGGCGCAGCGCCCCCCGGCCGCCTTTAAATACGGGCGGCGGGAGTGCGGCGCGGCCCTCCGCGGGGTGGGAGCGGCGGGGAGGGAGCCGGCCGGCCCTCCAGCCGGCCCTCCAGCCCTCCGGCCGGCCTCCAGCCCTCCGGCACCCCGCCTCACGCCGCCGCCGCGCTGCCTCCCCTGCTCCGCCCGCGCAGGGCTCCGCGCCTACCTGCTGAGCGGCCGCCGGTGCCGCCCTGACCTTGGGCACCGGGCGCCGGAGCGACGGCGGCAGCTGCTGGCGGTGCTGCCGGTGCTGGTCGTGCTCCTGCTGCTGCTGCTGCGGCCGGGCGGGGGCAGCGCGGCCGCCAAAGGTCAGCGCGCCCCGGGCGCGGCGCTGGGGAGTCCCCGGGGCTGAGCCCCGTGGCCCTGCGCTGCCTGAAGCGGAGCTGGGTTCGCCCGCACCGGCCCGTTTGTTACCGTGGTAAAACCTCGTGCGCTTTGCTGTTAGAGAAAAGAGGGGGAAAAAAAGTATGGCTCGGTGTCCTGCCAAAGAGATGCCGTCATTTGGGGCTGCCACGCTGACAGGTCTCCCCCCGCCCAAGGCGCAGCTGGGTCTCTCCCCAGCTCACCCCCGCGCCCCTTCCCCCTGCCCCGCGTGTGCTGGCATTCACCTCCGTCTGTCCACGCTCAAACAGCCACACGGGACACGTTTCCCGGGGGGACAGTGCCTGCTGGCAGCATCCAGCTGCCTCCCCTCCCCAGGCCCAGTGTGCAAGGGGTGTTGGGAATATCATGGTACACACCAGCAAACTTAGGACCTCACAAAATACCACCTCTTCTTCATTTATTCATTTACTTATTTATTTTTAAGTGCGGGGTGTAGAATAGCTGCCACTCACTTTTTACACCTTCGGCTGGATGGCCACAGGATTTGCACAGGACCGGGAGAACAGGATCCCAGACCTCTTCATCTCCCAGGGCACAAACCTCTTGGCTTCTCTCAGGGCTGTGCTCCCGCTTCCTGGGGCAGCCCCAGAAGCCACATCTTGCTGGTGGTTCTCTGACCCGGACTACAAGAGAGCTGTGGGGCCAAGCAACCTCCTCTTGCCTTGCTGGGGAAGGAGCCCCTGGGGGACTGTGCAGGGCATGTGGCTCCCTGCTGCACAACTGGGACCAGACACGGCTCCTGCTTAGGTTGCAGTCATCAACCCACTCTCTACTCTCCTTTGTTACCCAAAACATAGCAGGTTGTGGCTTCAGTATCTCCATGGGACTGCATTTTTCAAGTTGTAAAAGAATCTTTCCTGGTGATGTTGGAGATTTGACACGACAGGTAGAAAACACACTGAGATAAACACATAAACAAGGGAATTTACATGTATAGATTTCTTCTTCATGGGCTATAATCCCCAGAGGCTTTGAAGCCAAGCCAGGATGCTTTTAGTCTAGATTTCATATCTTTTTACTCCTTCTTAACTTTTGTGCTTTTTTGAGAAAGTATGGATTTAGACTATTTTTAAAATGTGCTTTACTCATTTTATTATTAGCAGAAGAGCGGATGAGTGGATTGTGTTGTATGAAGCCTCACTTACTGGCTTGCTTAACTGGAGATCAAAGGCATTCGAGAGAGTGCTCTTTTTCCTTTGCTTACAATTAATTTATTTTGGACGGAGATTTGCAGCAGAACCAAACGTGGGCACAAGCCCAACATATATATTTGTCTTATGAACGTGAAACACAAAGAAAGCTGGAAACAATGCCGGATTCCAGCATCCTATCTTGCAATGATCCCAGGCTCTGTCAGCAGCCGCTGGCTACAGCTGGGCTGGGAACCCAGCCTGGACACACACACCTAAGAGCCGGCAGAGCAGGCTTCAGCCACGGAGCCTGCGTCCTCATCAGAAAGTGGCCTTTTCTGCCCACTGCTCTCCACTGCAAGCCCAGCCAAAGGCAGGCCAGCTGATCAATGACCTCATTTAGTAACGGGGTTTAGGGAGTTTTAGTCTGACAAGCAGTGTTTCAGAAATTAAATTTATACTTCAGCCACATGCATGGAAAACAAACAAACAAACAAAAAAGTAGACCTAACACTACCGCCTCACTCCAGGTGTTTAAGTGTTAATGAATG
Source organism: Cygnus atratus (assembly GCF_013377495.2). Classification (NCBI taxonomy): domain Eukaryota; kingdom Metazoa; phylum Chordata; class Aves; order Anseriformes; family Anatidae; genus Cygnus; species Cygnus atratus. Next base: position 17,762,909 of record NC_066366.1, read on the forward strand.
ATCATTTACTGTTTAAAAAGTGTCCTGAAAATCAAAACACAGTGATTGCCTGCCATTAGTTTAGAAGGTCCTGGGCTGGTCTGGCAGAGATTTGCGTTGAAATGGATGACCTCCATGTGTTGCAGAGGCTCTGCCACAGCCAGCAGTACTACCAGGCAGGAGAATTTTCCTTCCCACTCCAATGGAGGAGCTCAAGCAGGTCCTCTGAATGCTTTGGAGAAGCCCACAGCTGGACACGCTACAAGGAGAAAGGGGAAGTCATGCCCCTGGATGGAGGCTGCCCGATGTCCATCCCTCCAGATGTCCACACACCATGTCATGGACCTGCCACGGCTCCCTTGGCTCCTCCCTGTGCAGCACGGGGACATTGGCATTGGACTGACATCAGTTGGACCACTCCTTCGCTGGAGGTGACAACTGAGCAGTGGGACCACTCAGACTGTGCGCGAGAGCAGAGGAAACAAGATTTGTCTTCTCAAGAGCCCCATGAGCTAAAATAGGCTGCTGGGCTGATAGGAGACAGAGGCTCCAGCTACAGTTTTCTTCCTTACCATGTGATAAACCCATTGTGCCATCTCAACACGTACTTGTGAGAAGGATGGCAAAGAGAAGGAGGATCTACTTGTCTATGCAATAAAACAAAAATTCTTTCTTAACAATTAGGAAGGAGACAGCGCTACTTGGCACCCACACCTATATTAAGTGCATTTGCTGGAAATATTTATAGTTTGCTCCTGCAGAATGTACTGTGTACCTTCATAACAATAATAATTCAGTTCTCACCTCCTGTGATCCGGAGACAAGCAAAGGCTCCGGGTGCTCGTTCACTGGAGAAATGCTTGTGTGTAACACCAGCCCCACCAGCCCAAAGGGCAGCCCACCAGCCCCTCTCTGCCTCCGAACTATTTTTGTGTACTCTCTTACACCTTTGCGGGGCGCGCGGTGAAGGCAGGGAAATGCTCCAGCTCTCCTTTCGGCTGGGGCACCCGGAGATAAGAGCCCACATCCCTGGCAGCCGCTCGAAATGGCGCGAGTGCAATCACATGATGGTGGAAAAAGCTTCCGCAGCGGCGTACCCCTGCCCCTTGCCTTCTGCACCCTCCACAGCATAGTCCCTGCCCGTCATCCACACGTACATGAGAAAAAAACAAGTTAATGGACGTGCTGTGGGTGCGGTAGAGAATGAGGTTCTAGAGAGCCCTAAAATCACAGGCAAGGCGGAAAAGGGGGAACGATGAGTCATACTATAAAAGCTAAGGCATACCCAGAGAAATTAGCAGGTGGCAAGGTTAAGACAATCAGGAGGTAGTATTTTTTCCATCTAACATATTGAGTGCATAGTGTTATTACATAAATTATTCAATAATATTAAATACAGCAAAACTATGGATGCCAAGCATTGTGAGATTTTCATGCAGTACAAGTGTGGCCAGAAGCATAGCTTTTTTTTGTCCTTTTTTTTTTTTTCTTTTCTAAAGGATGTGAAACATTCATGAAAAATAGGTTCAGTGGTGTCTACTGTACAAAGCAGTCTGGATATAATTTTCAGCTGTGTAAGCTCTTAAGCCCCTGGTTGTTGGAAAGGCATTTGTGGGGAAGGATGTTCTGTTTCTTATCTCCTTTCCTTGCTACTTACCACTGACAGACACTGGGTCCTGGGCTGGGTGGACCTCGGATCAGACAGAGTATGGCAAGTCTCTTGTCTATGTAACGCTTTGCCTTTATATAGAGTTCGCGTACCTAAAACGCAAATAATTTGTTATGATCTCATTTAAGTCAAGCATAGTTGTGTTGGAATTAAGCAAATACTGCTAAAACATTATTTTATCAATGCCTCAATCTTCCTAGTGCTTCTGTACATGCTTATATTAAATATTATCTTCAACACTCCCAGCTTTTTGTTTTGTTTTAACATTTTGCCAAAGGTGAGTGAGAACAGTACTACAGTTTGTAAATGGTGATATCTAGTATGCCAAATATATAGTCAAATCCGAATGCAATTTAAGGACTGAATCAAACAACATCTGTAGCAGAAATCCACTGCTTCATAGCTTTTTGCCTGTGCCAACAGCAGAAGCACATTCAGGGTCACCACACATTCCCTAAGTCAAGAATATATATTTGGGATGACTGATTCCCGCAATTTTAGACAATGTAATCAAAATGAAAAGTTAAGTTATTCTGCATAAGAGCAAAAAAAAAGTTCTAAGACAAAATACACTGCTTTCTGCATGTGAGAACGACTCCCTTTGTCATTTCCCCATGAAAAGGTTGCACTAGTTACTCTTAGCCATTATGGATAGATGCAGGGTTTTCCCATTAATGCTGCTGAAGTTTCCAAGTGTCATTTTACAAAAGTTTGAGGAACCTCCCACTGCTTCCCTCTGCAATTTACAGTTGGAGGCAACACCACCCAAGATCCTGGCCAGGACTTTGAAATTAAATTAGAAGATGCTGTAAACCATGTTCACAGAAACAGCAAGGGAAAAGATTTGATTCAGACCATGTGAGTCACAGTCGATCTCAAATTCTCCCCTTGCTACTGATGGAAGGAAATTATGACAGCTGTGGCACTAGCCCAGCTGCACTGCCCGAAGGGGTGGGGAAGCGAAGCAGAGCCCACTCCATTTTCTTTAACCCTTTGTCTTTGGGTCCAGTCCCTCTCTATCCCAAGAGAGATTCAAATGGACTCAAGCTACTGCTGATCTGAGTTTTCCTGGTTCATTTTTATGAGATCTCCATCATCCGTTTCAAGCTTCCGGGGAAATCTAGTGCTGTACATATAATGATCCTTGCACCAGTTTCTCATCTTAATCCCTTCCTCTGTAGCACAAGTCCATCGATCCATAGCCATTTGTAACGGACATGAAAATGTACATTCCCTTCTCTTTGATCTCTGTGGCTAACAGTTAACAGCAGCTATTGATTACCTTCTTGAACTGAAGCTTGAGGTAACCGGTATAGGAAGATTAAGAAGAATTTTCATGGATCTTTCATGTTTTCCTTTTTGTGGTGTACAGTCCAAAGCAAAAAAATCAGCCTAAAATGTTTTTGTGCAATCTGCAGTTGCGTGCTATGACCTGCCTCAATATCTTTGGTCTTAAGCTACGAACTTTAAAAAAAAAAAAAAAAAAGAAGAAAATTGCTTCCTAGAAGCGACTCTCATAGCTTAACTGCCATTTGAATCATACAGAGGAAGAAGGGTGACATATTTACCTGTGACTCAACATGTCACTCTACATTTATAGGAGCCAGCATCTCCCTTGACATGCATTTAGTATTTGTGATCCACTCTGACTTCTGTGAGCCTGCCACGGTTGCACCACCTGTAGAGGAAGCAGCGAAGTTTTTTCTTTTGAGATACGATGAGACACTTAACTGTGATTCAAACTAATGCTCTTTAAGTAGCTTGGATACTAGAAGACCATACATAGCTCCTGTGCTATTCAAGACATCTACAGGGCAGAGAGGCAGTAGAAGTAGCACCCTGCATAGACTGACAGCCCACTAAGAGACACATTTTTAACACTACATTAATAACAGCGAGAGCTCAGAGATCTGATCATGGATAATGCTTCCCGAAGGACCTGCTGCTGCTTCCAGACCCTCCTCACAGCCACCTGCCCTCCCAGGGCTCCTCTCACAACGCTCTATGAGGTGCTTACTCCATAGAGGAACAGAGATTGCCCCTACAGTCCCGGTACCCATGCCCCCCAGCACTCACCTCCCAGGCAGCCAAGAGCCCAGATCAACTTCCCCTTCCTGCAGCCAGCCCAGGGGCCACAGGAGAAGCAGCCAGAAGCCTCCTTGTTCCCTGCTGATCTCCTTCCCACGGCTCCCATCTTCCCGCAGAACAGGGCTGCCCCTCTCTACCCAGCTGCTTCTACAGCTGGGAGGATGCTGGGGCCTCCATTAGCTCTGCCCCAGCTGCTGCCATTGCTGCGTACCTGATCCCATCACAAGAGTGTTTTATGCTGTGGCAACTGGTAATTTAAGACCATTATTTTACAGCAACACTTCACTAAAAGTAGTAGGTTAAGACTTGCGTGAATGAGTTAAGAGCTGTTATAATAGTACCAGGTTGTAGTACAACTAATATTTGGATAACATTATGCACAATCATATGGCTGCTTTTTCAGAATCTAATTACTTAGCACAAGTCTCACTGATCTATGCCTAGCAATTATTTCCCAGGTAGCATACAGATCTTAGAAGGTCCTTTCATCAGCACTGAAATTACACACAGGACTGTCACTGAATTGTACATTTAAATTCCGTACTTACATATACTCAGTTACAACTGCTGGTCACAGGTGTTTGCTAGGCTTTTGTTGTTGTTGTTTTAACTGGTTACATTATCTATTTTAATATCCTCAATCTATTTCCAAGGAGCTTGTGGTTTAAACACATGAATCATGAATTTAGCCAGGCCCTCTGAAGATTCCCTGAAAACAGGGGAACAACGTGCTCAGGGTTCAGCCCAGGGCTGTGAGTCAAATGCAAGTTCGGAGAAATTCACCAGTATTTGCAATAACACAAATATCCAAGGACCTGCATGAAAAAAATCAAGGATGATGAGCTGGTTAAAGAAACAGTTGTGCTCACTTCTCCAGCCTCCAGCTTCTGTGTTTCTGCAGGACAGGTACTGAGAGAAATAAATTTAGGAAAATTTTAAAGAAGAGTATTTTTCACATGCATTTATCCTGGGCAGAGTTTGCAGATCTTAGCAAGACAGAACATCACATGCAATAGATGAGTGCTTGCCTTGTTAATTAGGTATGGCCGTCAATTTTGTTGTTGTGAATTTTGGTTGATCTTGGAGAACTGGCTTATGCTCATGTACATATTTTTGAACATAAATGGATACAAGAAAGAATATAGACATTTTTATGTTGTGCTTTGAATCCATATAAATAAAATAATGCGGCAGTGATTGTTTCCTGGTCAGACCGAACACAGCATACTTTCCAGCAATACATCTGTAAATATAGATAGCTTGTCTATGTCCAGGCAGATAATTAAGAGTAACAAAGTCACATCACTTGTTATTGTACACAAAGCGCATCACTGACAGCCCTCAGCACGCACTGGTGTGTTAAGAGCACACAGGCGATGCTGGGTCTGGTGCTTTCCCGCTGCTGCTCCTCAAAACATCATCAGCATAAGTCAGGGTGGAAAGTCCAGCAAGTCAGGAAGGGACAGCAAAACCAAAGTGACACTGGAGCCAGTAACTATGGGCTAGGCTGAGTGATGAGAAGAGAGGTTTGGATGAGAAGGGATAGAAGTAAGTCTTCGTACACTCATGGTGTCTTATTCACCATGACTAAGCTGAGGTAGAACATCACCGATCAGCTGTTGCCACACATCAGAGTAGGTGTGACGTCCAGGCCACTTCTCTGGCTTTAATGTCACCTTCTCCACCTAATCTTAATAAATCTCTTTAATTGCACCACTCAGGAGTTAATATGTCATTTGAGAATTTTTGTAGATCATCCTCGAGACTGTCAAACAGACATCCGCCTGCAATTAATGGATCAATACTATTTTTGTCAGGGTTGCAATCCAAGAGGTACCAGATACAGTCATTTTCTTTCAGAGGTGAGCTGCCCTCCAGAATTCGAATCAGCCTCATGCTGACCACAGGTGAAATTTGAATTTTAGAGGTTTTTGGAAGTTCTTTGCTTATGTAGATCAAAATAGGAAGCAGGTACAAAAAATTCTGGTGATTCATAAACATGTCAAAAACAGCTTTTGAATATTTCCTTTCAAAACACAGGATTTTCCTTCAACAGCTCACAAGTTTTCTGGATTCTTGTACTGTGCTAGGATGGTTGCCACCCACTTACCCTGTGTCTGGTCACTGCTCTTCTAATAACTTGATGCCACAGTCTGTTAGTTTTATTCTGGCTCCTGGCTTGCTGACGTGCCTCATCCTATGCTCCTAAATCACAACAGACTAGATGAATACAATTTTCTGCCATTAACCAGGACCCCCGCAAAACATGGATTTGGCAGCGTGCCTGCTGATCCGAATCGGTTTGTGTTCATTCTGGGACTGAAAGACATGGTGGTTCTTCTTGTTGCACACCCAACAACCCACATGCCTTACAATAATGAAAACAAGTCCTCAGATGTCTTTCACCATCATATAATAAAGAGTATCAATTAATTCACTGATTATATACATGAGAAAAATATACCTGAACAGAATAAAGAGAAAAAATCCCAATGTTGTTTTTGGCCATTTGTTTAAATGCTTTTAAAAATACAGTTGCTAGAAACTTATCAATATCTTTAATTTATTAGTGGTTTTGAAACATCTGAAAATATCTAAAAATTATTCTGAAAAAAGAAATGCAAGCTAAAAGTCTGTTTTCAATTCCTAAGAAAAGGGTTGTTTGTGGTTTTTTTTGTTTGTTTGTTTTTTTCCTTCTGCACTAGTATCCATACCTTGATCAGTTATAGTTATTTAAGTTCTTCTTCAGGAGGAATCTTGTGTCTTAAAAGATTGACAAATACAACAGACATTTATCATGTTCTTTTAAACACAAGGGGGCACCAACAAGCTAGTAGAGCAAGAAATAAACTGTTCACATACAGTAAATTAAACTGTTAAAACTCGATAGTTGTTTTTTTGTTTGTTTGTTTTTGTTTTCAAATGAGACATATTTTGAAATTAAAGGAAAGCAATGCGATGCTTTATCATTCCTTCAGCTGAAATGACTTGGAAAGTAAATCCCTGGCATGTGCATATTATGCTGCCTCATTTCTTTTCCTAGCTAGACAGTGGATTATTTCCCACCACAGATGGTTCGCTCATAAGATGGAATACTGTTTCCTTTGTCTTATGAAGAGGCAATTCAGCTTCTAAGAATAAAAAAATACTGAATACCCTCCCCCCCCCCAAAAAAAAAGCAAAGTTGAGCCAAAGAACCATTAGCATTTTTTTAATATAGAAATATCAGTGATGTTTGTATTATTCAAATTTCTAGTCCCCTTTTGATTTCTTTGTATTTGCTCAGTAAGAGTGACTAAAGAGACGGTCTTGAAATACAAATTAATATGTGAATAAAGTAGCACAATCTCATCAATTGAAGTACACACATCTGCACATACAAAAAAAGTGGAATTTTCCCCTGTGCAGAGGGTGAGCTGGAGACCCAACACGATGCAAATCCTGAGAGCAGAGCTGTGATGTGACAAAAGGGCAATCTAAGATCCAAGTGCTCACATTTCAAACTGCTGAATTTCTGCCGTGCTTTCCAGCCCCACTGAAAGATCCTATGTCAGGTCGTAAGGTTACATATGTGAAAGATCAGTTGCTACTCATTTTTCAACTGTTGCTCATAAAAGATAGCTAAATTCAAAGGAACATGATGTTTTAGTGCACAACTCTTCTGGGACTTCAGTGAATGGTTCTGACAGAGTACCTTTCTTTCTGACTTCTTCATTTTTCTCTTTCTTGACTTCAGACACTGTGGGTTTCCTCCCTAGGTGTTTCCTTCTTTGTTAGGTGGACTCTCATTCTTCCTGGATTTTGTATGTTCTCATTCTCAACGTAATCATACAGCTAGCCATTCCCTCTTCCCAGCCCAAACAAACAGAAGTAGAACTGGTTTTCAAAGGAATTAACACTTTCCAGGTGAACTTGAGGTCTCAAAGCAGACTTCCTTAACTATGAGCTCACTTAGACAGAACCCTCAGTTCAGCAGATAACAAGGAGGAAATATGTTGTTTTCAGGCAACAACCTGGTTTTGCTCATTTTAAATCACAACTGAGTCCTGCACAATCCTGTATAGAGTTAAAATGGGTTAGTAATGTAGTCATACCATACCTAGGACAATCATGCCATTCATATAATGATGATCCAATCACGAAAGTTTTAATCTTCTATTATTCTGCTTGGGAAAATGGTTCTACAATGACACAGATCTTTCTATTAAGATTTTCCTGATAATTCACCGTGTTTGGACCTGCACAGAATTGTTTTCCCCATTCTCTCTGTTCGGATAGCTTACAAACTGCCTCTTCACACTCATGATAATCTGTCTGCCACATTTAAGATGGATTTATTAGCAGATTTCAACTCATGAGATCTGCAGATGGAATAACTGGTTCTTCCAAATTACCTGTCCCCAAACCAAGGTAGAGGTGGCTGTGCAGAACCAGAGGCAGAACGGCTGTGGGGAGGCTGGGGAGGCCAGGGGCAGGGTGCTGCTGGGCAAGGGGGATCTTTACTAGAATTCCCTCTGCATTAACTGCATACAGGTATAAACTTGACAGCAGCATAATCACATATCTCAGGTTTCTTTGCCCTGATAACCTCCACTTTGTAGACATGAAAATATTGTTTCTTATTTCTTACTTACTTCACGTAGGTAGAACTGCTAATTAATGGTTTCCAGATTGAGAAAGCTCTTTCGGCTTTGTAAATATAGATGTCCTGAAAAGAAGTAGTAATGTATTCTTTAAATTCATTGTAAACTCAGAAGTATCCTGTGACTTAAAAATGGTTTTGTGGATAAAACACAGAAGAGGGAGTCAAGAGATGTGAATCCTTTTCACACCATTAACTACCTTGCTTGTGGATATGAGTCAGCTAACTTGTCTGTTTTAGTTCTCATGTCTAAACGTTTACCTTGGACATTACTGACAACAGGCCCAGTTACTAGGAAAAAAAAAAAAAAAGACCATCACTCCAGCAAACCTGAGACTGAAGCCATGTTTTTCCAACTTTAGAACAGTGGCATCCAGCTGCTCTTACCAGCCCCTTAAATCAGGGACGTTTTAGGCTTAATAAACTTCGTAGGCGTGCAAGAGGGGGCTTTTTCATAAGCCACTTAATCTGAACCAGTTGGTAGGTTGGAGACAATGAGAGGAGCAGGTCAGTTTTGGAGTGTCCAAATGTTGTGTAACCCAAATTTTTCTCCCTCCTCCCCCCCCCGCCTTTTATTTTATTTTATTTTTTTACTCAATTCTGAAAATACTGGTGTATTCACTGTGCATCTCCAACTGGTTATGATACTTTTTTTTTTTCCCTTTTGCTTCTTCTGTGACTGCTAGTAGCAGTGTTAATTCCTGGACTAACAAAAGCTTAAGTTTTACTTGTGCTGAACTCCACATCATCTCTTCAAACAGAGCTGTTCCTGTGTTATGTTGCTTGAATATTTGACAGTCAGTTCACCCACTACTACTGCCAGCTAAATATCACCTGAAGCTTTTGTTCAGCGCTTTGATAATCACTATTCACTGACTTCCTCGTGTTTTCCGTACTTTTAAAAAGTCATTGTTCTTTCAGTTGTTTTCATATTTACCTCCTCTTCTTCCTGTAGGTAAATACATTTGATTCTTTTTGCTTTCCTTTATGTTCTTTCCCTCTATTATCTATGGATATTTTACACATGTATCCTACCTTTGAAAGATGCCTTACATTAAACATAACTGAAGCATCCATCTCTGCAGCGTATCCAAACAATATACATGTGACAACACCAGGGAAGCTAGCCAGGGACACCAGAGTAATCTCTGTCATTGCAAAAGCTGTCCTGGAATTTTTAACATTCACATAAAACATCTGTTTCTCATCCATGTGTAGTACTTAATAGATCTTTCTCGGACATATGAATCAACCCTTTGGGCGTTTGAATACATTGTTTAAGGGAAGCAGGTTAGTCCACACATGACATACGTGATATTGAAATGATATCATGATTATGGCTCCACACGGATACTTTTCAGTGGCAACACTGGCTTTGTCTGTACATGCTGGGCCTTTTACTACTGCACTCGTTCCTTCCCCTGTACTAAGGTTACCCATGCATTTGAGAAAATACTCAGGTAAATCAGCTGAATGAAAAAGTGTTGTGGTTTCTTCTTGTTGTTTTAATTATTTTGTGTGTACACGTGTGTTTTCATTTGAATCAGATGAAACTATCTCACCACAGACAGCATACATGCTAGTGATGGTCTGGAGTGGGAGGCAGCTCTACTTGTCCATTTAGGAGAAAACTGAAAAGGTTGCACTAGAGCCTGAATGGGAATCAGAAAAGTTAGAAAATGCCCTGCTGTGAATACTGATGCTTCTGACATCTTGGATGTCAGGTTTTCTGGCATGGAGCTTTCCTGCAGGTGAGAAGTGCTGTTACTAACCAAATAGAAATAAAGTCAAATGACAATAACAACATAGTTTTCTTTCTGTTAAATTTAAATTTCTACCCAAGACAACTGAACAAACAGAAGGATGTTGTTGATGTGATAAAGATAATGCTGCTAAAGCAAAGTACCTTAACCTTGTCAATCCTATGCTCTAGAGGTGTGCTGCAGATTTCCCATTTTGCATACTGAATTCATACTGATGGCAAAAGGAACTTTGACCTGCAGACCCGAATTCTACTCATGAGCTCTGGAGATGTAGTTTAAAAGGAATCAGCATTTCCTGAATTCATTTGGTATGCGCAAAAGTCAAAAGCACTTAGAGACCTCAAATAGAACGGACTCCAAAATATACCAGGGAACCAGGGAAAGGTAATAATACTGAATACGGAAACACACAGAGCTCGTGCAAGTCATACACGAGCATACATTCCCCCTCTACACACACACTTTCCCACCTTCTGCATTTGGCACTAATGTGCAGAAGTCCATTTCCAGTGACAGAGGTAATAGTTGCCTCCTCTTTAAACAGTAATAAACTTGTACTCCTTGCCTTAAATGAACCCATATGAGGGGAAAAAAAAAAGGAGGGGCCAGTGGTAATTTCACCATTCTAAGGGTTCACGGTTTTGCTGCTATTGAACATCAAACGCTCAGATGATGGGAACAACCTGAGCTGGCAGAACTATACCAGCATCATCCTCAGTGATGCAAAGATTTAAAAATTATACCTCTTGGGATTTCTGTCATGACTGAAAAAGACAGCCTTTCATCCTGCAAGCACTTCATTGCCCTTGTTCAGTGAAAGCGAAAAAACCCCTGACAAATTTCCTGTTCTGAAAATAATGTGAACTGGTAGCAGAGAATAAAATCCTGAGGATTTGGCATGGGTCTGATGCCAAGAACACTTCCAGCAAAGTGAAGGGGTAATCAGCATCAGATAGCACTGGCATGACAACCAGGAGAGCCCAAAGTAGCACTGTTAAATAGCTACTGGACTTGCAGAGTAAGAGAAACATAGGAAAAGAAAACATTTAATGAGGAGTTCATGGCCTGAATCTGTCTCCTTTCACTGATATAATGAAATTAATTCCAGTTAAGTCAATAAAGTTACAATGGTAAGTGGGAATAGTAACAAATGTTTGGTCATTAAGGAACTTCAGGATGATGTCAGATAATATAATGTTTAAATTTTGATATGAGCCTAAAGCAGTTTGAGAGTCATCTACTGTAGGGCTCAAGTATTTACACATATTTTATTAGCAGTCATTTCATAATTACCAAAATGTTATTGTGCCAGATGTATATTTATAAATATCACCGGATTCACTGCAGCACCAACTTTATTTATGTGATAAATATTGACTTGTTTGTCTTCAAAAATGATCTCTTTTGCTTGGGCCTCTTTAATTAGTTCCGCTTTCTGTCAGTCTCTGGAATTGATTTCTGCATGTTTACTCTTTCTGAACTTCAGTGTGTACAATCCTTGTATAAATGCCAGAACTTGGGTGATATGTTGCTCATCTCTGAAGCTTTGTTAAAGTGTTTTGAAAAGTGAAAAATGGAGGTTTCTATAAATCTGCCAGAGAGTTGTAGACAGTTTTTTTAAGAAGTTAAAGAAACTTGGAAATGGGCAGGAAAAGTTTAAATGTGTTTTCTTTAACAGTTTGAAACATCGTATTTCATGTAGCTATTATAAACAGTGAAATGCCCTATTGCCTTATTTGGTTAAAAAAGCAGTCAAGCTATATGCAGTGGGTATTCTGCCTTAAAGACCTTTTTTTACAACAATTATTAATTACAGTACATGATGGTTGGCATACCGTATTGGTGCTACTGAGCTGAGAAGCCAAATATTGAAAGTTTCTGTTTGAAGGTTCAGTTCATAACCCCTCTGTTTGGATTAGGAGCAGTATGTTTGTGTGATTTTTTTTTTTTCAAAAATTCAAGCTTCCAGTGTTTAATGGAAGTGGTATTATAACAGGCCATGTCTCCAAATTCATCTGAAAATGAACAGAAAAACAGCTTTAAATGCAAACACATTCCATAAACTTTGCTTTGACTTTTTTAATAAGGAGATGAATTTCACAGCTGGCAAAGGAGAAATTAGACAGTATTATGTCCAACGGGCATTCCTTCCTGATTTTTTTTTTTTAAGCTTTGTAACCAAGATTTCTATTTATCTCAGATTAGACAATATTCAGTAACTAGAAGGCTAGTCTGTGTAAGATGTTTGCATCCCATTTTCTAGGTAAGTTATCTGTTGCAATCTGTGCCTAGGCACAGATATAGCATTTAAAAGTTCTGTCCTGCTCTACAGTGTTCAGACAGGAATCACCACATGACTCCCAACACATTAATGGCATTTATTCAAAAGGAAGAAGCTGATCTCACAAGACACGTGTCAGTGCTTGTCCACGTGTTGGATGTCAGGTCTGGTTTCTAGCAGTATTAAACAACAAAATGTATGAATATTTTTATATGAATATACCATAAATGTAAAAATGGAATGAAAAACAATTGTGGAAGCTTGAGGAAAGAATTCACCCAATAAGACCTTGCTCATTCAAGGTTCATGCAAAGCACAGTATTTTAGGGGCAGCAAAAATAACCCACTAGCATGATTCTCACTGGATTTTACAGAATAAGGCATTTTATTTCAAAACAGAGACTGTACCTGTACAAAAACACTGTCAAAGTTCATCTTCAGACTCCTGCATTAAGGCACTGACATCTGAGCTTAACATACACACAGATCTGGAATCTTGCCAGAGACCATCTAGAGAATTGTCATTCTGGTATGCTCTGACCAAGTAAAAAACTCAGGCTCTTCCACTGAAACTTGTAGGTATTTTTGCTGTTTTGCATAAAGGACCAAGTCTGTCAATAGTTTGCTAATAGTTGACATCACCTGTCTCTATAAATGCCTGTATAATTACCAGACAAGTAATTCAAGATCATTAGGAAAAAAAACCACTGCCCTCAGAAGTAAAATAAAACCCCTTTTTTTTCCTTTTTGAAATTTTCAGATTCAACAAGTTTTTTTTTCTTTCCAATTTTCAATTCCAATAACAAAGGGAGTTCAGTGATTTTAACTTGCTTTAATTGTTCTTGCTTACAGGTATGCAAAAACGTGTCTATAATAACAAACCTGCAGATTACCTGGCTATCAGTATGAATTTGAACTCTAGATTCCAAACCAAATGCAAGCGTTAAAACATACGGTTTGGGTTCATTTCAGAGAGATTTTCAGTTTTGTTTCTGAAAATTATGGTCACTGAAATGCAATTATTTGTTGTGGTGATAGAGTACAGGAGCTAATCCTGTTGCCACTAAGTTCAGACACAAGGGACAGTCATAATATCTGAATTCAGGCACAAAAGTCGAGATGTGGGAGCATTTTCTTCTAGGATGTGTGCCCATTACACTTGCAATTGAATCCAAATTGCTTACCTAAGGCTTTGCAGTCTCTGGCCTGCATACAGGGACAGGCATCAGAACACATTTATGAAGCATCTCCCTGGAGTACTTCCCTTCGCTCAACAGAGGGCTGGCAAAGGATCACTCTTGTTCCTATTTGGATCTCAAAGAAGGTGCAGAGAAGTACCTAACCCAGCATGTCCCTTGCCTGGGAGAGAATTTCATTTCATCAATTAAAGAAAAAGGGCTCCCTGTTCATTTAAGCCTTAAAAAGGCTGTTTATTTATCAGCTTTTCCAAGAGCTCTTAGTGTATACAGCAAATGAGTCCGGTGGGAAATATAACACCAGGAGTCACCAAATTTCTACTCTTCTGTGAGAACTGGAAGAGTTATAGGGCAAGTACTGAACAAAATATTAAACTGTGCTTCTGTTTTGAATGCCTGGAAAAGTGTCAGCTTCTCACTGTGTGCTTGGAATCACTCTTCATCTAATAGTAGCAGATTTTACCACTTGTTACTGCCAAATCTGAACAGCCGGTACAACTGAAATATTGAGCTAGCATCTGCTTGTACATTACACATAATCAGCAGAATGGTCCATTACATGAGTATGCTTCACATTAATAGAGTTCCAGGGGTCAACGAGATTAAGAAATATCACTAAAGGCACTGGATACACTGGCAAATCTGTTGTTTCTTGTGCGAGTGTGCAATTAGAAATTAATCTGATCTCATTCTTAGATCTCAGACTGTGATTGCAAGGTCTGCAGAGGAAGGAAAAAACATAGCAATCAGCTCCATGCAATATTAGCTATTACCATCACATTGCTGAGGACAGTTACAATTGAAATTTGGAGGAGTGAATAAAAGCTTCTAGACAAAACAAGTACCCCCAAAACTTACATTGTATACTCAGAATTACATCCACAATCTGGGTCTGTTTTCCAAGATACTTTTACTCAACACCTGTCTGTCTGCAAAATCCAAGCCTCATAAAATAGAAATATAATCAGAGTAAGCAGATAGCCCTTTCCCTTGCTTCTCTTGATTTAGATAATGTATCTCCAACAAGATGGTTTTAACTTTTTTGATATATGTAACAGCCGTTTCCGAATTAACAGAAGGGAATGGCAGAATGGAAAGTTATCAAGTGAGTAGAGCTAACAAAGACAACTCTGAACAAGTTTTGTCAGCAGTGTTACTGGCTTGTGAGAATCTGAAGGGTCTTGTTTCTGGGATGTCAAGTCACAGTGGGGGAGTTACCAAAAATAAAACAATTTAAGAATAAATATAAATCCTATCTAGTTTAGAAGAACTCGTCATAGGGTAACTGTTTCCCACAGGCTTGAATACAGTTAGGGCAATGGTCCTTGTAAGGACATTTCCGTTCTGGAGGAATCCCCCTTCAAGACTAACATGTTATTACAGAGTCACTATCTCCAGCTGCCAAGAAGAGTCCTATGAGAAAATGACTACCCTGACATTTCCTTCTGAGGTCTCTTCTTTCTCATTTTCCTTCTGGATAGCTTCTGCCTGGGAGCGTGAGTCAGTGGCAATAGTGGGGTTTAGCACATCATAGACTGGTCTAACACAGAAGTGCGTCTTTTCCCTAGGCTCTTGTACCCCATTCATTGCTGCTGTATCCAAATGCTTTTCAGCAGCAATTAAGCAACATGATTAACATCTGTCACACACTTGTTCTCTCATCCTCTTCCCAGTGGGAGAAGAATGTATAACAGTATATTGTATAATATGCACACACATTCACAAACATACATATAGAAGCACACAGAGCTATGTATGCAAATTAGAGCAAAATCAACATCCAAGATATGTTACCTGCACTTTGGAAGGTCAAGACAATTAGGATGGTCACCAGTCCCTTGTGAAACCGTTTCATGAACTGGTGTGACGTGCAAGGTAGCTTTGCTGATTACATAAGTGAATTTTACTCTTGCTGTACCACACCAGGAAGGACCACCTGTATCACCCTAGATAAGGATGTTATCATATGTTAGTCACAGCAGTTGCTATGCAGTAGTTAATTGAGAGCCCAGGAACATTTCCAGTTAATTCAAGCTACAGACAAACAATTCTAAGACCTTTAGCCAAAGGCATCAAAATATTGCACGTTCATTTTCATGAGTTCCATCAACAGCAGATGACAACATCCACACTGCAGGAAACAGTGCATCTGAAAAAGCTTTCACTACAGCATGATTAGGCCTGAATTAAAGAAATTCAATTTGTATGAAATAGGTTTAAAATGTGATCATTATTTAGAATGAAGCTAAGAAAGAAGCCTGGCCTTTTTGTTCACAAACTACTCAAGATTCTTATTCTTGTCTCTGAGTGCAAGTCCATGGGAGTTTCCATATCCTGAGTCTCAAAGGGATCTTCAGAGTACAGCAAAGCTTGCAAGGAAAGAGAGAGCAGGGTAGTACTCAGAGGACATGGTTTCTGTTATTCACATAATATACGACCTTCAGTATCTCGCTTTGCCTGTATCTTTTTCTATTCTTGTTCTGCTCAGATTGTACCTTCCAAGACTGGGAAAAAAATCAGCTTTAGAACTCAAAATTGAATTTAGATTATTTTGAGATTCACTGACTCCTCTAAACTTTCTGGTAAGTCTGCATCTTCAGATAGTGATAAACTGCAGAACTAGATGAGCTGAATATATTTTCATATTTTGCTATCTGAACTTCACACAGCTCAGATTTTTTCTTTAAATCAACTACAGCTCAAAGGCTTTTCTATTCTAGGTCAATAATTCCCAAAACCCAAATCTGAAATCATTATGAAGTTAAAATGCATTAGCATTGGCCCAAGCATGGATTCCTGTACTCAATCCTTGCTCAGTCTCAAAGTTGGAAGCATCATTGTTACACACATAACAATATAGTCAGAATGAGATACTGGCATCGTGTCTTTCCCAAAATAATCCCATAAGTACTTCCCTCAGTCAATCCTACTGCTCATAAGCAGAATTTGGGATGTTAATAAATCTACTATCAAACTGCTACACAGGAATATTAAGTCTGAAGTTTAGGTGGCAGTTACTGTTCCCTCTTCAGTATTTACTGTGCCTTAGAAATTAGCCTTCTCTTCCCACTGTAAAGAAGCCTCCTTTTAAGAGCATTTCCCTAAGGAAATGAGAACATGCACATATTTAATTTTAAAAGTTTGAATATAACTGTGTTTTGGAAATTTTTAAATCTGATGAGCCACTGTGATTCTTACTATGCTGCAGACACCATACCAAAACAAACAAAAGTATTTGCTGACACTTTGCTCTCCAAGTGGATTTGCACTCTTCAGAGGACTAATACATAAACATTCAAAGGCATAAACAGAGGCTACAGACTCCTTAGGTAAGAGTCTACAGCTTTCAGCTGAGTCACACCAGGAATAGACACACTAGGGCAAACTTACCTCAGAAAGGAAAGAAGTTATTTCAGTTACTGCCTAGAGGTGCCCAGCAACTTCTCTTCCAAAAGCCTGCAAGACAACACTTGGTGCCTACAGGCTGACAGAGAAAAATGTTTGTTTTACTGATTTCACATGTATACAGCTCTACATTATCATTTTCACTCTTCACAGTCAGTAACTGTTCCAAACCACAGGCAGTAAAAAAAAAAAAAAAAAAAGAAATCCACGTGTTCAGAAAGCCATCCTTAAACCCAGCCTAACAGCCTCTCTGCTCAGTGAATTCTTACCTACTTTCTGCTTTGTGACTGTGGAGGGCAGCTGTCTTCAGGTCCAAAAGGAAACTGAAATTCTTGTTGGCTTTTTTTTTTCCTTAAATAAGACTTGTTATTAAAATTGAAGAAACTTTCTAGTAGAATAAATAAAATATTTTAGTGTGATAAAGTAAGTATGCCCTCTTTCAACTGACCAGATCACCTTCAGAAAGGATCAACATACCTTCACTACAAAAAGGTTCAGTCAGGTCTTTCTACCACTCAGCAGACAGCTGAGCTTCATTTGATTTTAATGTGAATTGGTCTCACCAAAAATTGAGACACCTGTAGCAGCCTTTTAAAGTAATGGGGAAATTAACTTTCTGCTTTAACAAGATGAAAATTTAATAAATTTTAAACCAAAATAAAGACACTGAGGCTTTTTGATATAAGGGGAATATTGGATAAACACAGCTAGCATATCGTAGTTGTTGAAAGCAGATAAGGGGTAAACAGCTGAAATGCACCTATATTTGTGCTAATCTCAGTTCACTGAAGATGATGGGAGGGGGGGGGTTGTGCCTTAAAATAAAAGACTGCATGACCACACAGAAGTAGGATCGGTTTCTTGGCTGCTTTGTAGTTGTTTTAGCAAGGGATGAGATATCTCTGATACTAGAAAGTGAAACAGATCTTGGTTCAATCATTGCCAACCATGAAATGTCCTAAAAATCACTTTCATATTACCTATTTCTAAACTTTGTATGATGACTTGATGCAGAGACGCAAAGAAAACATGCAAAAAAATCTCTATCAAAGATTTTCAACTGGGGAAGAAACATACATATGGATAAGCTTATTTATTTGAAAAGATTCATCTAGTCTATTAAATAATCTGAAGGATTCCCTTTGCTGAGTTGCCGGGAAGCGTTTTAAACCTGTAATTCTTGGAAAGACTTTCTGAAGGCTGAGTGTTCAAGCTGGCATGTCACTAATAATCAGGTACCTAGCTGAGAAGTATAGGACAGTAGAAATAGGAACCAGAAGAAGATGGATTCACTTTCTGGGCATGACATGGTTACTTGTAAAGCCAGGTATATATCATATCTCAGTTTTCCCTATCCATTGGTAATAAAATGCATCAGTACCACCCCATTGACTGTTGTACAAGTAAATTGCATTAGACATCACTGGGTTGGAGCTATTTTTTCTTACATATATTTATATGGAGAGAGGGAATTTGTCTGAATCACAAATGAGGAGAGATGAAGAAAACCAAGTTATTTCTGTTTTCCATTTCTTATGCAATGGAAAATTGGCCATTTAAATGAGACATTATGCAGGAATTAACAATGATGAAATATTTAGACTCCCTGAAAATAATGTTAAATGTGATGTTACCACTGCTTCACTTTAATCATTCAAAATGCATTCAGTTCTCAAATGCAATAATTTTCTTAAAGACTTGTAGGCTTAGAAAATGTTAGTTCTTGCATATTCTCAACTAACTTAAATAGTATGTTGTGCGAACTACGCTACAATAACAAAGTACACCCTTGTCATATACAGTATCCAGACTCCTTTACAAATATTAGTTGTTTCTCTATTATTATACAAAAACTTTTTTTATACTTGATTTCCCTACCTTTGATAAGCCATTTTGTTTAAGAACAGCAGTATACACATTTTATCCCACTCTGCTACTCTGTAACTACTATTTTAGACTATGTGAATAGATAAAAAGTGTTGTATACCTTTGGGTGTATTGTGGGTTACCTTTATGTAGATACTTTTCAGCATGAAGAGTTTATTTATTTATTTATTTTTAAATAGATCTACTGATTCTTTTAAGCATTAGGTATTTATGCTAAACTGCCAGGATATCTGGAAGCCTCATTCTCTAGTTTGGGCTGTCTCTTGGCACTACTGCAATTCAAGTGGTATTTGTGATTTTTTTTTGTAGATACATTAAAAGCCCTGCAGAATTGCTCTTGTAACATGGATTATCTAAAAGATACAACAAAAGCCAGTAAACTGCGTATTCTCAAGGCTTTCCATAGGCTCAACTAGTATATTGAGTCAAAGACCATCTTACTGATGGAGTGCAGCATACAGCTACCTACACACATGCATGACTGGATGTTCATGCCTTTATCAGGCCAAATCCTGGCACTTCCAGGTACTCACGTGTTCTCACCTTAAGTTCTCTTTTAAAGTGTTTTCCCTTCAATGAAGTAGATTATTTCATCCTCAAGGATGCTTTCATTCACTTCCTTTATCCACCACCACCTACATCACTCCAACAAGCAGAGCTACATTCTGGCTCTCCTATGACATAGTGGGGCTGCAGCTACACCAGGGAGCAGCACCCCAAGCTCAGGATACCTGAGGCACACCCAGCCCCAGCCCTGCAGGAGGGCATACAGGCTGATAAAAGTTAAGTAGCACATGTTACAGGGAGAAGGCATTTTATACCTACATGATTGCTGTTTCTGCAGCCCAGCTTGGCACAAACTTCATCCAAATTTGAGCAAGTTTCAAAAGCCCTACAGGATTCACACAGCTTTCCTCAGGACATACTGCTGACCGTATCAAAACTCTTGAGAGTTTTTTGTTTTTTTTTTTTTTTGTCAAGATCAAGCAGAACTTCCCAGCTCTCTCACACTGTTCTGCCTTCATTATTGAAACATATCCTGCACAGAGGTTTTAACTCCTGGCTAATTCTGATTGACCAATCAGTGTTAGTCATGTAATACCAACAGATGGGAATAATTTTCTACACCTGATATTAAACTGAAAAGCATTTAGGACATATACTTGTGATATAGGGCTGTGATTTTTTTCCTAGCTTACTACTGCGTAATTCTAATTAAGCATGTCACTAAAGTCCCGTGAAGATGTCTAATTCTTCTTCATAATTCTCTAACAACTATAAAGAGTCTATTGTGCCTTGCTCAAACTTAGATGCATTGCTGAATAAAAACAGAATTACCACAGCTTCCATTTCGATTATCTCAGAAAAATACTTCCTTTCATCCTTTCCATTCTTTGAATCTACTCAAAAATTGCCATCATAAAACACATTAGTAATAAGACAAACTTAAATAGATCTAGCATCATTCACTTCATACTTGTTTGAATAACTTTTGCCTGGAATTCACACTGCAGATCCCAGGAGACCTTCCTATCATACTGACATTTCCTCGCACAGCTGGGTCAGAAACACTGCACTAAATGTTCTTGTGCTACTTACAGCCTTTGCTTCTGACAAACACCAAGCTGTGCACAGGCATGCAAACAATTAACACGAACCTAAAAGCTTGCTGAGCTCCACAAAATATAAGTACATTTGGTTAAAGTTTGGGCCACAGTTTGTCATGTAGTTTTAATGGAAGACTAACCTGGCTGTCTCCAGTTAAAGAGGACAATAACCATAATTTGAAGGCCTCTACTTAACTTTCCTTCAGTCCTTATTCAAATAGTTGTAAACAAAGAACTAATTAATGAACAGAAATGAGTGAGCAAGTAAAGGGATTGTTCAGAATAACACCTAAATAAGCAGCAAAGTCCAGTTCAGGGAACTTAATTTTCTGTTCATAGCTGATTCGCTTTCTGGTTGTTGCTCTCCAATGCTTGAGTGCAGCATAGCAAAGTTCTACCCTGCCTGAAGTTAAGCTAGACTAAAGTGATTTGCTGCAGACCTAATAAAAGAAAACTTGGGAACTTCAAAGACAACTAAAGAGGAAATTATGTGTATTAAAGAAAAATTCAACTTCCTCTTTTTATTATAAGCAATTCAAAAACATTAAATCCTATCATAGACTCATTTAGGATATCATGTACATAGGGGTCAGCAAAAGTTTTACAACCATGTTTATCTTTTGTATTTATTAACTTCAGCACTTTACTGTGTGTACTCATTTCCATCAAATATAACATACTTGATAACCATCTGTTAAACAGAGATCTTAGTTTAACAGTGTTCTTTCCAAATAATATTTTTGGTAACAAACGTGATTTCTTCATAACATTTTAAATGTTTCCCCTGTTTCTGAAATGGAAAATGCTTTTAACAGATACATTTGTGCTATTATCTCTAGCACTGAATTCAATCAAGTATAAGTTTATTTACTACTGCAAGCATTAAAAAAAAAAAAAAAAGAGGGAAAGTGTTACTTGCATGGATACTAACAGCAGAATACAGCAATCTAGATGAATGCTGCTTGGAGGCTGGGAGTTTTTTAATTGCTCCAAAGGAATCTGTTGAGAAAACAGGACAATATTTGCATAATGTATCAAAATGACTGTTGGTTTTCCTTCATGAAGGCACAACAAACTTCCTGACACAGATAATATCCTAGCAACTCTTTGTGGTAACTGAGACACCATTACAGCAACAGAAATATTTACAGTACGTTTTTATGGCACATTAAGTCTCAGCTATTTAAAAAGCTGAAGGAATTGTTCTGTATTTCTAAAAATGGATACTAACAGTAAACCCTTAAAAGTATGCATAGTTTAGAATCCAATTGTTTCTTTTTGTTAGATAAAGCGTGAATCTGGAGGAACATTTTTAAGTGACATGATAGTTCCTGTCATTATGTATTGGTAAATATTTTAAACACATTTTCAGTATTAGTGTAATTGTTTGTTAGAAAAAGCTTAGAGAGGTTAGAGTAAGACTAGCAAAGTTGTAAATTTCAACTTCTTTTAAGTAAATTATATTATAAATATATTCAAAAATAAAACATCAGCAAAAAGCTGGCATAAGCCATCACTGTGCTGATCAGAAAGTTAAAAAAATCTTTATTTTAATATCTAAATTTTAAAATATCAAATTTTCCCAGACTTGATTTACTTAAGGATTTATTTAAGAATATCATCACTTGTTATTCATAGTCTATATAAATAATTTATCAAATAGTCTTAATTTTATACATAGTTTTAATTTTGAAATTAGCTAAATGTAGAAAATGTGTATGAATGCAAAACTCTTAAAGGAACAACCAAAGAAGTGAGATAGCAAAAGGCTAGTTTCTGAACTGCCTTTATACTCTAGGGTCATTACTCATATGACCCATACCACTGGAGTCAAGGGGACTGCATGGGTGAGAAACCTCCTGAACTCCCTTTTTGAAGAAAGTGTTTACTGCATGAGCATGGTTAGGTAAATGCATAAGTATCTCCTGAATAACATTTGCTCAGAAGTATAATGACTTTCCTCAGAAAGAAAATATGTAACCAGTTTAAATCTTCATTACAATTGTGTATGCAATACCAGACTGAAATTCAATATCCACTTGTATTTCAGGACAACATTTTTCTTTAGGTGTAGATATGAGTATTCCATCATTTCTCTTGTGTTTCAAAACTAATCAGAAAAATAATATGTAAATGAAGAAGTTCAACCCCATTTACTAATTTTTGCAGCCCAGAAAACCAGCTATATCCTGGGCTGCATCAAAAGAAGCATGGCCAGCAGGTTGAGGGAGGTGATTCTCCCCCTCTACTCTGCTCTTGTGACAGCCCACCTGGAGTGCTGTGTTCAGCTCTGGGGTCCCCAGCACAATTAGGACATGGAACTATTAGAATGAGTCCAGAGGAGGGCCACAAAGAGGATCAAGGGGCTGGAGCACTTCTATGGGGACAGGCTGAGAGAGCTGGGATTGTTCAGCCTGGAGAAGAGAAGGCTCCAGGGACACCTTATACACAATGGCCTTCTAGTACCTAAGATGGGCCTATAGAAAAGCTGGGGAGGGACTCTGTGTCAGGGAGTATAGTGATAAGACAAGTAGCAAAGGTTTTAAACAACAACAACAACAAAAAGAATAGATTTATTTTAGATATTAGGAAGAAATTCTTCACTCAGAGGGTGGTGATACACTGGCACATGTTGCCCAGAGAAGCTGTGGATGCCCCATCCCTGGAAGTGTTCAAAGTCAGGTTGGATGGGGCTTTGGGCATCCTGGTCTAGTAGAAGATGTCCCTGCCCATGGCAGGGGGTTTGGAATTAGATGATCTTTAAGGTCCCTTTCAACACAAACCATTCTATGCTTCTATGATTTACTATGAATGAGCTCACACGTTTCACTGACTATAAATTGGGTGTTTCTAAAACCTGATGATATGTCTTTGGAGAACACCACATTAAGAATCCAGCATGGCAAACATTTATATATTTATGACTTTCTCATTGAATGAATTAAAGTCTTCATTTGCTTAATGACCCAAGTCAGGAAAATGCATGTTCAAAGTACCCTGTAATATATCATTTTCTTAACTCACAAATACATGTCAGATCCCCATGAAATTGACCAGTCCACTGGGTCACAGTGAAAACTGTAACTTTTGAACAATTAAAAGAAGTGGCTTGTAGCTGTAAATAGTGTTATAAACTAATCCTCCATTTCTTGAGATACGGAAGTCAAGAGTAAGCATGTTGGCTTATGATTTTTAGAAAACACAAAATAAAGCTCAGCATGCTTAGCTACCACTGTAACTTGGACCTGTAAGAATTTGCAAAGTTTTCTTTGAATACAGGAATCTGTGTGGAGTTTTGTCAAATTCATTTCATTAACTTAGTCAGGAAATATGATATAGTACTTAGGAACGTAAACACTCTGACTTATGACAGTTTGTTGCTATACAAGTAAAAGGCTCTTTTCTCAAAGTCACAGCAGACATGAGCATGCACAAAGATATTCTGCATAGCAGAGAAGGCCACCCACAAAGTTATGTGAATTTAATTTTTGATTCACATTCCTTTTCTCCCATAAAAGCCAAGGTGGGCCATGGCTGTTTTCCCATAAAGTGCTGAGAATGTTCAATCCAAGTCTTCAGGGCCTTGAACAGAGAACATCCCCCCACAAACACCCCGATAAGATCCTCTTTTTGTACATACAACAGAGGAGCAAATTCCCCAGAGGAAGCACTCAGACTGAGGGAAACATTACAAGGATGTTATCCTTCTGCATTTTAAAAGAAATTTCCTGGCTGCCATCAAACCTGGTTCTTAATGCCAACCAAAGGACCAGTTGTGGGAGATGCCACTGCTGGAGAAAAAGCATTTTGGTTCTTGGCACCTATATTTTCCAGCTGCTAAGTATGCACTGTGGGTGGTCGGAGCCATTGGTTTCTCTTCTGCAGCCAACAAGAGACAGCAAGGGAGATAACAGTGAGGCAAAAAGGAGAGAGAGAGTCACAGAATGGAAGCTCTAATCTGAGACATGTGGAGCCAGATTCTCTGGAGATATAAATGAACTTGTCTCTAGTGATGTCAATTTATGATTTTGATGTCTTGTAAAAGTACATTTTTATGTCGTGAAGAACGAAGGAGTAAAATTAACCCCTGAAAACAAATTACCATTGGGTACATTTCTCATTCTTAACTTGCACTTCCACATTAGGACAAGCAAAAAATAAATCAAGAAAAGCATAAGCATATTTTCCTAACATAGGTAAAAAATCCATTCCTGTTCCTTTGCTATTATTTGTTGTTTTATTTATCTGAAAATCAAACAGACACTTTTGCTTTTTATGATCAGCAAGTGGCACTGCTGGGGCATACAGAGTTACTAATCTTCTTATCCAAGTGTTTTTAAATATATGCAAAACAGTTTCTGGCATTCCAAATATGTGTATACATAGTCATTGTCAGACCATTTCTTTTTCAGATTAGTACTGGCTTCTAACAAAAATCCCAGAAAAGGGCTTGCTTTAATTCTCTGCAAATATATCTGTTTTGGAAAGATGAAATTGGAATCTTGAAACTTCATTTCTTGGAAGAAGTTGGGAAGAACTTAAGCCCAGCAGGTCTACCTCAATTCTGTCAACATTCTTTCCCCCCCCAAAAAAAAAAAGAAGAGAAAATGTGCTCTTCCTTATGATCGTGACAATATTGGTGCCTGGTTTGCAGTGGGCAGCAAATGTATAGGGAAAATTTTAAATTTTTTGGAGGGAAAACAAATTTCTCTGTTCCCCAGTTTCTTTTACAGAAAAAAAAAATGCTTTCAGTACAATCCTGTGCTTCTAAAGGAAGGTGTGAGTTCTGCATAGACAGATGTATGGACACTGGCTTTAATCTGTCTAGCATAGATGATAATGGGTAGAAGTGAAGATGAACTTGTTGCCCAGAGAGGTTTTCAAGACCCAACTGGATAAAGCCCTGAGCAACTAGGTTCGAGCTCATAGCTTGACCCTATTTTGAGCAGGAGCTTGGACTGGAGACCTCCTGGGGTGCCTTCTGGCCTGAATTATCCTACGGCCCTACCATCCTGTTTGTGGGCATTGTGGGCAGAACAGAGAACAGCATGCCTGCCTAGCTAGAGCTGCCAAAACAGTCATCACTCCCTTTTAGTTTTCTACAAAATGTTTGACATCTTCAGCAGTCCCTTCTCACTGACTAAAGATGATGCCTCTACAGAAACTCCAGCCCCAGCAAGCCCTGTGGTCCTCTTATCCTTCATGTGATGCTCAGGAGTGTGAGCCAGCAGTGTGCGACCTGCCCTTGGAGGCGGCAGGGGGTGACAACAGGGAGTGAGCAGGAGTCCTTTACACTACGTTTGTGGGAAAACATTTTTGGGAAGGCCACACATAACAGCCACATCTCTGCAGAGTTCACTGACCAGAGGGGCCAAGAAGCAGATGGAAACCAAATGCAGCAGCTGTCTCCTCCCCTGAGGGACATAGATGACCCTGACTTTGTGGTGCTTCTGCCTCAAAGGGAGCAGAGTTGCCTGGGACGTTGCAGATGGTGGCCATGGGAGTCAAGTGCCTGGTGTGTAAGTTCAAAGAGTCTTATCCAGAAGCAGCCCTGTGGGCCTGTGAGTGCTTGGCTGCTGTGTGCTGTGCTGCAGAGCCCAGGAACTGGCCTGAGGCAGCTTCAAATGGCAAAGTCCAGGTCGGGAGCAAATGGGCGGGGAGCCCAAAAATAGACGTCCTACTGTCTACAGGCTGCGAAGTTAGCTTTTTCTGTCCAAAAGTGTGCTGTTCAAACAGTGGCTATCTCATTCGGGGAGACAGCTTGGTTATTCCCGTGATCACGGATGATGGACATCCAGAGGGGAGTGCTTTGAGTTCTCTGGCAGCAATGTGAAGCCACCGAATCTGACACTGTCCTGAGCAGCAAACCTTGTTCACATCTCGGAAGAAAAAGAGGATACAGATCCCTTGCCTCGTCAAATACTGTGGCAGTTTGTCCCTCACAGAAGGAACATGGAAACAAGCTGCTAATACAAAAATCATCAGCTACATGCTACCTCAGTCTTGACAGAAACTGTGACCAAAACTGCAGTCTTTGCACAGACATTTATCATTCTGACTTAATGAAGATTGACTTGATTAACTTGCTGTCACACCATTGTCTCGTTCCCTTTGACACACCCCAGCCCAGGCAAGGTACCCACATGCCAGAAGACTTACAGGACCCGCCTGGATCGCTGGGTGGGGGCCAGGCAGGATACTTCAGAGCATCTCAGATGGCACTGGATGACTGTAGGCATCAAGATCTATGTCTTTGCATTGACCTTCACTCTCAGAACTGAAAAAAACCCACCCTGTCAGACAGCACACAGTGACGGGCACCATATGGGAGGTGGATCCCTCTCTGTATATAATTTTTCTCAGGCATGCTTATGGTCAAGTCCAAACTTCTCTTTATCATCACCTTGTTAGAGCAACTGTTCATTTACTATAGCAAGATCTGAGGTTTCCCTGTGTAACATGAGCTTGTCTTCCTATGGGAACTTGTGTGATCTCCAGGAGTTAACATCCTGAGGCTGAATTAGTTTTAGCACCTCTTTATTGGGTGGGTAAATATTTACACCAAATTGTCCAGAGTTTAGCATAACAACTTCAATTCTTCCTGGCAAGAAAATCAGCCTGGGTCACTTTGTCAATGACAAGGCTTCTAGATAATTAAACAACACTCACTGGCTACTAATTTATATGCATTATAATTCAGACTTAAGAACCTAAATAGACCAATAGAATAAACTCCACAGACACTAAACACTTATTTGCTGTGACACTATTTACATTCAGCACTACAAAAAGCAGTAAATCAACAGAAGACTTTGGAAGAGGAAGAAGAGCGGACAATCTTCCTTTTCCCAATATTGCTATTTAATATCCTTTCAGACATATGCAATGTTTAGTACAACTGCTAGAATTGCATTTAATATAGAAATGTTAGATCAAGTCAACATTGGTCAACTTGTATGTGACTTGTATGAGTCAACTAATGAATGTTTCTGAAAAGCACACCTTGAACTTTCTTTTAAAGTACTGAGAAGTGTACACGGAAGCACACAAAGGCTTTTTTCCACATATGACACATGAATAGCCCTTTAAAGCTCCCTCCCATGAGCATGCACGGAGCTCCTGTGTATGGACAGCAGCACATGGACCCTGGGCTCTTAAAATTCTCTTGGCCTGGAGATTTCACAGTCTGGGCTCATTCCCTGGCGAGTGTCTGTCACACTTTCCACACATACTGTGACCTGATAGCCCAGCTGCTTTCGATCAACACTAAACCTGATCCTGGGTACACTTCTGTTCCTTTTTAGAGAACAGAAACACACCTGAAGTACTCTTTTCTCCATTCCTCCAGTCCTTACTCTGGATGTTGCTCAGAGGCTTCAAAAACCATTTTGAACCAACTCAACAGCAAAAGATAATTTGGTTTACCAATATCCACACTTCTAAATCCTGCACTTATGGAAAGGAGATCTGGAAAATAATTTTAGTATTGTCAAGAAAGCCTGATGACAGCCAGTCTACCATCCAGATAGCCTGATATTATGATGTTTTTTAGTAGGGGATGTAGCCAACAGTTAACTGTAGCAGTAGAACCTCAGCTTGTGACCAAAAAGTGGAAGTCCAGATCTGATCTTTGCCTATTTGTGAAAAGGACTGCCGCTGCACAGCTGCATATTTACAACAACAGTTGTAAATAACCCAACCCCAAACCATGTTACAACAATGCATAAAACAAGGCATAAAATAAAAGAAAAAATCCTAATAGCAATAAACCAGAAAAATTATGCTTTCGCTGGCATAGTGACAGGGTCTACTGTGAGCTGCTAGTATTTGGTATGAAAAGAAGCAAAAGAAGATAAAAATGTATCAGATGTGGCTGCTCAGGTGGCACAAAATTAATTTCACAAAATGATTTCCAAGTGTTACCATTTCTTCTCTGTTTGCAGGGCAATAAGTTAAAGAGCATAAAGAATACAAAGAATATTCTATCAAAAGGGCACTCTCCACAAAATTGGGATAGAAAATGCCACCTGGAGAAGCAATGGGTTTAGGCATATTTTTGTTTTTGTTTTCCTGTTTTGTTTGTTTTTGTTTGTTTGTTTGTTTTGTAAAACTCTTTGTGAACATTGAAACCCGTGAAGCTGAAGCAGAAGAATGAGAGGTAGAATTCATGGGGTCACCATGGGCCATGGTGAAATAAATAAACTAATTTCTGTTAATATTCTTGTTTTTTAGCCCCTGCTGCTTAAGTTATGTAACCATTTTTATTTTCCATTGTAAGATTTTAATCAAATAATTTTAAATTATGTAATTTATAACCCTAACATATATGGAAAATCACTTCCATTCGTTTTTCTCAATACAATAATATTCAAATCAATGTATGAGTTTCTTTTTGTTTTGAAGCTCATACATATGTATATCACAAGTTGCTTTATTTCAGGAAAATGATCATGAAGAAGATAAATTACATTCTTCATTGCTTTTGTATTTCCTTCATTGTAAATTTTACTCCTTTTGGCAACAAATCAAAACCATGATAGGTGTCTTCTAGTTGCAAACAGAGAGTTTTATACATGCCTTATCAGATCATTGAATCAATTGTGTTAGTGATTTCTCAGCTTTTCTTGGCTGCTCTTTCAATCATTTTTTAGTTTTCCCAAACATAACAAGGTACAATTAGTGCTAGTATTCACCCATTATCTACATCATTTTTCAAATGGGAAATCTGTGATACATTTTACAGTACAGACCTGTCAATTAATAAAGTCAGCTGAAAATGCAGTTTATTCTTAGTTCTAAGCATTATGTCTTTACATCCCGTTGGGTACTGCATAAGTATATGGCTTAAGTCTGAGGTAGATTTTCTTTTGGGGCACATAAGAACCCAAGGTACAAACCCAGCTGGATTTTTCATGGCAGCAGACATGTCAGCAGACGTTTGTATTTAATCCCTCTCAGGGCACTGAGAGATACCTCAATGCCTTTCAGGACAGATGCATTGGTGATGGTTCTAAATGCCAGAAGAGATTTCACTATCATAAATACGAGACCATAACTCCCACACTGAAAATTAAACATATTTACAAACATGTTCTATCAGATTAGATGTGTTAAGAGGCGGTTTCTTAGCCCCACAGGTGTCAGTGTATGTGGTGCTCTATCACACAGACCAAGGCTCCAGCAAGTCGTGTTGCTTCCTAGCAAGTGCTGCTGCTGCTCACTGCTTCCCATATTAGGTAGGGAGCCATGATAAACTGTCCTGCTCCTCAACTGTTCTTGTAAAGACAATGTCCTGATGTTTTTTAAGATCTGTATTGCTACTGGATATGTGTACTTCTGTTTATATACATTTTAGATTCAGAGATCTTCCCTGTGCTGGAACACATCCAGTCTCCCAAGTGAGGTCACGTTAGGGATAGATTTCTCTGATAGCTTCTTGGGAAAAGGACGACCTTTTTTGTATTTTCTGTACGCAGAGCCCTGAGCTACAATTCCCGATTACAGGAATCTTTGGTGGGGGATAAAAGATGTTATAAGCATGCAAATAAAAATAAATAATTTGGATCCTTGGCCATATTGTGGCATGATGTCATGCACTCACCTCATATTTCCCCATATTGGCACCCACAGCAGTCAGAAGTTTCTCTTCTACTCAAAAGAAACAAAGCAGCAGCACAGACCCTTTTATCACCCCCTTGAAAAGCAATGCGTTTGTTTTTGTGTTTATTTTTTGCTTCTCCCACTACATTTGAGGAGGTAGAGTAGCACACACGCCTCCCCTCCTTTAAGAAAAAAAACTCTTGGAGAAGTGACCACTGCTATTATTTACTTTCTTATGTATAATTTTTATTACCACATACCTAAGAAGATATTACCTTGAGTCACCAACCCGTTGTGCCACACAGTCCAGAAAGCTGGCCCCTGTCCCTGGACACCTATAATCTAAGTATAAAAGACAAAAGAATACTCAAATATAGATGATTCAGAACGAAAATGGAGGAAATAATATCACTCATCGTGTCCTGATCCCAGCTCTCAGACACCCTGACATTTTTTAGGCTTTGTAAGTGATGTGAAAAATAAGAACAACAAACTGATGTTGAAGATGTGTATGGTATCAAGAACAGAGCTGGTGCAGAAAATAACTGTGTCTTTTTGAGTTGGAAGACATGTGAAAGTGCTGGAGCTGATTTCATCCATATCAGGCTGGAGACAAAGCAGGGGCTTGTGACTCCCCTCTGACATTGCTCCTGCATGTATCTTACAAGGAGTAGCTGTGGCTACACAACCCCTGCTCAGATCAAACATTCTGCTGTCCAAACCCCAGTGCAGTGCCCAGCTTCAGAAAAAATATTACTGGCAAAAGGGCTTCATTTCTTTTTCTGAATAAGGTCTCATAGTAGTTACCTTTTGAAATTTTGGAGTGCAGTGTTGAGTGAAAGGAAGTGAAAGAAAAGAAAGACAGGACTTATGGTGCTGCCAGGCACAGCAGTACAAGTGGCTTAAATATGGATTTCCTTATTACTTCTCCACTCATTGCATTTAGAAATGAGGCCAATAATTTTAGAATTTGAGGAACATCTTCTGAGTGCACTTCAAAATGCTGCAGAATATAAGGATAAATAAATTGAATACCTGCACATATCAAAACTATCTATCTTACATTAAAATATTCTGATCTCTACAGTACAACAACAAGTGCTTTGACTGTACTATTTTAATTCAAACAGTGGTGGTTTTCAGCCCTCCTTTTTAATGATAATTTTATAATAGCCTAGGGCAGATCACATTACTGCTAGATTTTTTATGATGCTAATCCACATTTTAGTTTGCTCATTTTTTTCCTGGTCATACCAGCTTGGGGTTTAATTTATCTAGTGATTGAAAATGTTGCTTAATAAACACCCGCCCACAATAACTTATACAATTGTTTTCTAAGACCTTCAGATTTGTCACTGAAAGACAGAGCAGTAGAGTGACTATGTCCCAGAGAGCTTTCAAGCTAAAATAGAAGTAATAATACAAATACACGTCAAAAAAACTTTTTTTTTTTATCATTCCTCTATCCCCCCCTCATTTCTTTCTATCCCAGCTATGTTCCTCTGTAACATTCTCCCAACATTTATGCAAATCAAGTAATTACAGTTTCTAACTTTGATGAGACTGCTCCCAGGCCTCAGATTACTACATGCTTATCTCATAGTGGTTTGAACTAATTGCAAGTGAACACGTCAGTCCAGAAAGCTATCCTAAAGATGTGTGCTGTTCAATGACAGTATTACAGAATCAGACCAAGAGCAGAAAACAAGAGTATTTTGCTAGATGAGAGAAGACATCACATAGAAATGCTTGACCAGTGTACACTTAAGGGCTTTTTGGTGAAGGAAATGGAAGACTACTGAAGCCCACCTGCAAGTGGTCCTAAGGAACACCAGAGAGCGTTGCCAAGCATACAGCTTTAGTGACAGGAAAAAGCAGGCTGGACACCCATGAAGCAAGTGTCTTTCATATACCTCAAGAATAGGAATGCATAAAACTTGTTTAATTAAAAATAACTGTTTCCACAGACACATGCCTCAAATCTTAACATAAAAAGCATCTGGTGGTGAAAAAGCCCACAGAGATAGTCATCAGGTATTTTGCATTCTGCTTATTACAAATGCAATACATGAAGAGGAAGTCAGTGATCTTGCAAAAATTTCTCTACTTTTCTGACTCTGCCACTTTCTCTTATGACAATGAAGACATGAATCTGATAACTTGCAGTCTAACTGAGCTGCAACAAATGCTCTGACAGTGAATCCTTCTCAAATGTCAAGTGCCATAAAAAAAGAATGAACTTTATTTTAACAATTTATTGGCAAAGGAAATGGGTGAAGAACCAGAAGACCTGACATGATATTTACCAGCCTATGAGGTGATCTGAAATTACAGGAGTACAATTGGGAAATTTGCTTTTTTCTCGGATTCCATTGTTTTTTCCAGTATGACATGTAAACCACAATCCAAATTTTCCAAAACAAACAGGGCAATAACCCTCTTCTTGAATTTCCTATCACAGAAAAAAAGCAAATTTCAGCTGTTCTCAGCTTTACCAGGTTGAACTGAAATAGAACAGTCCCATCTGTAATTACAAATTCGTAAATCACTCATCCAAATTGTATATTTTTTGTAATTCAAGGTAGGCAGGATGTGTTTTACTAACTTACAAATCCAATCCATGACCTCCTGTGTTTTGTGAACAGTGCCAAAGATGGAGCTGGAAAGTGCGTGTCTTGATGTTTTAAGACATACTGAGAATTTGTGAAATACAGTTTGGAAAGCATTGCAGAGTGGCAGCCATGCACAGGAAATTTGATATGTAACAGATTTAGAACAGTTATAAGGAACAACTTCCTTTATGATGACGTCTAGGAAGTCATTTATCATCTCACAGAGGAGTCTGGCACCTTAAAGTGTTTATCTAAGGAAAGGAAATGAACTCCTGTCATCTAATAGAAACAGTATTTGATCCATTTCACAAAGAAGTACACTGGTCAAAGGAATTTTAAATAATCCCTGACTCCAGCATTTGGCTATACCTGCTTCTTGTCTCCAGGAAGCTCTCAATCCATTACTTTCCTGGTGTTTTCCTTTCTTTTCAATCCTTTCCTTATTTAGACAATCTCGGGGTTTGAAGATTATCCAAGATTTATTCCTTTTCAGATTAAATTTACAAATACATCCAGCTACATTGAATGAAATGGCTGGTGTACTTTAAACATATCAAAAATTTAGTTTCCAGGAAGCAAACTAAGTTGGATTCAGTAAATCTTCTTGAAACCTATCCTGCAGACTGTAACACAAGGCAACCACAGGGGGTACCATACTTACTGCCCAATGCACAGTCCATTGAAGTCTTCCCACGGTCTTCAATGGGTTTTGCTTAAGGCTTTATCATTGCTATGGTAGTCTGAATAGAAGTCAAGAAGTGACTTAGTCATTGCTATGATTGCTATGATTGTCATAGCAATGACTAAAAAGTCACTTCTTGACTTCTATGCTTGCAAAAACACAGTGCTAACTCCAAAGGTCATTTACAAGTCTTGGAAGCAGCAAGGAACAGAGTAGTGTGAAGACTGTAATATTCCACTTACAGCCTTAGCAGCTTCTTTGCCAATGCATTTATTTACAAATGATTCGGAGCATAAAGGGATGCAATTAACTGTGAACTCCTAAAACAATTTGGCACCGGTACTTTTTCTTTTCGGGCTGCTTGAGAATCTGTACTATAGATCAAAAAGTTCATCATCCTACAGTGAACTAATTACTGCCAACAGCCTCTGATTCCACAGGTGCAAGCAGTGTCTGTAGCTACTCTCATGATGCTTGCCCAAGAAGCAGGCT
Organism: Cygnus atratus; assembly: GCF_013377495.2. Lineage (NCBI taxonomy): Eukaryota > Metazoa > Chordata > Aves > Anseriformes > Anatidae > Cygnus > Cygnus atratus. The sequence goes on from NC_066366.1 coordinate 17,796,812, forward strand.
GTGCATCCAGCCAGAGAGCTGCATAGAACATCTTTCTCAGTGTTAATAATGTTTTTTCAAAACAAGCAAGCAAGTAAACTACAGACCAGTCTCAAAATGGTTGTGGTCGGGATTAGCATTTGGGTGGGATTAACACTGAAAGCTTTACCAGAAGAAGTGTGTTTTGAAGAGGATTTTTTTCCAAGTGAGCAGAGAACAAAGAAAGAAATCTGGAAGAAAGGCGTGTTGACAAAAGGGAGGACAGAATGAGAATGGGTTTGATGGGAAGTATAAAATGGAGCGAAAATAGCAAGAAAACATGAGGAGAAATGAGAGCCAGAACATGAAATAGTAGATTTATTAGTCCTTTGAGGCAGAGATGGAGATTTAAAACTGATTTTTTAGGCTGAGAAATCCAAGGAGGAATCTGAATAGAAGCTGAGAACAGCAACAAATTACGATGACTCTTATCATAGCAGTAGGGATGGATGAGAAAGTAAATAGGAAGGAGATCTGGGAAAAGACAGCTCCACATGGCAGCTTTCACCAAGAAGCTATAGGGGAGAGGAGGGTGTTTCTAGTGTTATCTGCTAAGTCTTGATAGTGACAACTTTCATACGTAAAAGGAGCAGCCTGATGAAGCTGCAGGCCTGCAGGCCTGAGTATTCAATACAAGGGTAGAACTAAATGTCATATGAAATTTGGTATCTCTTAGGATATTTCCATTTTTTACAGCTTCATCTGTACAAAATGAATGACTGTAGAAGGGATAACAGCACCAGTGAAAGAAAAGGTTAGAGGGAAACCACCTCTTACACCTGGAAATGAGCACAGCCTTCACATTCAGGCATGGCTCAAGGAGACCAGTACTGAAAGTTGTAGCAACTCCCTAAAAAAATGAAATAGAAAAAAAATGGAAACTGAAAAATTGGTCCTGGGGATCCAGGCAAGAATGCAGAAGGGATAAGAGTTGTAAGACTGTGGAGGAAAAAAAAAATTACAATTGAGCAGTGATTTCCTTAGAGATTCTTTTTGTCTAGTGCAGTAGACACAAAATATTCCTGTGAAGTGACTGAAAATAACTGAAAATGTTACTTGAACTTGTAGTTTTGGGACAATATTTATTGTCTTTTCAGGTAGTGCAGGTGAGCTCTACACCTTCCAAGTTTTTCTTTCCCTGGGGACCCACTACATACATACAAGTGTTTTCCTTAAAAAGTAAAAATAAATAAATAAAGCAGAACAAAGATTCTCAGTTATCTTTCTCTCTCTTTCCATTTACTTAAGTCTCCTTTTCAACAATGCGTGTTTGCTTATTGTGACCATCACCAGATGACGCTTTTGAGTCTGCCACCTCTAGGAATCTGCAGAGTTCAAAGCTTGTGATACTTTTCAAATCCCAGCTAGTCCTGACTCACTGGTTCAGCAGCCCCCTTCTCCTTTTCATGACGCTCTTGGCTGCCCCACCAGCTTTACACCTCTTGGACTCTTTGCCTTCCCTCATGGCGCAGACAGGTGCTGGGATGTTTTTCAATGGCTTGCTCTTGGTGCTAAATAGCTTCTTGGTGTGATGAAGCAAGGGGCTTACAAGGGTTATTCTGGCAAATTCCATTCCCTATTCACTGACCTTTTCCTCTCCCCTGAGACATGGCCATTGCGGCTGTTTACCTTCCACTGCCCACTAACTTTCAAATATCCCCCACTCCATCCATAAGACATTTGAATCATTTGACCACCTTTGCTCTTCCCTGGCCTCTGAAAGCAATTCACCAGACTGTGATGCTTTTTTGACTCTTGACATTTTTATATGTTTCTTCCTTATTCTGGAGAAAGTGCTATCTAACTTCAGAAAAATGACAAATCAGTTCAATTCCTCTCTGACGTAACTTGTTCTTTTCTCTAAATTTCAGGGCATTTACACTGAGAGCTCATTTGGCTGCATTTCTCCTACCTGACTCAACTGTCCTTCTCTGGCCCTTAGTGTCTTTGTTTAGTACAAGCAGTCAGAGACAGGAGTTAAACAGGCACACTGCTGACCAGGAAAGGGTGCTGAGACCAACAAGCCAACATTTATTTCTTTTCAATGTTCTTGCTGTGCCACTAAGTCCTTAAATCCCCTCTCTCAATTTAAAAAAGTTTGTCTTCCCCATAAGCCATTAAACTCTTTTATTTTTTATTTTTTTCTTTGCTGACCTTCTGTGTTTCCTACCTCAGTGAAATTTCTGAGTGTGAATTCCTACCCTGGACTTCATTTCCACCTTCGTTCTGCTCCTGTCATTCTCAGTTAAGTTTCCTGTTCAGTTTTATTACCATCCTTTACACATTTTCAGTACTTCTATAACTAAATCTCCATCTTTCAATGAATTTATTTGACTTCTTGAAATAGATAATCTGATTTTTTCCCCGTTCTCTCCTCACTTTTGTCCTCTTCCTCCAACAGATTCTGGCTAATGTTTTAGAAAGTTTTTACTGGTTTGCAGTGAGCAAGGGTTCCTGAGGAAGACTAACTCCTATTTAGCTCTGTGAAGCAGATGCTATGGCCAGGCTGCATATTGTTGTCATGTAAGCCTAAATAAACCCCGAATAATCTTACTGAAATAAAAGCAAACAAATTTTTAAATGATTTATCTTGCATTATATGTTTCAAATGCTGAGTTTTATATAATTTCAGAAGAAAAGAAGCCAACCTATTGAGTAGTATTGCTGAAGCTCTTATTACAACACTTTAAACATCTAGAAAAAACATTAAGACTGTTAAACTCTCTATGGGAGGCCAAGAAAAAAAAAAAAAAAAAAAAAAAAGCATTGTAGAAAGGAGCTGTTATGTTTACCAGCAGCGATGAGGGCAGTCTCAGTCCACAGTAGCCACCCTGGAAATGACTGCTCAGCTGCAGGTGAGTTGCCTTATTTTTCTCTTCTTCACTGACCTCAGTCCTGTTGAAGTGAGGAGTTCACCAAGTCAATGCAGGACTGCACTCAGTCCTGGGGTGAGTTTCCAAAGAAAGACCTTTGTTTAAGCTGGACAGTTTATCACTAGTTATACAGGGAGACAATAGGGAATGGTTGAATTCTTCCTCCCCTTTTCAGTGGTCAACAGCTGCGGAGTGAAAAAGCATGAAAAGTGCAGAGTGAGAGTACAGCAAGCCAGTTACTTCTTTATTATTAAAGACTCTGTAGTTATATGTAGCTTTTGTAGCCTGTTGGGATGTCCTGCCTGACTGCAAGGCTAGAGCAATATGTAATAACACACATATGCTTTATTTCATGGAAAATAGAAGTTCACATCATGTGACTTCATATGTGTCTGTATTCAAACGTAATATTTTCCTGCTTTTTAATCCTTCTTTAGTGTTACCAGAAGACTGAGTCAGAGTTATATAGTACCATAATATTTTATATGCTTCTTGACCTATCCTTCTGATAAAGAATTTGATGGCAATTTATCATAGAAACATAGAATGGTATGAGTTGGAAGGGACCTTAAAGATCAGCTAATTCTAACCAATTTACTACAAATATCAGTCAGTCTGAAGCCTAAATGTATTTTTTTGTGTAAAACATTCTCTGTCCAAATTCATGTTTGGTACAAATCCCTTTTTTTTTTTTTTTTCCTTTTTTTGTATTATTTCTATTCTGCAAGTCTTTGACTACAGTAGAAGTGGGCCTCTTGTCTTCTTCAAGGGTAATATTTTATGCAGTTGAGTCATTTGAATGGAGCCAGTAAATAAAATCATTTGGTATCACTTCAGTGTGTCAGACTTCCAATACACTCATCCAAAAATTTCAAATCCTTTAAAATCTTCCACCATTCATCAACATTTCAATGCTTCCAATTTTAGCATCTGCCAGCTTTGCTTGTTGGCGCTCTCCCATCATGATCATTTCTAATATACTAATCATTTGGTCCTCAAGAGTAAGGGGTTAGAGAATGTCTAAAAATATCACAAAGGATGTCATTAATTTCAGTCACTTCCCTGGAAATGCAGACACTGCACATTCTGTTCAGACGTTTGTCCACCTCAGACCACTCAGCCTTTCCACAGTGGCTTCTCCCTGCCACCAAGAGCTCTCACCCAGGAGAACAGGGAGCCTGATGTGGCTGTCCTGGAGCCCTTCATGCACTTTCTGCTCTGTAATATCAAAAGCTAAATATTAGTGAGATAATTCTGTCATTGCCTGGTAGTGACTGAGAAAATTATTTCCTTAATGTTTTGGTTCCTCATCTACTTTCTGCCTACTCTGTATCTATAAATAGGTTTAGTGTCATTTGAGCAGGGAACTACAGCTTCATGCTCAAGGTTTATTTCTGCTCCTCTAATCAACTGGTAATGGACTATGTTGTAACATTCCTCTGCATCAAAAAAAATAAAAAAAAGTCAGTATTTGCTATTACTCCAGAGCCTGAAGTTGTGCTAACTGTTTCAGAAAAGAAGTAATAACCCCTTGCCAGAGAACATACAATCTACCATCACCAAGTTGAAGGATATATAACAACACAGAGTAGGTGAGCAATAGCAAATAGAGAGAATAGTGAAGCATGGAAGGATGACAAAGATGGCAGTGGGATGATTTGGTTTCTGAGCAAGGCCGTGATCCAATGTCACTGAAATTATCTGGATGAGCAATTTTTGGTTTATTCAAAAAAAGAGATACTTCTGGATATTTTTCTGTACTACTAACATTGCTTCTTGTGTGCTCACCAAGGCAGAAAATAACTATTTGAATAGTTCTGAAAGTTGTAAAGGATATAGCTCAGTCCAAAATAAATTTTCCAAATGGGAAGGATGAGGCATGAGAAAGAGCAGAGTTGCTTTCAACTGAAACAGAGGAGAACTATTATCAAGGACACGTACTGATGTCAGTTGCTGAGTACCCTACGTAAGATCACTACAATGAGATTTAATAGCAGGTAGGATTTCTTCATATTGTTTTCTTCCTATTTACTAAAATCTACTTGAAAAAAAGAAAATCGTATAAATCTTTCCAGTTCGACAAATTGTGTCCGCCTGCAGTCAGATTGTTTGAAGTCAGAATTGTTCCTATGTAACACTGTGCTATCTCTGTAGATGACTGACACCAGGAAAGACTGCATAGCCTTGGCAGAAGGGCAAGGGCAGCACTGCTGCATTATCTGCAGGAACATGACTTCTCTATTTCCTCATGCTGAGAAAGGGTTGGGAATAACTATCCAGCCCCTACTCAGCAAGGCCTCAGTCCTCTCACAACCTCTCTAATCTGCAGCATATTTAAAGATCAGACCACCTTCAAAGAATCACTTGACTTTATCTCTCCTAGTGTCTGTTCACACTGTCCTGGCCAAACTATTTTACTGCATTTTATCTGCAAACTCACTGTGACTCATGCTGAATGCGGACACCCCCTCCTACTGCCGATCATCTGTCATCTTCCTAGTTCAGCTCTGTTTCTGTTGCTATTACTGTAATTGCAATGGCATTTGCTCTAGTTAAAGATGAAATACAGCTTCCATTCTAGCTCTCAGCTTCCCACAATATCCTTTAGTTCTCATAATTTCTTATGCATGTTTTACTGAGGACTTTTGATCTGGCGTTAGTCCCCTCCCCATGTTGCTCAAGATTAATATGTTGGTTTCATCTGAAAACATTCAAAATCAGGTCCTAAAGGGAGACCAATTTCCTAATCACTTTCAGTTTCTAAGTGTTTACTATTGTGAGTCTTTCTCTAGTGTTTGATTATTTTTACTAGCCACATTTTGTCCTGCAGCACAGTTTACAGACCCCTTTGCTAGAGATTTGTTGGGTACGAGCTGCTTATCTTCATATCAAAGAACTTAGAAGTTAGTTAGCCACAGAGCTGATGCTCCCCTCAAGGCTGTTTGTAAACTCCTTGGGGGGGAAAGCCACCTGGATGGGAAGGTGGTAGCAGAGTGCAAGACATGGCAAAACTTATTCACAGCAACAAAATAAGCCAAAAGGAAGAGAAGAGAAGTAAACATTACTTTTCTGATTCAGGTACGAATTCACATGCTGTAGTAAAGTGCATGTATCTTGCCAAGAGGTGCCAAGCCCCATCTACTGGCTATTAAAATGAACTTGTAACTCAGTATGCTGAGGTTTGGGTCCACCAGCATAAAATAAACAAGTAAAATAATTGTCTTTGTAGAATTTCAGTTATTTTAATCTTATTTAAATATTTGCTGTATTTTCAAACTATTATATTGATTTGTGCTGTCCTTTGCTGAGATATGTGAGCACAGGAAAAAAAGACTTTTATACTTACTTCTTGAGATGTTCCATTTATGTATAAATAATATTTTCCATGCAGCTAAAACTAAGCAAAGATTCTCCTGCTCTGTTTCTTATTGTACTCACATCACAAAGTTAGACTTTCCAGAAGGCTTTGACTTGCCTAGTTGGTACTTAATTCAGTCATTCAATACACTCTTCTGCACTATGAAAGGAGGACAAAAAAGCACTTATACCTGCAAATACTTACCTAAGCTATTAAATAGGGAGAGGACATATCCCTTCAACAGCCATAAGGTGAGGGAGGAAGGCGTGACAGCAGCAGCTGAGGAGATGTTTCCTGCATAAATAGACACGGTCTCATCCTTTGACCAAGCAGGCAAAGGGAATATGTTTTCCATCAGCATTTGTTGTCTTAAAGCCACAAATTCTGTATGCCTTTTCATGTGCACTCTTCCTGTTTTCAAACATAAAGTCTCACTTAGGGATTGGAAATAAGTTCAATAGTCATTTTTAATAAGTGTAAGGGCTAATTTTACCTTCAGTTTTTATGTCAGGTAGGACATAAAATAAATAAAAGCTAGTAGTACATTAGTCTAAAGTTGTAACAATAAAATAGGCACCATTCAGCTGTATGTATTTATGGTAAAATAAAATAATTCAACTGAATAAAAGAGAACAACAGCAAGATTTATGTAATAGGCTTAATGTGTATTTCAAATGACCTTCAAGATACTAAACATATGCAAGGTCTGAAGAAGTGTATTTCTCCCGAATAATGCACAGTAAATACCATAGATTTTCTATCTCATTGAGCCAAAAAAAAATAGAAAAAGAGGGAGAGAGCAGGAACAGCTCTGCCAGGAATCTGGTGTTCAGAAAATTCAACAATCAGAAAAGGCGGCGATTAGTGTTAATAGAACATAACATCCCATCCGCTTTGTGTTTATTTACTTTCGAGGGAACATTCTTGCCTTAAATTGCATCCTGTTTCAAAAAAAAAAAAAAAACACTATGATGAAGTCTTACATTCACAGAAATTGAGAAAGTAGGTCGACAAAGTCCAATTAATCTGCATCATGTGTCAGCTGAGTGAGCATGCAAGCTCCAGTTGGAACTGTGACTTCCTCCCTGCTCCTCTCCTAAGTGATGCCTTAGTCAGTTTCTGTTCCTGTACTTTGCAAATCTCATCCTGCACAAAGCTGGACATCTAAATCCCTTCCACATTTCCCTATGGTTTGCACTACTGACCATCCTCTTCATCCTCCAGTTTTCTTCTCCCTTAGCTTTTATGATTCTGCCCTCTCCTGGCTAGTCTCCTTCCTTGTTATATGTGCTCTCCTTCCTGATGCAAGTGTCAAAGTGAATCTAACAAAAATCAGCTTTTGACCCATCTTTTCCTGCTCTATATTCATGTATCTAAATATGTGTAGTTGGTAGAAATACTTCCAAGTTATCACATTTGTGCGAAAATGCTGTATCCCCTTTTTTCCAGATCACTTTATTCTTTGGGAAATCCCATTCCAAAGCATCCACAATATCTTCTCTATTTTTTTTTTCTCATGAATAATAGCAATGTCTTTTTTGGCACTGAGGGCAACTGTCTCAGTATCATTTTTGATTTAGACCTTTTCATGGAATCTAAAAGCCCCATACTGATGGCTTGGATGCAGCTTAGAAACCAGAAGCCTTTAATGGAGAGAGTTACAGTTCACCTTAAGTTCCCAGTCTAACCAGCCAAAAAGTTACTTCCAAAGGGCAAGCCAGGTCCTTGGTAACTGAACTTCCCAGGGCAGGTTCCTCACTCAGCCACCTGCCTGAACTGGGATGAATCATGCAAGTATATTTTGAAATTTCACAGTCATTTGAAAAGTTGATATTTTTCTGTAATTCTCAGATTTGAAGTGGACCTCACCTTTCTGTTTGTTTGTTTGTTTTTCTTAATAAAATGCTAACAGTCAAAATGAAGGTAAAAATAACTGTCAAACCATTTCAGCACTGTAAAAATGGTTACCCACAAAGAAAACTTTATTAGTTTTATAACATTCTTAGTGGGAATATTAATAAAAGTACCAATTGAAAATACTGTGAAAACATATGCAGAAAGATATATATATATATATTTCTATTTTCCTTAGTTTTAGACACTTATTTTAGCAAAAGCTCAGTAATGATTAAAAATATTTTTGCAAGCTCTGCTCTTGGCAGATGCTATCCTGTCACCCTTTATCTGTTGGCTAAGTTATATGCCTGGATACAGACTTGCTCATGTGACTCCTTTAATGCCTTTACTCTTCCTCCTCATTCAATCTAGCTCAAAATCTTCATCTTTGAAGTGACACCAGAGCTTCTTACTGAGCATATCAACTTTTCTCAAACCAGCTGAGAGCAGGGTTTTAAAGATGTCCTTTAATGTCATGAATAGAATTGTCCCATTCTTTTTCTTTTTTTTTTTTTTTTTTTTTCCTTTTATACACAGTTGTTCCTTACTCTTGCGTGGAGATTTCCACAGATATCCTCTCCTCTAGTAACATCCTAGGCCATAAAACAATTTAAAAGAAACTTGAACTATGATTAGGCTTTCCATAACATTGCCACTGCTTTTTGACAAATACATTACACAGTGTAGTCATTGCCATTACCTCTTTTGTTTCATTTTTTTTACAACAGAAAACTGTTGGGGAAAAAACTCTTTTTTTTCATTCAGGTACCACACATAGCAGAATACTGTCGCTACCCTAATGGGGTTTCAGACAAGATTGAAATAATTTGATGAAAACAAAAATTCACTGAAATGAAATATTGGTAGTCTTATTTATATGAAGTACTTCAGACTAAATGATGAATACCTATGGAAAGCAGACTTGAAACAATGAAGGAATGAAGTAAATAAGTGAAAATTTGATTCTACAGGAATCAAATTCTGGACATCACTACATCTAACTAATGGAGTAAGACTTGTTATTAAAGACCATGGGATTGGGAAACTTTTTCCAGTAAGTCACACAGGAAATACAAATACTTAAAATGTTTGTCTCAAGTATTTTTCCTGCCCCAGATCCCTGATTCACACCAGGTTTATATTTTAGATATATAAGGTTAAATCCTCTTTTGAAGAAAAAATGGCACCAAACAGCTAAACAAACAGAAATAGGAAACATTCAGATGATATCTTGAGAATAGACTTCAGGTAAAAGCACTTGAAAAAGTTGGCATTAGATGCAAATATGGAAGAGCAATTCATTGTATTATAGCTTGAGGTCTTATAAAGCTGCTAACACTTGATGAAGAAAAAAAAAAAAAAAAGACTCAGTATGGTATATCTTTATATATCAATTTTACACTCCAGTCCTTTACTTTTCTTCTTCCACTGCTGAGTATAACCTCATCCACCTTCATTAATGTCATGGAAATATCTGATGTATAAAGAATTTAGTTATTGCAGCTGCTGACTGCCTTAAGGATCCTGGAAGATGTGTAAACATTTATTCAACTGTAGATATGAAGGTAATCTGAGTCAGGAAAATGGGAACAGCCAACTGAAACTCTTCAGCTTAATAGTGAGATCCTTAAATAGAATGTGAAATGAATTAAATAAAATTTTCATAGCATATTTTGGTAGTTTCATAACACTGAAACAGTATTCCAGTCATTTTTTCTCAGAGCGAGCACTGAGAAACACTGGTATTCCCAATCACATAATTGGTCTTTGCTAAGAGCAAAATTCTCCTTTAGTATTTCCTAGAGAAGTCTAAGGCACTGATCATTTCAGAAGAGACCTTGTAAGTCAAAAATGGGGAGCAACAGTGCTTTAGTACCCAAACAATTTTATGCTTTATTTTGTCTTGCCAACTTGTCATAAGCAGATATTTTTCTTCAGAACAATCTGGATGAGATAGAGGCAGAAATATTTGGAGAATCTGGGCCTGAAGTCATCTGATAAGGATGCAGACCTTCTGCCTCCACACGACCAGAGGCAACTTCTCATTACTTATAAACTAGAAGATGACACATAGCTGGGGAAAACTCACTACTCTCATGCCACTCAAGACACAGCCAAAATAGTACAGAATCTTTGTCTTCACGACTCCCATCTGCACAAATGGACATCTAGCTTGTATATATGCTTCAAGAATATTTTGATGAGCTCTGACAGCTCATGAAAGTAAAATACAGTGTGATGAGAGAAAAATGCAAGAATACTTAAAATACTTTGTTCTTCATATTCTCTTATCTGTTTATCACTGTTGTAATTCTTTCCCTTGAAAAACAAGGATTTTTATATCTGTACTTAACACAGTCATATGTAACAGGTTTGAATACAGAGAATGTTTTATGTGTATTTTGCCACACATTTTGCTGTACTCGTTAATGATATTTATTTTAAATCCATGGAGTGTTCTGTTGGGTATACTTTAGTGTGGATAACTTTTACTCTGTAGTTGCCTCAATGGTTTTCACTTTTACTCTGACATCCTTCCCTTCTCATGCCATCCAGAACATTGCTAAAAAGTTCTCTTGAGATTTATCTTTTTGACCATGGTCCTCCTCTCTTTGAACACTTCTATCCGTCTGCTATATCAAACAAAAAAATGTTCTTTGTCCTCACTGCCAAACCCTGTCAGAATACCACTCTGCTGATCCCGTCTCACTTTTGTAGTACAAGTAGACAAAGGCAACCTCATGGATATTTTGTGACTTAAAGCCTCCTTTTCTTCTGTACTGGAAGGAAGTAGAATATGTCTACGCATGCTCTCTTTCTTTATCTTTTTCACACTTTCTGACCAAACTTTCCCTGGGAAATCTCATTAGAATACTTTTGTTCTGATATGAAATATTTGACTCAAGTTAAGAAAACATACTTTGATGGAAATGCATTTGGCTGAAACTGTTCCAAAGCATCAACTCTAATCATTGCTGACTTTTAATCAAACCATGATATCAGATTCCCACCGAAAACTTCATACACTTTCAATTCTTACTCGTTCTAGGCCAACCCTAAACCTAACCATGAAACTGAAAAATCATTCAGACGATAAGAAACAGGATTCAACACATTCAGTTGCAAGAATCAGAACATGGTTTTGTAAGGCATACCATTCTGAGAATATTCTAAACCCCAAACACAAATATTTTGTAGTTGGTCAAACCATGACCAGCTGTTGCCTGGAGTGTAGCTGACTATAATGGTCATAATTACAAGTAAGGCTCATATTGGCACATCATGACTGTATCCCATTGATTTTCTGTTCTCTGTGCAGAAGTGCCATTATACACCTCCATAAAATTAGAATGTGAAACTGTGTATGAATTTGTTGTAGTAGATGATCCAATGAACTGCAAATACATATTTCATTATTTCTAACATGGATGTAAAGTTGTGTGGTGTACCTGCAAAACATCCATTGTGTACTCATAGAAAACAAGCTTGCTAACCTATAATGGTAATTGGGTGCACATATTAGTGTGTTTATACACAGATGTATGCAAGATTTAAAATCTAGGCCAATGGCAACAGAACATTGATATGTTCATGTTTAAGTTTTCTCATTCCTTCCTGCTTTAGTCCCCTGAAAACCCAGTGTATTTTTGCACATGTCCATCCCTAATTGCTTACTAGTCATTGGTGGATGAAATAAAGTCCTGAGCTGCACCTGAATTATTTTTTTTTTTAAAAAAAAAAAAGGAGAATTTGTAAGATATGAACATCCAACAGGGAAATTAGCTTCCTTTAACTGTAACAAGCTCCACTACTTTTAATAAATATAAGTTTCTTGTTCAGAAGATTTTTTGTCAAAAGAGCATTACCTTTTCTTTTTCAAAATAAAACATGAAAAATTGCCAAATGTTAATTTCTAACAAGAAACATATTTTCATTCCAAATTAATAAATATTTTGAAGTGAGAGATCATTCCTGTGTCCTTTTTACATTGCATTGTTTGTGCTTTTTCATCAGCTTAGGAAATGAAAATTTATGTTGAAGTCTTTGTTCAAAACAACTGATGAAAAATGTTTGGAGAAATTGTTTTGACAATTCTGATGAGAAAATTTCTGGTTCAAGGAGAAATTCTGGTTCAAAGTAAAAATGTAGCCAGTTTTGAAATAAAGGCATTTTTAATGAGACAAAAAATATCTTTCTCTAAAAGCTATCCATAAAAACATAGGAAAAGATATGTTAAAGGAATAGTCTAATTTTTAATGTTTTGAAAACTTGTTAAAAATTAGTTATTGTGGTGACAGTCTTTCCAACGACTGCAGTACCTGTTTCTGTTTAATCTTGAGTAAGTGTCTCTTAAAATCCTTCTCCGTAACTTTCCTTGTTTACTGTCACAGAAGATGGATATAGTACAAACATTATTGCCTACACAAAAATTACTGTCTGTGGAAAACCTTGTCACTATGAACTCTTTAATCAGCAATATTCTTGGTACCCAGATTCTTCCTGCTGTCGCCAGATGGCAGCCTCGACATATTTCAGTGAAATGTAGCTTTCTGATGTAATTTAAGGTTGGCCTTCATGAACATTTGCCTTTCGAGGTTGTTTCTTTCCTATACATGCTCCTGAGAATTTCTTCATCTCAGTGGTCTGCAGTCATTTGTAGCTGAAACAAATATGCAAATGGCCAGCCTCAGATCAATTTCTGCTGTCTGCAATGCTTTAAATTGACATCTACTACTGTATGTATGTACCTGTGTGTGCAAAGTAGTTGTGTTTCAGAACTACTGCACTGCACACTGAGCTGATCCTTACTCCCCTTCCCTGTGCCTCACCTAGAAGGATGCATTTGGTGAGGCAAAAAAAGGCTTCTGAATCTCCTCCTTCACCTACACATGTGGACACATACTTGAGTTACCCATCCCTTTCACTGTTGTCTTCTACATGGTTTAGTCTCTTTGATTCAGCAGAGGAGGCTGACAGGAGCCCTCCAGCATCCATGGGAGATGAGGCACAGGGTACCTATAGGGTCAGCAGGGTGCCTCAGCCCTTGTAGGTGAACTTGGTTTTGGATGCCAGCCAGCTGAAGCTACCTCAACCTATAGGAAACTGCAGCTTCCCAAGGCAACAGGACTTCAAGCTACAAAAAGACTGAGGAAACAAACATACAGAGGCTTGGCATATATACATTAAGCCCAGCAGCAGTACCCAAATTCCCTTTATTGGATTGTGTTGTCCTCTGCTGCCTGGCACATGATGAGGAGAAGCAAGCCATGGGGCATTGTGCTTTCCATTACTACGTACATAGGCTACAAAATGGCACTGGGAAATCAGAGAGCTTGTTGGTGATTCAGAGCTAAGCAGTGACAGCACAGTGAAAGGATAGGCCTGATGCATTCAGAAAAAGCAGGATTTCTCTCTTATGGTGTTGTTATATCCCATCTAGTGAATGAAATGAAGAAAAAAAAAATGCTGCTGTGGAGAAAAGGTAAAGTTTGGGGGAAAAAATACACAAGGGTCAGGATTGTCCTTTAAACAGCATATACAAGGATGATTACTGAGCACAGCGGGAAGAGCTGAGGTCGCCCTGGGGCTGGAACAGGCCTACTTCTCATTTTGGGAACAGGAGCAGCTGGCCCAGGGGTAGAGGAAGCATAGCAGGCGGGAAGAGCCCTCCTGCGGCTGCTTGCGCGGTCTGTGCAGGGGAACTGGGGCCAGGGGCTGACAGCCATGGTGAAGCCAGACGCTCTGGAGCATGTTAACATACCTACACCACACACTGACTCCAGTATCATTCATAAATAATAGTCAGATATGCAAGGATTGCGAGACTGCATTCTTAGCTGTCTTCTTCTGTCTACGTTTTCCCCAGTTTTAAATGAACATGCCAATATATTCAGAACAATATAATGTTACACATTTACTTAATGGCTTATTTTTCAAGAGAGATGGATATCTAGTAGCTTTCTTGTAATCAGTGAAGAATTTAAAAAAATAATTTGCTTAAAAATTCAGTAGTTTAATCCATGGGTTAAACTTTTAGAAATCTTATCCCTACTATTTAACCAAAGTGAAAGAAACATTAGGTATAGCAGTGCTCCCATGCTCTGCTACCATGCCACCACAGTCATGTTGCTTCCCAAAAGAGAATGAGATAGGTCTGAAATGAAATTAAGGACTTAAACACTGATGAACTTTCTATAAGAAGTAGGAATCTAAATCCAAATTTTTGAGCCAGTTGCATAACACTGTGACAAATCTATTCCCTTGTCAGGAACGTATCTAAACTTTTGGGTTTTCTGGCACCACAAACGATGGTCTGAGTTTGGTACTTGAGCCATCTTTCATTCACTGTTATGAAGTATCTAAGGGAGGAGATTTCCCCCACCTCAATCCCCCTAAGCCTTTGGATTAGAAGACAGAAAAATGTAGGGCATGGCACTTCATACAGGAGTGTGAGGTGAGAAATATTAGTAAAGACCTACCTAAGCAGGCACCTTTGTTAAAATAGCTTCAGCTCATAGAGAATCAGGATGTATCTGCAGGATCTTTGTTTTAAAACTTTGCATCCTGAAGAAATCTATGTAGCCAGGCACATTTTTTCTAGTCCAGAAATATATGCACAAATCAATCCCAAATGCTAGTCAGCTTTGCTTTAAAGATACCAAACTTGCCCTTGCAGATTTTGGACCTTGGTTCTGGAGACTAAATCCAAATTAACATCTTCTGATTATTCCTAGATACTTAGGGGTGGTGCATTTGGGATAGCTAATTGTAAGATCTGAAACCTGTAATGAGCTCCAGATACTCACACAGATGGTACTTCACGAATATTGTCTCAATTTTCTTTCTCATTTCCTTCCCTTTTAATAAGATGATCCTATAATTAAACTAGCCTAAGGCTTGATTCAGCGGGTAATAACTCATGCTGAGGTTCATTGAGAGCCTAAAGCTAAATATACTTAGATATGAATAATACACAGTTATTTTCCCCCTGATGTTTTTACTGTCACATCCCTTGGCTTATTCGAAATGCATAAGTGAACATAGCACTTGTGAAGCCAACAACATTGTCTTCTGGCAAGGAAAGTGCTTTCCTTCCCTCCGCTGTGCCCATCTCTGCACGCCTGAGGTCAGACCACATTGTTCCCCAGCCAGGATGGGCTTCACAGCAGAGACGGTCCTCATCAGATCCTGCACAGCACCTGAAGGTGTTGTGACATCCAGAAGGGAAACTAATCCTCTAAACATGGGAAAAGTACATCCATGTGTTTAAAGTCACACACACACAGTTGCAAGGATGGGGTTCTAATTGGAGTTTGCAGCCAGCTGTCCACAATTAATGAGGAGGGCTCATTAGTTGGCATGGAAATCAGCTCTGCACAAAAGCCACCTAAAGAGCAGGCAGAACTCTTGATGCTGAAATCTTAGGGAGGTAAAAAGGTTTCCAATGATTTTTTCCTTTTTATCATCCTCCAATAACCAGGGATATACAGAGCTTGGATTTCTTACCAGATGAATTGCTTGTCAAGTGGGAATACCTCTGAACAAAGAAGCTTTAAGGATGTCATAATTCCTAAATAAAATTATTGTCCCTTTCTTCCCCAAAATATTCCTTTAAATCCCTTGGTTTGCTATTTCTCTGGCAAACTAACTGTTAAATTCTGGAAATTGTTTATGAAATCCTCAGGTAACCCTGAAACCTGGCTTATCATCCAGGCACAATAGCACACAGACAGACAGCAAGCCAGACATTGATCAAAACTACCAAACTGCAATTACTGTGTGATGAAAAAATCTTGCAACAAAAATCTAGCTGATACAGATACAGATATGGGTGTTGTTCAGTGTTTTTTATTGCTCGGGACTTGATATTCTTAAATCAGTATGCAGTTGATACTGTAGCATGTTTATTCTCAGCTGATCACATGCATACCTGAGGTCAACAAATGGTATTTATAAACACTCTTTGTTTAGTCTTGGGTTTTATCTCACCATAAAAGTGAGCAATTAATAAATGAAATGAGAAAAATGGCCACATAAAGGACAGGCTTCTAAAAATCAAGATGCTGAATGCTTTAACCTGGTTTGAATATCAGGGCTTCAGAGAGTTGCATATACTTTAAAGCTTAAACCAGAAGAAGTGCACATGTGCTGTATGCTGGGAATCCACACTGCCACTCCCCTTGAGCCCGGGATTAAGCGTGTGAATTGATCCTGACGCTCTGTCATCGGTACCCAGAGCTCAGCTCCAGTGGAGCCTGCCACACACAGCAGTTGTGGGTTCATGCCACCTCTTCTAAAGATAGCCAAGTACGGCCAAAGAGTCTTTGCTCTTGTTTCAAGCTCATTAGATGAGTGATGACAGGTTATAGTAGGGGTCCCTCATGGCCAGACAAGAAGCAAGGCCCCCAACTGCTGCTGTCCACTACAATTGCAGCTGAACTTAGCCAGCTGTTGTAACAACCAGTGTGGAGTAAGAAGCAGACCTCCCTGCGCTCTGTTTTAATGAGCTGGGCGCATTTAATGCAAGTTCCACTGCAAGATCCTGCTCAGTTTTGTGCTACTCCTGAAGCACATGGCTATATCATCTCACTTCTTATGCTAGCCTCCCTGTAGGCAGAAACACCTTTCTTGTCTTTCGGTCTGCTGAGTTTGAACTAAACAAAACATTCACAACAAACGAGAAAGAAGGTAACCCTCCTCGGCCTGCTGTTCCTCTCCGGACTGACTGCTTAAGTTTATGCTCTTCTTTAAGAGTTGAAAATATTTCTTCTCTTTGATGCTTTGGAGAAAATAAAATACTGAGTCTGTATGCACCTTTGTTTGTTTAAGAAATATGCTCCCAGCCCCAGAATTCTTGATAAAACTCTTTTCCCTGTTCTTTTTTGCAATCAGATTTACTAGAGATAACCTGAAGAAGATGTAAAAGCTCTCATCCTCTCTCCTTTCTTTTAAAACATTCCAGCGGTATTGCAGTAGATCCAATACTTTGATGTGCTTAACAGTCATCTTCGCAGTAGAGTTCTGAAGGATATCGGCACACGTCATTGATTGGGTTGCAGTATAAAGTGTTCAAGAGGGGTAAAACCTTGTAGACTTTGCTATTTGCCAATGTGTGAATAAAATTAAAGCCCCTGTTTCTGTTTAATTTGTTCATGGTAAGTATAAATATATATCTACTACCCAGCACACAGTCCTGTTTTCCAAAATTGTGTTAGCAGTTAAAGCTAGAAAAATACTTCTTAACTGATTTCTAGTGTGCAAAAACTTATGAGATGTGGGAAAGTTTCTGTTTCTGTTCTGTATTACAGATGTGTTGATTCATTGCTGTAAAGATTTTCTAGTAAAACATCAAATATTATTTGATGCAGATGAAGGCAAGGCAGACAGCCAGGCACAGGGCACAGTTTGAGAACATGATGAGGCCTTTGTGGTTCTCTAAGTCATGTTTTAAAATAAATTGCAGTAATAACAATGCTGTATTGAGATATTGCAACTGTTTTCTTATTTCAGTCACTTGCTTTCAACTCTCATTGAAACAATGATCTTTCTTCTTCCCTCTAGAGATATTTGTAATGATGCATGAAATGTCAGGAATCACAAAATAAGGTATTGATTTAAATCCAAACAGAAAAGAGACTTTTTATGATGAACTCCACCACAAATGTGGGAGGCAGTGAGAGATTTGTTCTCTTAATTGCTCTGGGTTAATACATTCTGAGTACTGTGACACTTTGTCACGTTACTGATTATTACTAATTTTGTCTTAATTCTGAAAGTACTTTTATCTGTCAATGGAAAGCTATTCAGTCATAATTTTAAGCCTTGACTTCATTTTAATGGCCTTCTCAGCCATGCTGCCTTCTCATAAAGAAGACCTGATGTGCTGGTTGTCATTGTTTAACACAAATATTAAAACATGTTATCTTGGCACATACTACATATTCTGTGTTTGTAATACATGCTAGGGAATTCTGAAACTAGGGGAGCCAACAGCAGCTTTTCTATTAACTTTAACAATCAGGATTTACTTCCAGTTATTTTGCCCTTTTTTGCATTTCTCATGTCTTGATGCAGACTCAACAAGGTGCTTCATCCTGAGTCTGCAACTCATACTGAGTCCAAAAACCAAATTCAGATATAATCCTAGGTCTAAACCTAACAGAAAGCAGTATTTTTCATAAGTGATTCATTACTGTGATATTAAGCAGGTTAAAACACACAACCTCTAGCGTTTGCAGTAGATATTTGCATTTGGAGTATCTGGGAACTTGACATGTTTCTGACTCTTATTTGAGATCTGAAAGATTTAAACAAAAATATTCTTCCTCCCTTTTTTAAAATTCATTACACACACCAATTTCCCCTACATTTAGTTTATTCCATATGCAAAAGGACTGTACACTTTAAAACGAACTCAGTAGTATAGTGTTTTCCCAGCGGTATTCACTGAGGCTTTACTTAACTGCATCATTATTCAAAGTCTGATGCACACTCCTATGCATTTTTATGGTGCTTATCACGACAATAGCTATGTGCAACACAAACATGAATATGCATATATTTGCAACATCTTTGTGAAGTAATGAAGTGGAATATTATCATTTTACAGCTTATAACTGAGACAGAGAGGTCAATACCAATAACATTCACTAACTATGTACTCAGCTTGAGACCCTTACGATGTGATTTTTTGGAGAATAAGTACCAGGCAGCCCATACATTTTAAAGTGAAATGCCAGTTATCTTTAGTTACTTCTGTGAGTGCTTTGTTTTTCCACAGAATTCAATAACAGAAGTCTGGCACCAAATAATGCGAAATTCAAGTTTTATCACTGTATGACAAAAATCAGATCAAAATAACTAGCCATTCCTTTCTACAGAGATTGAGGCAGTGCCCATTATGGAACATCTTTTTTCACTGAGGGGCATCATGACCAAAGAGCTACTGTCTAAACAGACAGAACAGACAGTGGTAGAAGAAGGAAACCATTATTTCCATTTTTGCAGGAATTAAAGCAAAATCATAGGCAAATATGGGTAATTATGCAAAAGCACATGTTGTGTATAACTTAGCTATGGTCACTCAGGAAATCTATGTGAAATGTAGGTATGGCTACAGAGATCAAAATGGCCTGGATATGGGGCCTAAGGACAAACTTACTTTGAAAAGCAGCTGAGTGGAGATGCTATCACTTCGTAGGTGTATACAAATGCTGAGCTACTCCTTGGCTGTTATATTTCCTAAAATCTGTGTAAGAAGAGACTGGCAAGAGCTCTTACCAAAAACACTGTTTGATTTATGCTTGTGTTGAATTATAGTGCCTATGACCTACAGTTGATATAAGTGGCAGTAGACAGATTTTTGGCTTCTCCAGTCAGATGTGGAAGAGAGAATCTAGACCCAAAGTCTAGTACCTAAGTCACGACGTCATCCTCTTGAAGGCAAAAAGCTTGTATTAATTTAAGACTACAATCTAGAGTAATTAGCAAAGTGATGAGCTGCACTCAGGAGCACAACAGTTACTCAGAAACTCCAAGGAGATGATTGGTAGTAATTTCAAACTGTTTATCACCTTCATTCACTAAAAACATGCTTTAGCAGAAGAAAAGGGGAGAAAGGAGCAAGCGCTGTGTCTGGCATTGTGACTCATTTCCCTGGATTATTCTGGTGCACCGAGTTAACTCCCCAAAACTAACAAGAAACTGTTTCCCAGAAAACAGTCTCAGACTAGCAAGTTTTTTCAGCATTATTTGCACTGCTGTTTATTTCATGTGAGCTGATGAAAGTCCCAAGGGTTTACCTCTGACAAAAAGAGTGGGACAAACACACATGAGTGCCCAGCAGCTCAGCTCAGCTGTGGTCAGTCTGCCAAAGGAGATAATTCTGCCAAGCGAAATGGCTTCCAGGCTGTGCACTTCTGTGTCAAAATGACATTAGTGTATTTTGACATAAGTGCTGTCTTTTATCAGGGATAAGCTTCAAAGCCACGGAGATGGAGAGATGGAAAACTAGAGTTTGACAGAAAAAATAGAAGTTGACAGAAAAACATGAAGAGAATTTGTTAAAACAAACCCAACGCTCCAAGAACCAGTGCTACCTTCAAGGATCAAATTTACAGCAAAGTATGTTTTATTGCTGTATGACCATAGTTTTGGCATAATAGATAAACTTTCTCTGCAGAATGAAGAGAAAACTAAAAAGTCTTGTACCTGTTCTAATGACTGGAGCTCTGATGCCCCCTGCCCTGCTGATTAAAGAAGCTTAAACCAGGGTGCTGGTAACATCTGTTCATACGGAGAGTATGGAGCTAGTTAAAAAAGACAGATATGCCCACTCGTATTGATTTTGATATACATTCTGGACAACTGAGATGCCTAAATAAAGTTCAGCAGGGAACTTATAAATTAGGGGAGCACTTCAATTTCACAGCTTGAGGAATGGTTACATTCAGAGGTGAAATTATTTGCAAAGTTTGCACCCATTGCAGACCCTAATAATACCAAGACCTGAATGAGGTAACCCTGGTCCTAACCTGAAGCTGAACCCCATAGCTCGATTCATTTTTGGCCAGCAGAACTGTTGAGGATTTCTAATATTGTGGCTGCGGCCACAAGCCTTTGGGTCACAGACTTTCCCTGAACTCACTGATTGATCACTGAAGCTCACTGATTGATTACAGAGTACATGGAAAGCTGGATTAGTCTCTTGGAAATATAGAAAGAGGAACATATACCTTCATTTGTAGTAGTCATCACTGAGGTTTCATAGCTCTTTGCTTAGCATCACAGAATGTCCATTAAATTCCATGGGCCAAAGCTTTGCTGAATGGGGTTAAAGGTTCCTAACTTCACATCAACAAAATTTCCTGCTGGAGTGATTGTTAGGTCCAACATGGTAGGTCATTTCCCTCCTGTGCATTTTCCTCCTCTTATCTCTGGTGACTCCAAAAGCACATAGGATTCACAGAAGCTAAAACTAAAACAACAACCTACATCCGGTCAATCAGGTCATCTCTGATCTTTCGGTCAGTCCCCTCTGACAGCCACATTGTCAATAAAAATGCTCAGAGATGCCAGTAAGTTTAATTCCCCTTTCCCTTTCCCTTGAAGCCTGCAGAAGACAGAATGATCATTTTCATCTTCTTAGCCAGATTTCAGCACTCAGAGAAGGGTACTGCCAATTATGGGTGACATTGTTTCCTCTGACAGCTGTCTATTAGCATGACTGATGTCTGCTCCAGAAGCTTCTGCAGGGCATACATAGAGATCAAAGACTTCTATCTAGGTTCCCTACCTCAAAATATTTACTTGCTGTCATTTGGAGAGATAGGGAAGTCATGGCCTCAACATCTGAAAACTCACTTGTGACACTTCCTAATGTGTCCCATTTGCCATTAATGTCCCCAGTGATATAAATAGGATATCACAAAGCCTACATTAGAGTAGTTTCCAGACGGAGGTAGCTAGATCAAATTCAACCCGGATAAAGCAGAGGAAATACAGCTAGGAAAGAGGAATCACTAGGAAAATGGCTTTCCACACAAGTATAGATACAGAACACAAGCCCTGAAGATAAATAGACTCAAAGACTTTTTTGATTCAAGTAGGGCCTCCAATCTTTAAGTCCAGATATACCTGCTTAGATTTGATTCTTAGGTCGTTGTTGTTGCTTAACACCATATAGTACAAAATTATTAAGTCACTTCAGCCATGTGAGGCTGAAGAAAACATTTCATCATCTTATTTAGCAATATAATTGTATAACTGCAGTATCATTGCTAAACTAAGCCAGGCATTTCTGAGGGAAGAGATTAGCTCCACCACAGTTAAGGACAGTATTTTCAGACAGAAAAGATTATATTACAAATATCCTGCCATGTGGCAGATGAGTGAAAGTTATCTTATAGAGTGTTGCTTCTATTCGCTCTTTTAAAGGTCTCTTGAAGATTCTCATGAGCAAGAATTTCACTGTATAGCAAAAGGAGATTTGCTGTATAGCAGTGACAGCACAAGCTAACAGACAATTCTGAAACATTATCTGTTTACAGCTGTGTATGCTGCTGCAAAGACTGCCAGACGAGTCCTGGTGTTTAAAAAGTTTGTACCAGGTCGACTAAAGCATGTAGATATTTTAGTCCCATTAAAACCCTGGTGGAAATCAACGAGTTCAGCCCTTGTTCCCAACCCGTGAATCTGAGAAGTAGTTTATTACTATTTTTTCAGATGCTCATTTGAAGGCAAGTTGAAGTCATAGTCCTGCAGTTAACTCCCATAATATATTGCTAATTTTTATAGCTGCTCATGGAATGGAAGTCAACCTGCTTGTTGCTCCCAGTACATTTTGTAGGGCTTTGATTTCTGGACTCTAGCCAAAGTGTGGTATTGTTCAGGTCCTTTGTCTTGCCATTAAAGTTCTTATTGTTATGGTTTTGTCTGTTGGGTCAATGAGATTAGATTTCATCAGCACAGCAAACTAAAAAAAAAATACAAGTTATTAGATAATCATTAAAGCACATCTGTTGCTTTTTTCAGAGTGCCAAAGTCTGAATTCCATTGAACTAGTGACATGGCACTTGACCAGCGCTTAGTTCAGCTATGGTCAATGAGCAGCAAAAGGATTAAAATATTAGCAGCTAGTTGATTCAACCTAATCCCTGGCAGTTTTATTTAGACTGTAAAGGAAGGTGCCTAGAGCAAAAGAGAATGAAACAATTGCAGTAAGAAAATGCTAACATTTTTGAGCCTGTTCCACAAACTGTGCTATACTGCTGCTCTACTTTGGTGTTGCGCCAAGACATCAGTTCCTCAGGCACTCTAAATACACTTTCACGCATATCCACCCTGAATCTCTTCAAAAGTGCCTGAGAACTTCTCAGCCTGAAAGACTGGCTGGTAGAGAATGGAAACAGGTATTCCCCCATCATCCACACACCCAGAGTGAACAGCAATCTGGACTATGGATGAATACTGTTTCACAAACACCAGCTTCTTTTTTCTTTTCAAAAATTGTTCTGACATATACCGTGGAAAATATTTTAAATCATAGGCTTTTTTTTCACATATCATTTTAGTGGTTTTTTTTGTTTGTTTGTTTGTTTGTTTTTAAAGAAAACATATATGTTAAGTATATCTATTTGAAAAGTATTGGAAATTTTTTCTTTTTTCAGACAAAAACTAGAATTTTCCAAGAAGCCTTCATAGAAGGAAGTGCCCAGTTCCCATCAAATATAACTTGTAATTTAAACTTAAGATCTTATCATATAAGCACTGTACATGTGTAATCAGGCAGCTGCATATGACTAATTCTACAGTTATTTAAGAATCTAAAGAGGAGGAAGAAAAGAAACAATTTCTCCTCATAAAAAAATATAGCAGGCCAAACACGTTTAGGGTGGTTTACTTTTCTTAAATAATGGTCAGTGTTACTGAAAAAACTGTTACTTTGGTCTGACGGTCATCAGCTAACTCAAGACTGGAGATATTTTATGATTTAGTATAGGACTCCTGATTTGCTTATTAAAGATTCCAGGCTAGTCAAGTTGTGCGCAAGCGTGGAAAGGAAATTCTGTGATGGTTTTCTTCCATCCCTGACCACAGCATAAATTCATAGAGTCATATCATCTAACTAACACAGACATTTACAGATGCTAATGACCCAATCCATAATCCACTAAAGATAATCAGCATTTTGTTGAGCTGGTGAATGCATGAAGCTGGGAGTCTTGCTGGAACTGCATTTCACACATGCGCACGCATACACACACTCATGGCTCAACTTGTCAGCTAAATGTTGTCTTTCTTTAGCGGACTTTTTTCAAGTTGAAACTTGAAATTTCTTCCTTTAACTAGGTAGATGTATGAGGAAAATGACTGATTTCTGCCTTGTTCATGTTAGCTGGTATTCCTCAAAGCACGATTTTTACCTGAGAAACACCTGCAAGCCCAGAACAGACTAATGTTCTTTGGAAGCCTCATGACCTGAATTGGTTGAACTGCTACTATATGGAGTTTGGAAGTGTTTTGCTACCTATTAATTGCTAGTTTTCAGATAAATCTGCAGAAATGGAAATTCTATTGCACTGGGTTTGATAATGATTTTACAAAATGTAAGGCACATATACAGGGGGAAGAAAGGGCTTAAGATGCATGTCAAGTTTAGCTAAACCCATGGATGCATATTTACAAGTGATCAATATTTTATTTTTAATCGAATGTCATCGTCTCAGGTGTCCTTCTCTTCATGACTATTTTCAACAGCGCAGCAACATTCCCTTATAAGTATGTCCCTGCACTCATTAATCCCAATAAATGGTTGCTCACACAGTTTCTCTGTATTGTACTCCTGGAATACGCCCTCTCACATATTACTCACCTGGGATATCAGTAATAAACAAGATAATTATGATAAGCCATCGAATCTGTAACTGGCAGTGAAAGGCAAATGGGAGATAAACCCTACAATTCGAAGTTTATAATTGATGAATAGTTATTTCATCAATGATTTTGTTTATAGCAAATTTCCTTTCTTTCTAGCATTGACTTACCTGTTGAAATTCCTGTTTTAATGAGCAAGAGGTTAGCAATATGACTCTGATACTCTTTAACAGGGAAAAAAGGCACGTCTAAGAAAGCACAGTGACCGGGTACCTCATGTTCCAGCTAAAGCAATTAAGGAATAACAACTGTGTAACTCTGAACTTCTTACCTACATAAAAGGTCATCTTTTTTGTTTACTTTTCTTATAGTAGTTTCTACCTTATTTCCAGCCTTGCAACATGCAGGGACTGGAAACATGGCTATGTATCTATTACATATTGTGCTGCATGTCTGTAATAGTACATGTGTAGCAAAAATACTTAAAAGCTTACAAACTTCTCCTGCACATCATAAGGTCGTTTTGTGTTCTTTGGTTTGCAAGGGTGCTTTTGGGAAGAAACAGAGCATTTCTCTGCCTTCTGAAAAGAAGAAAGAGATATGCACCATCATACACATGGGATTAGGACACTTAGCCTGAATGTAAGAAAGCTAACTTTAACTTCTGTATGCTCTTGAGAGGGATTAAACCCACATCTCTGACTTCCATGTAAGGTACCCCAGCTACCAATACCAAAAGGTGAAGCCGTGACTTCATTTAGGAAGGAATTCAAAATTCACAAGGTGAGAACTCACATCTCCTGCTGCCAAATAATGATTCAGGGAATCATCTGGAGTGTGAAAAAAAAGTTGATTTTGGTGTACACTCTACCAACAGCCGATGTATTTTACACAGTGCCTGGTTAATGTAAAATAGGCCAAGGAAGGGACAGGTTTCAGGTCTCTCCTTCTCTACATCTACTTACCAGAGAAAGCAACCATGCAAATTCACTCTCCCTAGCCTCGCAATTGTTGAGGTCTCTTTTGCAGAATAAAACAACAACAGCAGAAAATAGAGAGCACACAAAATAAACTACAGATGTTAGGGCATCCCTCAGACAGAAGAAAGAACTCTAATCTAGGTTTTCCATTTATTTAGCCACTGCTTTAACGCTTTATTTCTGTATGAAAAAGTCACTGGAAAGAACCGGAAGAGAATGGTTCTTCCACAGCTTTTGACACTGATCCTCAGCCTCTTTGCACATATTTAATACAGCAGTGAAATGCAAACCTTCAGTGAGACAGCTGACGACCTCACGGATGGCTGTTACAGCTATAAAATGGGATTGGGGCCAAAGTGTGATGTGATCTTGCAACTGTAGCCAGCAGGACGGTGCCCCATGGAGTGTTAGCTTCAGAAAGCAGGTTAGAGAAGCCTAAATCTGTTTTCACTTACAATGGGAGCCGATTTGTTTACTTTCTTCCCATTCACCTTTTACTTCTTCCTAGATCCTCATATATTAAGGAGGCCTAAATGTGGCCCTACTGTTTTTGCATTATTTTGCAGATCCTGGCGTTTCTTACAACACACTTCATCAGAATGTGTTCTTAGGTTTGAATAATCTTAACTTTAAATATTTAACTCAGGATCATTTTCCATTTTTAGAAACAAAAATAAGACTAAATTGTCCAGAGATGACAAAGGTCCAGATCGTGCCTTTTGTATGGATTTGTGGCATATTCTCAGTCTTGAAAGCAAACAAACAAAAATTAGCAGACTATAAATTTTTGTCAATTTGTGGCTCACTCCACCTGCATTATTAACTAGTCATCTTGTGTCTATAAATAAATCCTAATTGTCAATCAAACAGTTCTGCACTGTGATGTTCATCCAACTGGTCCTCCTCCTTGCTCCCCAAAGCCCAGGACTCGGGTAACATTCAGGTCACTTCAGTTTTCCTGAGAAATTTCCAGTTGCTGTGACTCATAACACCACCTACTGGACAATTATGACCCAAATGTCACTAAAAATGCTTTTAATCTGTGCATTGGCCTGTGTACACTGGTAATAAATTCATACCTGCTTTGGTCACAAACTAACATCAGTTATGTTAGTCATGTTAATATCAGTGATGTTATGTTATTTATGTCTTAGTGTCAGTGAATAAATGCCTGTAAAGGATTAGAATAAATTCTGTTGCATTGTAAACCAGAGGAATATTTCCAGTAAATAATAGAATAATGATTCATTTCTGCTATTTTAAAAGATCAGCAGCCTGATGCTCTTTCAGCTAAGCTCTGTGTCTTAACGTATGATTTATTCCCACCAGCTAAGAGCATGGCATCTCCTTATTTCAGTTGGGGAAGTACTTCGGAGAAAAGTATGGCTTGTTTTAGCTTTTTGGGAAACACCATCTTGTTGTGAACAAAAAAAGGCAATGGTGTTAGTATGGGATAATCAGAGTTACTTACTCTAGCAGCCTGTTATAACATCTTGATGTGGCTGAATATTATAAGGCATGTTCACCATACATCAGAGAGACAAGAGGAGGAATTGCTGAAGGTGTTAATCATTTTTGCCAGAAGTGCTATATACCAACATTGCACCATCTAGGAAGTAGGGCCTGCTTTTAAAAGCACACAAGTACATTATGATGCAAAAGATTATTACACCAGTTATTACATCCTTCAAATGGTACAACAACACCTTTCCCAGAAATCCAGACTGAACCAGCCAGTTTGCTCTTTACCCTCCTGAAAAACTTTCATTTACTTGGGAAAACCCTGTTGAATAAAGATCGATAGCTAGTGAGTGCTATCAAAGCTCAACATACTCTTCACTTCTTCTGCACTACATGCTTTATACACTCTGGGATCACAATGGGACTCGTGGAGATTGCTCTGACATTGATTAGGAGTATACCTGCTGCACTTCCTCCAGCAAATAGCTAGATTTTGCTCAATCAGATAAGACAGTATGTAGAAAGAGACATTAGGGGGACTTAATCTTCTTTACCTTGCTTGAACAATTATTGTGATAATCTGAGCACTCTTAAGAAAAGTAATGAAATGACATTACAAGTGCTAATAGATTTCAACGCACTTTGTGCAATGCAGTAAGTCATCACCTTATTCTTAATATACACAGTACTATTGTTTGTGAGGCTCAACAGTTCTTTCCTAGACTACATGCTGAAGCATTACAGTTCAATGATTTACAGAGGTACATAAGAGCAATCTGTTGCTTTTAATGTGCTTTAGTAAGTATTAAAGAATTACATTTTAATAAAGCCTACTGCAGGAAAATATATATTTCCTAAGTGACATCGAGAACTTCTTTTTATTCTCCCATCACCTACAATTAAAAAGTCAGATAGACATATATCTTTGCTTTTGTATATAGAATAACAATGAAAGACAATAAATGTCTTGATCTTCATTTTCAGAAATCCTCATTTTGGATGCTTAATTTTTTAGATGTCTGTATCTAAGTCACTATGGAGAAGACTTTGAGAGGTGACGAATATATGCGTTGTCAGACTCTTCAGTAGTAATGGAGGGGAAATTAGTCAAATAAAAATGATAGACTGCTCTTTTTAAACATGTGTTGTTACAAAAAGAAAAGGTATTTGTTTCAGTCATATTATAAAAACAAAGTCTGTATATTCAAGACTTGAATCTAAATGGAAATAAAGTTAGTCATGGTTTGGCCAGAAGTTACCTGTATTTTTTTTTTTTTGATGCAAAAGATTTTCCTTTTTCCTCTTGGCAACATTCAGAATATTGTAGGCCTAACATTTATGGCAAAGAGTTATGTTTATTGCTTAGGATGAATAACATACTTTAGATAAAGACATGCAATTCTTTAATTCTAACACCTTTGGCTATGTTCCAGGAATTAATTTTAATTATGTTAACTTCAAGGCTAATTTTGAAATTTTCCAAGAAATCTTAATTAAATCTTTGGAAAATTCCACAAAATACACTTTTCAGTTCATCTTATTTTTTTTTCCCTAATAAATACTGTTGACAAATCTCAAGAAATCCAAAAGTTTTTCTGTATGGGTACTTGAAAGGAATTTTTAATAACAAAAACTATAGAATTCTTTTCTTATCTCTAAAGCAATCAAGTAGAAGAAATTAATGGAATAACTTCAGAGTATGTATTACTCACTGAGTGATACAGTACCAGACAGTCCATGGCTCCTAAAATAATTATCAAGCTTTTATTATGTTATTATCACCAACTGCACTGGTAAACATATCACGTGATTTAAGAAAAAAATCCCATGGAGTAAAGCAGAAAATGTTGGATAATGTTAGAAGTATGTGTACTCTAGGTTGAAGTCTTGTTCCATTTAGGTCAAAGACAAAAGATCCTGCTGATTTCAACAGTCTTAGTCAGGCCTTAGAAATATTTTGCTAAAGTCACTCTGCCTGATAAAGCTTCAGGTTTATTTTTAGTCATACTGTAGGATCAGTAATTAGAGCAAGGTGGTGATAAGTTCTTGTTCTGATACTCTCAATGCCATTCCCGTCTGTACATACTCGCCTGGGCAGACTGCATAACTTCAGAGAGCATGTTCTCAGAAAATACGCCTTGTTTCTTGAAAGTTATCTTCCTAAGAGGTGGCATGGTCTTAGTGTTGCACAGCCATCCTGAGCTGCAGCGTTACAGCATTTCAGCAGTGACATACTGGGCATAAGCACTGATCGTCTTCTGTGTCAGTTATTCAAATACATAGACTAGTGACTGATGTAAAAGAGGATAACACAATCAGGAGCTGGATGTGAGTATGTTCATTTAAACTCAACTTAATGTAGCTACTGTTCACATCTTGTTGGTGGAACTAGATATTTCTGTTTTTCTAACAGCAGCACTTATATGCTCATCAAAGAAACCAACCCAGAGGAGGGAAAAGGCACCACTTCAATTTCTATAAAGCCTTATTCTAACACTTGGACTTTTGACTACGTGTGAAAAAATGATTTTCTCTCATCAAAGCATTTTACTTACCACAAGATGGCACTGTTTTTTATTTCTTTATTTTCAGCTAGTACTGTCCACAACCTTCTTGTGTTTCATCACATTATCTGTAAAGAGCAAATGATCAGATCTCAATAGTATTTAACACACATTTATTTCATATACGTGTTTATTTAGACCATCTGTTTTCTTTATACTAGATTTGAAAAATGTGGGATAGTGGCTTGCAGTGTTCATTGCTTAAAAACATTATTTTTCTTTTCAGACTATAAAATTTTTCACAGCCCACCACTTTACTTTTGAATTTTCAGCCTCAGCTTAATTTGGGTCCGCTAATTAAAAAATTGGTTCAGATGTGAGACTAATCCAGATATTCTCCTAAATTCAGAAACCTTGGTAAGGATTTGGATGGACAGGATTTGAATTTTGAATTCATAGAGAATAAGGTAAGTGGCACAAAAATTTCTGGACAGCATTTCACACAGTTCTACTATAAAAATGCCTCTTTCATTGTATATCTGAATATAGCTTATATTAAATAAACCTATAATGTTATTGAGTAGATGTTACTAAAGATTCCCCTAATAGGCTTGTAATGCCTGCAAGGACAGGGGAATTTACAGAAAAACATATTAACATAAATAAAGAAAAACTTCCAGCAGCTGAAATAGGAGATGGTAAAAACTGATCTTTATATTAATATGCATTCAAAATATTTCCAGTTATTCTATTTATCTGAATTTATCAAGATTTTGTAAGCATAGGAGACTTGCAAATAAGTTATCCCAGGACATGATTTCTGCAGAATTCAGACCCTAACAAAGCTTACTAAATAACTGTTCTTTGAGTGAAAAAGTTGGTTTTATGTTTCTGTTGAGAATCTGAAGTAGTGACTTGCTGTAAGCAGTGAAGACACCTCCTTCTACAGTAACCCCAGAAAGCATCCAGTGTTTGCTTTCTCTCTTGTGAAAGAACATCTGTTGTGAGTGGTATGAGCTATCTTCTGGGTCTGACCCACCTCTAGTTACTCTTTTAATAACCCAAGTCAGTATGCACAGTAAGTAGGACATGCATGGGTCTCCTTTCCACATAATGGATAGGCAGCAGTAACCTTGCATCTGCTCTTGTGTTAGTCTGTCACTCACAATCAGGGGTTACTTGATGCCTAAAATAATTCCTCCCCTGACAACTAATTCATCTGGGAAGAAAAAAGACTCCATCCAGATGGTGGGAATCTCACAGGCTTCTACTTCTCTTTTTTATTTTTTTTTAAATGGCAAAGTCTCTTTTTTTTTTTAATAGACACCCTATAAGTTATATAACATTCTTGGAGCTGTCATGTGTTATTATCAGCCTTTAAATATATATTAGGCATTCAGAAAATAAGCCCTTCCCTGACCTGGTAGAATACTTCTCTAAAAATGTGGGCTGCTAAAACCCTTTACAAAAGTTAAGCCCTAATACCAAATATTATATCTTTATCTAGATGTACAAATTCAAGACAGAGGAGGATGGTATAGTGTGGAAGGACAAACATTTTTTCACTTAATGCAGTGTCATTTTGCTGAGGTTTTTGGTGTGTGTCACCATCTGCAGACTGCTTGGTGGACCATATGCAAAGTAGTGATTTTAGTCCAGCATTTAGCAGGTGTCTTTACGATAAAGCATACTACTCTTGGAAATACAGAATGACTGCAATTTGTAACTGAGGAAAGGAAGACTTAATATTTGTGAAAAGAGGCCTAATTTCCCCACCTAAAGAACTAGGCTTAGCAAATCAGTCTTCAAGAAACATCTGCTATGCCTGTTGAGAAAGCTTACGCAGTCTCACCCTGCAAGGGGGGTATGTCAGTGTAATTGATTTTCTTTTGTTCTGTTATAGAAGTGGAAGACGTCAGCCAGAATGACAGTTACAATACTGTTTTCCATAAATTGAAGTTTCTATCCTGGAGAAGATCAGACTCTCCTAAGAAACTCGACTATTGTGACTTTTGAAAAATGAGCTTCTTGACCCTGTGATTGGAGAAAGAGCTTGGAGAAAGATTCAAAAGCTCAGAGGTCAAAAGGCAAACAAAAAGGTATCTACATTTGCCATTGAAAAGCTGTATTTGGGGAAGAAATGTATTAGCTGAGGCTGCAACTAGTGGTATGATGTATCAACCTGCTCTCTCTTGAGAGCAAGAAGCATACAGTGATCATATAACACTGATCTGTATTAGTAGGAATACTAAGTACCTCGCTTTTGTCAATGAAATCAATGTAAATTAACACTGGGCAGGACCTGGATTTTTATTTCCATCCAGTCCTTTAGCATAGTGCAACATGAAACGACACAAAAAAAAAAAAAATACAATTGGGCTTTCTATCTTTCTATATTTCTGAAAATAAGCACCAGCTTTCAGTGACAGGCCTGCACAGGCCGGGAGCCCGGGCCTTCCAGCCCACAAGCCCACACCTACCTGCCCCACCATGCAACTAACTCACTCTGGCTCTGTCCCCTGTCCCAGCCCCAGGACCGACGGCCATCCCATCAGATGGGTCCAGGCCCCAAAAGCTTGTGTGGCTTTTTGCCATGCTGTGATCTCCAGCACGAAAGCCAGTCACCTCTGAGTTTTTGCAGCTTTGTGGCAACTCCAAAGCTGACTGTGTTGCCACTGGGTATCCTTTACAGTTCTGTGATGAGCAAATGCGTGTAGTGATAGACCAATAGCAATGATCTTGTGGTGAAATCACTTACAATGCTAATGACACCATCCTTAGCTCTTTAATGAGTTCCGTTTTGATGGATGGTGATCCGAGGGACGTAGGCTACAGTTTGAGAACATGGCTGCCTGTTTTCTGCCCACCCCTGGGTGCGCAGGCCCTTCAGCCAAGCTGGTGGTGCCTCAGGGAAAAAATATTTAAGAAAGGGCAAAAACACTAAACAGACAGAGAAAGAGGGAGAAAATAGAAACAACAGGGCAAAGGAAAAGGTCAGAGAAGGAGGAGGAGAAGGAGGGGCTCCATGGCAGAGCACGGGCCTGCAGCCCATGGAGAGGCCTATGGTGGAGCAGGGGAAAGCCATGAGGAGCGCTGGAGAGGAGCTGTTATAGACCCACCACAGCCCCCATTCCCTGGTAGAGAAGTTGGGAACAAAGGAGTGAAGCCTGAGAAAGGGTGTGGGGAAAAGGCATGGTTCAATGTTTGTCTTTGTTTCTCAAAAAAGCCAAAGATTTTTTCATTGGCAATAAATTAATTTTCCCCAAGTCGAGTCTGTTTTGCCCGTGACAGTAACTAGTGAGCAACCTCCATCTCTTTATCTCTACCTTCGAGCTTTTTCATCATATTTGCTCCCCCTGCCTGTCCCGCTGAGGAAGGGTAGTGAGAGGGTGGCTGGTTGGGCCTCTGCCTGGTGGCCAAGGTCAACCCACTGCATGCATGTGCGTAATAGAGCCGCGTGCTCTGAAGAGTTTCCTTGAAAACTAAGGAAATGAGGTGAACGAAAGACAAAGCTTTATAGTTTTAGAAAAAGCTTTGAAGGTGAGGCACAGAAGCATTACATGTTTTGAAGAGTTCCGTGAGGCATCCATCTCTTAAGGCAGAAGATATCCAGCTCAAGCCCCTGGCATTCAAGGCTCCCAACCACCCTACTTCCCATATCAGGACTGAAGAATTTAATGAAAAGTGCTATTTTACTGTGTTTTGACCAGTTAGCTGGCACTTTATACTCTAAGCTGTCTCAAGCAACATGCACTGAATTTGCCCTGAAAAAACGCTGTGGTATTTCCATCTGTCAGTAACAGATCAAAAAAAGATTTTGTGAATTCTTTATAAACAACACTAAACCCTCACCTACGCTATTTATGTCTAAACTAAAGAAAATCTAGTGATTGATGACAGGACTCCTATGCCAACTACTTACCAATAGACTGACAAATTTTCTCAAACCCGTACATCACTGAAGGGATCAAGAGCAAGACCAAATTCCTGGTCTTCATTGTCTTTTCTTAACCCCCACTTAAACCCCATTCCAAAATAATAGTTTGAAACCTATTTTCTAGTGACTCATGACCTTTAAGAATGAATATTCATTTTGTGTGAAAGCTACCAAGTCTGTATTAAATGCTATTTTACACATTTTTAGGGCTTACATTTCTGCTTCAAACATTATTCTTAGTTTTTGTGACCAACAAGCATGTGACCAACAAAATTTATCTATGATTACTAGACATACTAGACGTCCATTTGTTGCTACTGAGGGGATTATTTCTTTAAAAAAGAAGAAAAAAAAAGATGAAAATGATTTCTTAATAGATAAGAATAGAAACATTTTTCCATTTTTTTTTTCACAAAACATCATGAATGGTAAAAAGATGCTGCACAGAAGTAATGAGCAAATACATGTGCTTCTGATTAGTAGGACTTGTAAATAAAGTAAGGTTAATTGATCAGACACAAAATTGAAAGCAAAATTCTATACTAGCATAGGAAAGGTGAATAGCTTGAATAGTGTGACATTCCCTATTGACAGAAATGATGCTGTCGCACTCTTGGCAGTACTGAACTGTACAATTATATGGAGTAGCTTCCATTATAGTGAACATTTGGAAACTGAAAATAAATAATATTTGAATTAATATACTCTCTGTGTTGATACCGTTACCAATCTAGATTCCCAGAAAGTTAATTTAAATGAAGCATCTGAACAGAAGAACCTTTGAACTATTTATCCATGGGCAAAGGTAGAAGTGGAATCAGCCAACACATTTCTAGTGTAGCTGTTTTTTATTTTATTAGTTGGGAAATGTGATTTACCAACTTAAATAAAAATATTTTTGACTACATATGATGAACAAAAAAATTATAAAAATTATAAACCTGTTCAGTTTGAGTGGATTTTCCACACAGATGAGGAAGCTGAAATCTGGAGTAAAGGAAAAGAGGCTTCCTTCTATGCTTTCCAACTTTCTTTCACCTTTTTTTTTTTTTTTTTTTATGATGTACTCAGTTTTTCACTCATTTTTGATCTGTAAAGTAAGCACTTTTCCCTTCTTCCTCATGCTTCACCATTTTGCAGCTGGAAAAAAAAATACAGGGGAAAGAAAAGGAGAAATAAGAGAAAAAAAAATTTAAAACAACTTTAAAAGAAATAGTAAAAAATATTATCTACGTTTTATACCTATATACGTATGTTTGAAAATAAAAACTAAGTTTAAAATTGTATTTAACTTTGAACCTCGTTTCAGATTGTATTTCATCCTATTTTAAGATGTGTAGGCAAATTTTCTAAGAAAAAAAAACACATTCTTCCTCTACTTCTAATTCAGAAAAATTGTGAATTTGCAAGTCCTAATATATTTTTGAATGTGAAATTTAGTAAGAAATGCATGTCTGTTCCTCAACAAATCCCATTTCCTGTGGACATCCCTTCCAAGCCTAATCACTGTGGCAAAATGATTTTTCAATTTATTTTTTTTTCCCAAGGATAAACGTAAGATAAACAAATGGTAATCATCACTGGTAATTTAACATTACATATTTTGTCATCCCTTCTACTCTGAGTTCTAGACATGGGTAGTCACATTGACATGAACATGAATCTAGATGGATGAACCCAAACCTAATATTTCTGGGAGATAACCTCCAAAGAGTGGGAGAAGCCCTGGTTTCAGAACCTTGGTGGTCTTAGAAAAACACTGTCTGACTGACATTTTGAAATGACTGTGAATCAATAACTTAATGTTTGAAGGTTTTCTAAGTACTTACAATTGAGGAATTTCTTATTACAGATGCTTAATCCTAGGGATGTCCTAAACTACATCACAAAACAATCTTGAACTGTTCCAGCTTAGAGGAGGAAGGAAAGGATATAAAATTCTTGGGATTGCCTGGACTTGGATAAAAAATAACAACTGTACATGAATGGACCCCAATCTTTTTTTTTTTTAAAAAAAAAAAAAAAAAACTATTGTCAGACCCTCTAATCAGTGATCAGCACAATGATAGTTTGTCAGCTTCTCTGGCAACAATGGATTAATTCTTCTGATCTTTTAACAAATGCCAAAATATTAAACTGGTGTCTGGATGAACTTCTTTAAACAGAGTTTGTAGCACTGTTAAACTTTTTCATTTATGTCTATTTGGTTAGTTTGGTGCAGTAAGAAGTTGATTCTAACTTCGGAAACTTCTCAGGGTCTGAGAAGGCAAGGAAGTTGGTCTTCTGCTCCCAATCCATGAATCGAATGTCAGAGGTAATACACAGTAAATCTCAAATTCTGATCTGTAGCATGTTAATTAAGTTTAATATGTACAAATCTTATTCCTTACTCTAAGAAATCTATCAGTGCCTTGTCTTGGTAAAACCATGTCTTGTTCTCCTCTGTATTTAGGCCTCCTTATTTCTATAAATATTGTTTTGTATATTTAGTTTAGTTTAGTTTCAAATTCTCATCTAAATGCAGTTTGATAGATATGAGTAATGCATGAGTAATACACACACTAGGCAAAGCAAACTCTGAAATAAATATGAAGAGACACAGGGAAACTTTCTGGTAAACAAAAAGGAGAAGCAGGCTTTGACACTCATTGAAGAAACAACCTTTTTAAATGGGAAAACAATGAAAAACAAATACTGAATAAGATCAGAGACAGTCTTGTAAATCAGCGCATCTTGCTTGTTGATTTAAAACCTGATTAAAATCAACAATTTTCATCAGTACCCCTGTCTCCACCCTATTTAAGTGTACTATCAATTATGGCATCCTGCCTGCTTTTAAAGGAGAGTGGAGGGTATTTGTAAACATGTTGTATTATTTTAGCTGTATTATTGTTTTTGCAGGACTTCTGAAGATTTCTAATCTTTATTACTAATTACAAAGTGATATTTGAATCCAATGTGTGTTTCCACAAGTGCTTTTTTTTTTTTTTTTTATACTGACATAGATTATGAGCTGATTTCTCTCTATACTTTCTGTAAGCATCTTCTAAACTGTAACTAGAGTAGGGACGAGGAACTGATGGGCAAAGGTAAGGTCAGTGCATCAGATTCTTTCACATAAGTGCTTTCCAGGCAGGATCAAAATAACTATTACGGCTTGATTTATTTTTTATTTTGGCAGTAGTCCTGTAAGTGAGCCTTTGTGTTAGAATGCCTGTATGGAGCTGCCCCTACACACCATTTGTCGCATCAAAGACTTTCTGTTTACAGCTATCTCATGGCACCTTGAGGCTACAAGGTTTGCAGTTCTCACATTTGCTGAATGTCAATGAACTATAAAATAATTAGCTAAGAATCAGGTCATTTAACCTGAATCAATTTATGACACTGTGTTTTCTCAGTGCTGGCTCTATCACCTATGTCAGCACTATGCGGGCAGTCCCATTTGTACTAGCTTAGAATGGAATTGATCATACATTAGTTAACAGTTATTCACACATTGCCCTGTGGAATAATTTCACAAAGAGTTGTATAACTGAGGAGATGAAAAGGAGTTGGATTTCCCTGCTAGGTTAATACGTGCAGCTGTTTCACCCTGACATCCCTTTGCTAAATGTTCAGGAAACTCCATGCCCTAACACATCATTAAAAAACAAAAAAGAATTCCTAATTCTCCTGAGCATCTCAACTCCAGATAAGAGTGATAGATTAAAATTTATCATCTGCTTTAAGTCCCATGTAGCCGCCACTTAAAAAGAAAGCTTCCATAAAGTGCTTCCAAAGGATATGAACTCTAAGAAAATTAAACTAGAGATTTACTTGAACAATAATATTATTATAATTTGGGACTAGGCTAACAGAGTCTGAATCTAGAAGTTCAGCTGGCCAGCAGTAAAGACATGTTTGCAAAGTCTGTACTATAATCATCAAAGCACAGACTTTGGTATCCTCAGAGATTCCACTCAGCCTTCAAATCTCCTGTTGCATACTGCAAGGGCTAAGGCCAGCACTAAATCACTATCTCTTGGGTTAGAAACTGTTTAAAAATATGCTTACTTAGTGCATAGAGATTTTGAAGAATGGACTGTGTTAAATGAAAATTTAAAAAAAATTAAAAAAATAAATTAAAAAAGAGGAAAGGAGCAGACAAAGGGAGAAGTCAAGTAATATATGGATGTGCTCTTGTACCTGCTGATTTTAAGCAGGGGTGCTAACCTCACAACTCAACAGACAGCCTTTCAAAGGAGGAAAGGAATATTATTAGTGTAGTGTCTTTGTCCAAGATTATACAGAATGTTTAGCAAGTCCCTTTAAAACTGGGAAGGGAGATAAAACTCTGCTTAATGATGATGAAAGTCTCATCAGCCTGAACTGATGTTGCTATGGAAATACAAATAATTTTTTTTTCCCTCTGTCTTCTTCATTTTGTCCAGGAAATTCCTAACAATCAAAAAGAAATATGCCTTCTCCTGACCTCTGCCTTAGAATTAATAGTGCTGATGCTGCATTGTTAGTGGTAAAGTGGTAGAGTCAGTCCTGAAAGCGCAGATTGTAACACAACATTTCCTTGTTATTCAGAGTATAAAAATGACCAGGTAGTCATTTTAAGCTTTTATCTTTTATGTGGGAGACACGATGGGGAAGCTTGCCATGTTAAAGAGCATAAATTCACCTATGAGTTCCAGACGTGGGACTGAAGGCCAAACAAACCTTTATGTGCACAGATATATGTTCAAGTGGAAAGGTTGACTATGTGCTTTAATCATGACTAAAACGCAGACTCAGTCATGACCCAACTGCATACATGAGTGAACTGTTACTGTTACGCAGCCGTTAATTCTGGCTAAACCATTTCGCAAGAATAAGGAGTCTTGGCCATCCTCTCAGATAGGCTAAGATTCCAGTGTAAGAACTAGGTTGCTTCTAGTTTTCCTGAAAGAAGTTATCTTCTCTATTCTATTAGCTAACTAGCATCTAAGTACTTCAGAGAACTAAAGCATATTATAACTTACTTATGGAGGATATTTTGATAGAAGATGATTTTAGTGGTCATAAAAATTGCACACTTGATCAAAATAACTAAAACCAGAGTGTGAAGTCTCTGTAATTTTTAAAAAGGCATCTTAAGGTGTAGAATCTCTGTCATCAGTGCAAGGCCTGGGTCTGGTATTTGCCAGTGTTGCGTTATGTCTAATCAAATGTAGTTGACAGTGGGATTCTATTGAATTTCTTCATATTAGATGTCAGTGCTACACAACAATGTGGAAAAACGGGTTAGCATATGAAATTCATGTTCTGCTCCCTCTTGCTGCAAAGCTCTTTTCACCTCATGCTTTTGTAAAAGTTTCAGTATTTTTTCAAAGTGGGAAGATTCTTACTAGTGGCCTCTGAACTAGTCAGCTCTCCTGTAGTAACAGAGTTGTCTTATTGCTTACAGGCCAAAACATTGCCTCATTGCTGAATGTCTTGACATGACAGGAGTCTTAAGAGACATTTGGCAATGGTCTTGAGGAGTTGACAGAACAGTATCTTTCTCATTACTCTTCTAGTTCATCATCCATGCGGTTATGGTGACATTAATAAAAATCGAATGTGAGAGTCAAAGAAACTGTACAGTGAGAATGAGTAAGGAAGAGATGGGTACATATTTGTAAAGCAGTCTTTGGAGTGGCTAGTCAATGCCTACTTGCTTTAGAACAAACTGCATTTCAGTTCCTTTATGTTTAAATTTCAAAATATCATTTAGAAGTTTCATTGTGATAAATGAGAGATAGCTTTCTCAAGTAGCTGTTGGAGAAGCAATAACTTATTCCTGAAAATTTCAGACCTCTAGTCAGTCAAGATGCATTTTCAAGAAAGCAGAAAGCTCCAGCCTATCTTGATTATTTTATTATATGATTTTCACACTATTGGTTCACACTTGAATTCTTGCCCTATTCTGCTTAAAAGAGGTGTTTCTCTAGATCTGATGCTGCATCTTCAGCCCTTCTCTATAAATGTTCCTGTTAAACATAACCAAGCTAAGAATACTTACTGCCAGAGGGGTAGGTGGACTTAAGTTTAAAAGGGCTTAAAGTAAACAAGTAATGTGACATAAATCTTACCGCGTATGTTGATTTTGGTTTAAACACTGCTGCTACTCTAAAATGGTGTTATGATGTTAAGATCGTAGATGATTTGGGTGATTTTGCTGACATTTCTGTGGTTTAAACTGTATATCACAAATTTCAGATTCAGAACTGCTGCTGTAAGGTAGCTACACTACAAGGGACATGCAAGTTTTGAAGCATTATGTTCCCTCAACTTCTTGATTTACTGAAATTCTCCAAGTTTATTTCAAACCTTACTGTTAGGAAATGTCAATGAAAAAGAAACTTGGTTTGTATTTATTAGTGCTATCATCACGGCTCTCGAACATTGAAGCTGTCATTGTGACTGGAGCCATGGAAACATAGACACTATCTCCTGAAAATATTTTAACGCTAAAAATGAGCACCATTTAGAGGCTAGGGATAAATGAGATGATCGAAATATAAAGAACTGATACCCACATACTTTCAATTTTAGGTGTTGTGTACAGATATATGTAAGTGCATGTGTTTGCTTTGTACTGAAATGTATAGCACTGCATACACAATCTGCACTCTCCGGCTTCCTGCAGCACTCTCCTGTAGCCAGGCCTTTATAGCACTTCCATATCTCTTGTGGCTGGCACAGGTCTTAGAAAGCACCTGTAAGAGCAAAAGAAAGCCATCAGAACTTTTCAGGATATATCTGAGTTGTAAAGTAGCATTGACATAAAATATAAGTTAGCCAGTTAATCAAAGAAAGTCAAGAAGTAGGAAGTGATGATTCTAATCACAGCACATAAATCAGCCGTATTTTGGCTTCCACCTCCCAAAAGTTAACTGGCCTGAGACAGAGCCCAGTTCTTGTCGTGGTATTAGGAGGAAACCAGCTAAAACTGGGCCAGTGCAGGACTTGTGTAAGCCAGCTCAGAACCATCACTAGCTTCCCAAAGCTTGTGTTATAGACCAGGCTCACAGGCTGTCATATAAGTCTTTCCTGCAAGCATAAGTTGGTCATTTCTGAGTCGGCACTGAAGGGTATAAGGTTATAATAGTTAACATACCCTTGAATGGCAGAGTGCCATGGGTCATTGGTAAAATGGAAGGCTTAGCAATGGATCAAATTGTATCTGCCAAGTATATTTATCTTTCTGCTTGCTAAGTGTTAAAGAGTCCTGGTGACACTGATAAGGGAACTGTTACTTATATTTGCAAAGCCTAAATACATCAGGTCATGACCCCGATTGGATAAGTGGTAGCTAAACTCTTACAGCTCTCCAACAATAGAAAAAAATTACAGCACTGGTAATTGGGCACCAGCTATGGAAGAAAATGTGAATGGCAATAAGTACAAAGGCAGATTATGACTTTCTGACTCCTTGGCATGCTTTAGTGAGTATATGGACCATGCCACTTTAGTCTGATCTTCACAAAGGAATTGTCTTTGAACAAGCCGAGACTGACAGCTTTTTTTCTGACTCTGTGTGAGGTTAAAGTCTGGGACCTGGCACTCATGTCACTGGTGCATGACAAAAAGTAGAGAAGTAACACTTTAGAAACACAGTAGGCCTTCTGCTGTGTCTTTTGTTGCCTGGACAGTCCAGTGTTCTTTCGTATCACAAAAATACAATAAAGGTGCTAGCCATCGATTTGGTCAAGGATGAAGCTGGCATAACAGACCTGCAATGGTGCAGAACTAATCTGCAGCCAGGCCTTTCCTGTGTGATAAGCCCACACCCAAGTAACCTAATCTGCAATGGGAAATCACACACACAAAAAAGTGCCCAGCATTTAGTGATGGCCTGAATTTTTTCACAGTCATTTGAAGGTTTCCATTGAGGTCCTCTAGTCATTTGATGTGGCAATTAGCAAGAGGACTTTTGTACTCTATGGAGATGAAACAGCCCTCTCCAATAATTATTTTATGCCTTGAACAGAAACAAAAAAAAGCCCAAGGAGCAGATAACATTGTTACATCAAACAGCAAATAGGTTGTGCTTCTAACTACCTATTTTCTTTTAAAGTAAAGTGTTACTTTTCCCATGAGAAAAATCCTTGAAATTATAAACCAAAATTTCCCCATATTGTCTGTAGACTATCTACATTTTTATCTAGGTTCCTAATGCAGTCAGCTTGCTTTGATCTTACAGCATTTTTTAATTCTCCTTTGCTTTTCAAACTCTTTATGAAATATTAGCAATGTGAAGTGGAAAAGTGTTAACACCATATACAAGCCCTTGTTTTTTTTCACATCAGAGCCAAACACACTGAAAAATAAAGTGCCAGTTTACTTCCTTAGTATGCTTAAGAGCTCACTTACTCTCCATCAATAATTTTATGGAATATTATATTTGATGATTGATTTGATTTGATTATATTTAATCATGATTTCTCCAAAGTAAATGTATTTATCACAGTACATGAAATGTCAGTAACAGTTAACATGCATCATCTCCCAGGTAATGTGAAGAAATGATAAAATAACCAATTACTTTCCAGTGCCAGATCAGTTTTATTTCACTATCAGTAAAAGCTGGAACTTCCTTCAGTTACAATTAAGAAGTTCGCAGGTGAGGGAACTTCAGCCTGAAGGTAGCTCTCTAAGAATTATAAAGTAAATTGATGTCAGAACCTACCAGTTCCTTATGTCTTGCACTATTGTGATTCTTAAAGTGAGACCAATCAGACTTCTAAGTTAGAAGGGTTTTTTTTGTTTGTTTTTTTGGTTCATATCTTGCATTTCCTTGTAGGTGAGCAAAGATGTAGTGTAGTAGATACAAGCAAAGATATTTGACAAGGAATTAATAAAACCAGATGTCTAAGTTTAGAAATTTTAACAGGTAACTTTTATTTTATTCTTTAGTTTATTGAGGAATCTGTACATGGAACTGGATATTCCTTCACCGGTGATGCAGTCTCCTTTGCAGGAAGATGGGGCAGAGACATGTTGACTTGTCTGGGATGTAATTAGAGTTATTCTACTTCCTTTTGGACTTATTTTTCATTCAGCCATACTAACTGATGAAATTACATGATGCTTTTACATTGAAACATTCCTTTGCAAACATGTGTTGTCTTCTGCATCTCTGTGATCAATTTGCCCTCTAAAGAGAAGGGTTAGATCTAGTTGGCCAGACACATATGGTTGCTACACATACTTAACTTTTCACCCACACTGTAAAAAATCCCTAACTCATCCAGCATGTTGTTATCAGCATTTAGTCCTAATGAAAGAAATCATTTTTAAAGGCAGAATGAGTGGGCCTGATTATGTTCTCACTTAAGCCGAGTGCAAAGGAGACCAGAATCAGATTCAGCATGCTTTCCCCCCCTCCCCCCAGAAAGAGTGAATAAGCTTATCAATTTCCCTGGCAGTTGCTCTTCCAGTTGGCATTTTCATTATAC
This sequence comes from Cygnus atratus, assembly GCF_013377495.2. Classification (NCBI taxonomy): domain Eukaryota; kingdom Metazoa; phylum Chordata; class Aves; order Anseriformes; family Anatidae; genus Cygnus; species Cygnus atratus. The sequence continues at coordinate 17,839,686 of NC_066366.1, forward strand.
AAAATTAATTTATTTTTCCACTCACAAGGAGTTACCTAAACATATGTGTTACAGATTATGTCATAGCTCCACTCCTTTGACTGAGTCATTAAATGTTTTATTTCATTAATTACAAGGTTTTCTACAAAACTTTTACATGAGTACAAAATATACCCAACTCAAAGAAAAGTAATGGGTTATTAGTGTTATCTGGAGCTGGATGAATAAATTGCACATCATTATTTTTTCCACAGAGTTCTGTCTTGCTTTTGAATATAAAATTTATTGCATGTATGATTTGATTGACAGCCAGTAAATTGTTTAAAAGCTATATCTTGCTAATAGTTGAGATCCATAATTTAGGCTGAGTTGCTAGACCTTTCTGTACACCAGCTAGAAAGCTTACCAGCATCTTTTTGGTGCAAGAACTCACATTTATCAATTCAGATTTCATAGCCTGAGGCAATTTTCAGTATTTACTTAAAATTCATAAATATTTCTGCCAAGGAACACTCAAAGTGATCCAAAGGAGCTGGAGAACAGATTATTTAGATCTGTATCACCATCTAAATAAATATTTACAGAAATGTGCTGAATCACATGTTCAGTTTTTGCACAGGAGAAAGTAATCCATCTGACATGTACCTGAGTCCAGGCAAGCAGCAACACCAGCAAGACATATGGAAATCATACAGTGGCTAAACATGCAGGAACAGCTGGCTTTTTTCTGACATGCCTGATAGACATTAGGAGATGTCCACTACCTGTCAAGTATTAACCTGGGGAAACAGTGAAGATCTTCAAATGCTTTTGCACAGAAGAAGCAGGAAAGAAGAGATTTAAGAATAACAGAACAAAAATGGTGGTCTGCGTCCTTTGACTTGCAAAGAAATCTTGGATAAAGCTGGGTAAAGGGATGAGAATTTGGAGACTGCTAATAAATATAGAGCAGAGGAGGAAAACACACTCTGTATACAACTTCCTGCCTGTTAGCTGTGCATGGGGCAGGTTGGATGCAGTCCGCTTCTCCATTCAAAGCCTTGCTCGGTGCCTTTCTCTTTTTCATCCCACTCCATGTATCATCTGCTAGGTTCTCCCATCCTAGACATGTGCTGACTTGTGTCCTTATGCTGTACATATGTCCTATAGACTCCTCTCACAGAATATCTCGATTTCTTGCCTTTCCTTTATTTGTATGTCACCCCCCAGGGGTGACTGTTTATGCAATTATTATTACAGGACTACAATAGAGAGAGAACATCGTGGTGGCACTCATGGCAGGTAGAGCTCCAGAGAAGTTGTAAGAGGTCCTAGCAGAAATCACAGCTGGACACAGTCTTCAGCGTGGAGGCATGGTCAGGGCTGAGCATGGTTTGCAAATGTGGACAACAGCCTGAAGGATAGGAGAGTTAAATCTTCACATCCCCCACCACTAAATTGCCCACCCAAAGAGCAGCTATTACGTGAACCAATTAACTAAATGTGGTTTGGCACCACCCGTACATTAGACCTTTCCACACACCACACACAGCCCATCCACTTGGGAGTCAGGTGGAGCTACCTGCCAGGAGTTTGCCTGTATCAGAGACCAGAGCATCCAATTAGTGAGGGGATATATTTCTCCCCTTCATGCAGTGGCTTTACTCCACAAGTCAGCGTAAAGAGTGCCAGGTGTGAAGGCACTATGAACTCATCTGCATTTTGACAATCCCAGATGCCGTTTGGAGTGCTGTTCCCTAAAAGTGGGGAAAAAAAAAAAGATGTAGTCTAATCCTCAGAGCTTTCATCTGTGTACTGCCAAGGCCTAACTCCAACACATGAGCTACGTGGTTTGTATGAAAGATACACCACGTTTTAAGCATCATTTCCTACTACTTTGAATGCAGATGGTACTGAATAAGTAGACAGTCTGAGTTAGAGGCCTGCAGCGAGTTCTTTGTGGGAGAGCTGAGCCCCTCTCTTTTGGCACAGGGATTCCCAAGCACCTAGCAATAGCTGACCTGCTGGCATGGGTAAAAGGGGCAAATCCAAATGGAATTGCTGAAAGCAGCTGGGGTACTGCACTTGTTTTAAGTATTATTCATATGAACATTGAGAAAGATAAGGATGCAGCACAAGCATAGGACTGACGGTGGAAGAGAACAGTTATTACACAAATGAGCTTCAGAGTCATACATTGAAAGGACCACAAGAAAGAAGATGCTGAGCTGTGAAATACTGTGCACTTCTCCTGAGTCTAAGGAGTAGGGAAAATAAATATTTAAATAAGTAGGAACAACATATTAATATGAACAACATTAGACGACAACTTTGTGTCCTAGGAGGATCTGGAGCAACCCACGACATCAGCTAGGACCATGACTACAACACATCACCCATCTATCCTGCTGGAAAATAGAATAACAGCTCATGTCATTGCACTGGTTAGCATACACGGGGATAGATAGCAGAGCAGCCATGACGATTCAGCATATGACAATTATCTGAATATTTATGTAGATATCTCTGTGTTTTCAGAGTCCGTCCTGAGCCCTGCACTCAGCTGGGTGTTGCTACATTGGTACAAATGACTCAGACCACTTAGTGTGAAGGTAACTGTTATTAGTCTCCATCTGCCAACATAGAAGAAGCAAAAATGTTAGCTCATCATGATCCAAAGATGGATCCCCCTGAAATGGAGGTTTGTTCCTGAGAGCAGAATGAAACCACTGATTCAGAAAGACACTTCAGTGTGTGCCTTGCTGGCAGCATGTGCTCATGTCTCATTGACTTCAATAGGATTCAGGCTGCAGCTTAAGTATTTAACTGAGATATTTATCTTTAAAATCCTTTTTTAAGGTCTTAGTTACATGTGAAAGTTGTACTGGTTTGACCTAGGATATTAATTTAATTGATTTAGGTAAATCAGTGTAAACTCTTGTGGGAATATATTAATTTTAGTGTAAAAAAGAGCAGCTATTAGTTTGTCTTAAATTAGCTTAGCTTTAAATTAAATTAGAAGTGATATTAATCTACTTACTTAATTATTTAGCCAAGCTTTAATAATGTTGATTTAAAAACTGACTGAAGTTAAAACAATGCACTTTTCCTGTAGGACTTTTGACCCTGTTGCTTGAATTATGCAGTCTTCATTCTTGATTAAAGTGATTCTGTAGTCATCGCACAGAGTGGGTGTGGAGAGAAGCCGACAGCAGTACATGTGTTCCCTTGAGTCCCTTAACAATAAAAGAACCAGATTCTTTTGGTTTGACCTATGAAATAGATGTCTTCTTGTGTACTTCTAAAAACATGTTTGCAGTCAGCTCTGGGGATATACATGTACATATGTTCTTTTAACTGCCAGAGATGCTGTAAAAAAACATCAGAGTTTAGGAAATGACAGAGTGAGTGGGTGGCAAGAAAGGATCACATAATCCTCCAAGAGAGTCTTCTGGGTAGAGACTAATTTCAGGATGTGAATAGCAGCTGCGGGTTTTCACTGCTTATAGTGCATCAAAATCCTTACAAACCTTCGGACTGGGACAACATGACTGAGAATTTGAAGGGGCTTTAATGCAGGCTCAGAATAGCAGCCTCCTTAATGCCTCCTTGCCCTCCTCCTCCACACCCTAAGCCTTTAAGGAAAGGAATGGTTGAAGGAGTCTCATGCTTCATCCAATTGCCTTTTACATCATAATTTTTGCAATGATAAAGCCAGAATGACTCCTTCAACCAGTCTGCAAGCATGTCTTTCAAACAACTCTTGATAATGTCTCTCTCGTCAACCAAGCCAAAAGGATATAGATTTTATTGCTAAGGGGCCTGGTCTTCTCCTGGGTGCTGACATTGCTCAGCACAGAAGCTGTAGCACATATGATATAAACATTAACCAAAGAAAGACCCAACACTGAAAGTATTTGCAAAATTTGCAAAATCAGCAAAACACACTCAGCCCTCCTGAGTCTAAATTGTCCACAAGCTGGTATGATTGATACGCACCACCACCCAAGCCAGCCACATATGGGGGAGCATGAGAGGAGGACAGCCAGTTTGACTAGGGATGACAGTAGTGTCACTGAGCTTCACATTCCCTCCCTGCTGCTTTGCTTTGGTACCTGTGAAAAGATAAAAATCCTAAATCTCATAGCAGGCCTGTCTCAATTAATGCAGCAGATGTCCAGGAAGTTTAGTAAATAGATGAAGGGTTAGTCCATATACCAAGGTACATGCCACTGATATTCTTACAGTGTTTACTCAGTCACTCATGGCTGCTTGCCTTCAAAAATTACACTTGCTGTCTTACCTGGGGTCCCACATTATCCATATACTAAATGTATAGGTAACCAGCTGAAGGAATATGAACGGAGCCCCAAATACAATGCAGATTCAAACCAAAAGAATTGTTCAATTAAGAGGCAATTCTATTTTCTCTAGTTCAAATCTCTGATGCCAATTGGATTAATTGGGAGATTAGGATCCAAGATACTAAATACTGATATGACTCAATTATGCATGGTATCATAGGATGCTATTCAGTTCCTGGGCTATTTTGTTCCCTCCCCATGGAGTTGTCTTGCCTGTTTAGAACATAAATTCTTTGGGACTTGAGCTTGCTACTTCTCCACCAAACATCTAGCACAACAGCGGTCCTTTCACAGCTGGCGCCTTGGCAATCCAGCAAGACTACACCTACTATTAGTATTGTTCAGTGGGAATTTTTCCATTAACTTTAACTGGAATTAGATAAGGCTCATAAACCCTATGAAATATATTACTCATTGTTGAAGTAGAGCTGTGCTTCAGTATATAGTTTCATGGAATGTCAAAGGTCAGACCAAGGAACAATCCCAGACATTGTTCCAGTCTCTCACTTCTGACATTCTGCAAAGCAATCTTTTAGACTGTTTTTCTTGGACTTTCACAACCATCTTCTGACAGAAGATGCACATGAAATTAGGCTCATGCCACATTTTATTTAGGCAGAACTTGCCAGTGAGTGAACCCAAGTGGGACACGGAGAGTTATTGGGCCTGGGTCTTCTTTACCTTTGCACAGTTATTGCTTGCAATTATGTCTATTATTCTTGAATAAACTTTGTATGTGCATAATTTGGTAAGACAACAGCTGAATGTAAAAACAAATGTTTTTGAATACCTAAATATACTCAAAGATGGAACAACCCCACACGTGCAGAGGTTAAAACTGCATGTGTAAAAACTGTGTGGTTTTATGCCAAAGGTTTGCATGTAATTGCAATGTAAAGGTATACCAAATAACAGTGTTTAATTACCATCTGCACTGTGACTTACCAAGTATGCACTTCCAGTTGTATACACCAGCAAGGGTGTGTCCCCAGCGTGCTTGACCTCGATCACTCACGCCCAAATGAATATTAGAAAAATGTAATTGCAATTATGATTCTGCATTAGTAATCTCAAGACTAGAAGCCATTATACTAGGCATCACATAAAGTCAATATGTAACTGAAATGTTTGCATTAACATATTTATTCTTGAAACATAGTTTTTTCTCAACATTAAATCTTTCTGCGTAATATTATTAATTGGATGGATATTTTCTTTTTGTAACAGATTTCAACTGAGGATTTTTATCCAAGCGTTTTTCAAGACAAAATTAAACAAATTTTATCTGTTGACATTACATTTTCATATCAAAACTGAGCAATGTTAAATGTAAAGATTATTTGAATGATTTCAAAAGTAGTTTGGATACACTTTTCCATGCAAATTTTGAAGGAAACTTGTGAAATTGGGCTCACAATTAAACCAAGAGAAATCAAAGCAGTAAGTGCAAAATTTTCACTATTACACCTTTTGTAATATTATTTGCCTGAGAACTGAAAAGGCTGGCCTATACAGTTTGCACTCAGAGGGAATTTAAAAAAAAAAAAAGGAGGAGAAAATAAGGAGGAAATAAGTTTTACCATTATTGTTTGAATAATGGGAAAACAAGGCTTGCAGAAGCCCATGCCCTGTAAACAGCAGCCTGTCGACCACCAAATCCCAGGGACATAACCTGGAGGGATGGTAATTCACCACTGCATGAGCTCTAGCTTTAGTAGCATACTGGGATCCAATTCAGATGCTAAAAGACCTAGGAAATAGAGAACAAAAGGACCGTTTTTTCTTCAAAAGTCAGTGTACTAATAACCCAGCTCTTCAGATTAATAGCAGGTTACTCCATAAACAGGACTCCTTCACTAAAAAGATAGAGTATAAAATGATATTCAATGCTCGAAAATAGCTCAGAATATAATCTAAATCTAAATAAATTAATTCTGAATTATTATTGCTGGGTCACAGTCATTAAACATTTTCAGACATTTTGCTTGCTTATAACTTGTAAAATTTTCTTTTGATCTTCTTTAGGAAATGAAAGCCTAAGACAATATTAAAACAAGATTTCTTAGTATATCTAAAGGTGAAAGAAAACTCCCAAAGAGTGTTCACCAAATAGGTACTCACCATGAGCTAGGAAATTGGTGGTTCAAATGTCATGGGGAAATAGCATGTCAGTGCAAATTCTTTAGTGATCAATAAAGTATTCTGCATTCAGGCTTCACAAAAAGGTTTCTGAGAACCTTCTCAGACTCCCCTAGGGACAATCCTTTGACATATTCATTGACACCTACTGGGGTAGTTGTCTTTCTAGTTTTGCTATAAGACAGCAATTTGCCACCTCATTATCAGTGTGATTGATGAGAACAGCATCTGAAAATCTGTCACATGATGATTGTTGGTTTGACTCCCTCTCTAGATTGATCTCCTTAAAGGCATACACTGATGTGCATGACAAAATGTTTTCTGGGGAAAGATGTCAATGACAGGTTTTTTGAAAGAAACTGCAGTTTCTGCAAAAGCAATTGACTCTTCCCTCCCTCCTCCCCATCCTTCCAGCTCTCCTTTTTTTTTTTTTTTCTTTCTCTTTGATATTTGTGTTTAAAAAGTTAGACATTAGGCAGCTTTTGCTTTTAACGGCATTCCAGAGCTGGCTTGCTCTACTGGCAAATGCAGTGACTTTGGTGCTGAAGTGTGTGAGGCACTTGTAGATCTCAGAGTGAAAAGTGCTTTGTAAATCAGAGATGCAATCAGTGCACAAATCTTAACCCTTACTAAGAGCTCTGAACACTACATCACTGCAGTGCTTTTGAAAGTTTACATAATTTCTCCCTCTCTAGCTCCTCGTTCTAACACTTCCATCCTCTTTCTGTCACACCTTTTACAGCTCTTGTTTATAGAAGAGCTGAACATCCCACATTTTTTATTGTTCTTTTTAACCTTCCCGGTGTTAGCCCCACTTTGTGGCTGGTGTCTATTCTGCTATGAGGAGGTGAGACTGCAGCATGGTGTGAAGCCAAGCAAGCTTTTCTCTCCGTGGCCTAACAGGAACACACAAGATAAAATGTTGCTGCATCTCCCCAGCTGTATCTCATTGGAAGCGTGGCTGGAAAAAAATTGCTGCCCAATGCAGCAGTGCTCTCCCCACCTGCCATGCGTCCATGGGCTCCCTGCTCTGCCGTGGATCCATCGCGTAGGCTGATGCTTAACACAGCTTTGAAATCACAGCTCCAAAATAAGAGATTGCCTCAGTCTGGCCCATCTCTACTCCTATTCACCAGGTGCAGACAGGCACATCTGTTCCTTATTGCTACTTCCCAGCCTGTAATATTCATCCATCTCTTCGTAGGCCTAATTTAAGAAAGCATTTATAATGATAATGTTAAGATATGAGTCAACAAGCCATCCTTGTGCTTCAGGAACGAGCTGGAGTTCATCCTGACAGCCAAGCACAATTTACAGCCACTGGCACTAGGCTTCTGTTTCATGCAAGGTGGCTGCCCATGTTCTGGGGACACCCAAGAAGCTGAGACATTAGACACAGAAAGAACCTGAATAATAATGTAAAAAAATAATGTTTTGTCTAACGTGGATTTGCAAGCATCTTCCTTGGAGTTTTTTAGGGTATGAATTCCCTTGACACTATTTCATTTTTCTTTTTTATGTTTTTATTTTCTGATAAGACAGCATTCTTACTCTTTTCCCTGCATCCATCAGCAGATTCCCTTCATTTTCTCTTCTTCTTTCATTCTATTACAACCTTTCCAACAGAAGAGATCACCATGTTATTCACTGACATAAAATTGGTAACTGATGGCTAGGGTAAATAAAGATTGAATACAGATGTTAGACTTTAAAAACACAGTAAATCCTACTGCCAAGAACATCACCTTCAAATGCAAAACCTGGTAGATTCCTTTCTTTCTGAATTCTACAGAACATCCCTTAAAACTGTTTTTTTGTTTTGTTTTGTTTTGTTTTTTATATATAATTAAAAGAACACTTTCAACATTGCCTGTTTGGCTAGTATACATTTTGTATTGACTACTGTTTGGGAAACAGATCTCAATCTGTAAGATATTCAGAGACCCAGTCTCTAATGAACAGTAGATGAATTCTAATGCACTTTCATGAAATGGCTGTTATACAAACATAACTGATTCTTTATATAAAGATTTGGAGGTAAAGATTGTCTTAAAGCTCTTTAAAATGCATTTTCATTAAATTATTACCAAAAGAGACCCAGTCTTTTCAAAAATACTAGGCAAGGTCTTTGAGAGCTTTGCTGTTCAACAGCAATATGAAAAAAAAATCTTTAGTGTTCTTTGAAGAAAAAAGTGCTACTTCTCACACCTCCTGCCTTTGCATTTTTCAAATATTCAATAAGGTTCTTCAGGGACAGACAGTGCAGGGGTGCAAGACCCACTGTATTCCCCAAAACAGAGTGCTTCTAAGGGGTGCGGAACAGCTCTGTGTGGCACATCCCAAGAGCACTGCCCAGAAGTGCAGGGCTGGGAGAGGGGTCTGTTTTACCTCACTGACGTTGTAGTGGGAATTTAAGTAAGCAGACTGCAGTGGGGATTTGGAATGTAGTTAAAGCCTTAAAGATGACATTTCAGATACTGGATATAGGAAAAGACCCAGGGAAAGACCCCCAGCTGATGTGTGTTGTTGTAGTCACGTTGATTTCCACTAGCTATGGCAGTTTGCCCAAGTAAATGATGCGGTCCTAGGCCACATAGTAAGGCTGAGTGTTGGTAAGGCAAGCACTTGGTACCCAGAGGGATTTTTTTGCTTGTGCTGTGTCAGAGCAGAGAGCAGGCAGCCCATAAGGCAGGTGCCCAGGTGCTGCTCTCCTGGGAGGCCGCGCGGGAGGCAGGACCCGGCCTTGACGCAGTGCTGGGGCTGAGGCTGGCTGCAAGGGGGAGGGAAGGAAAGGACCTGGAGAAAAGAGAGGTCGGGGATGGGGGACCCTAGCACAATGTAGAGTGACTTCAGGCAATTAAAAGGAAAACGAATGAAATATCTGGCTGAATGCCGGAGTGCGCTCCTTTTTTTTTTTTTTTCCTTCTTCGCTGCCAATAGTCCATGAAAATGGGAAGGTATGTGAGGAATTCCCCACTTTATATTCCAGCTCCCATCTATTGTATTTTAGCTATGCCAAAGCAACACTGTTATTCTCCCATGCAGCCTGGGAAGAGTCAGGCATCTTGTCCGACAAGACTGATGACATGGCTGAGGCTGACTGGGCAGTGGACGGGTTTATCAATGCAAGCTGAAGGAATCTGCTGATCAGATAGGGAAACAAGAGCACTGACTTCTGCAGTGAACCACCTTTTGGGGAGATGTCTTTTGTTGCCTCTCTTTGATCTACAGGAAAATAAACAGCCTTTGCTTAATCATTCTGCTTGCAGCAGTGGGAGGTCAGTGATAGCATATCAATATTGTTACATGTTAGAAGGCACTCAGAGTTGTCTTACTTTTTCTATACACTTTGACTCTCATTAAAACCCATTCTCAAGTTTCTTTTGTGCAACAAAATCTTCTCCCTGTTGAAGCCAGTGGCAAAAATCCCACAGATGATGACAGAGACTGAAATTCAGTCATAGAGCAATTCCTAGTTATCTCCAAAACAGCATATATTAATTGACTGAGTCTTGCAACACTCATGTGAGGTAGACATTAGTGGTATATATCTGCCAAAAATCACAGCTCCACAAAGCTGGGACAAGAAGAAAAAAAAAAAAAAAGGAAAGAAAGTGAAAAAAAAAAAAAAGAGAGAAAAAAGAGAGAGAGAGAGAGTCCTAATTGTAACAGAGAACTCTACAGAAGCCCCAGATCTGCTCTTCACAGGTGTCATGTGAACACCATGCAGGTGTTCCTGCACTGGGGAGAGGCACAGTCCTGCCACTGCGGTTGTCTCACGGTAGACACCAGCATCAGCAGCCTTTATCCCTGCAGCAGAGCATCCTTGTGCAGCTCAGCCCCGTGCCAGGGCCCTGCACTTGGCAGGGGCTGCAGTCCCAGTGCCCACTGCAGCCTGGCCAGCTCCCCTGCTCCGGGCTCCAGGACTGGGATGTAAAGAATCCAGCACAGCCTTGAGCAGACAGTATGTTTAATGTGCATCCAACTATTTATCAGCTGCAGACTGTGTTTTTACTGATAGAGTACTTATATTCTTCTCTTAAGAGTGTCATACTTTCACAAATTCAAGGAATACTAGATATTAGAATACTTATTGTCAGGCAGGAGGTCCATTTTATTTCCATAAAATACTGTAGGATTTCTTCTTCTCTCTCTATTTTTTTCTTATTGTTAAAAAGTTGTTCCTTAAAAAAAAAAAAAAAAGCTACTTAATATTTGTGACTTTTGTGTATTAAGAAGAGATACAAAACACTCTTGATTTCTCTGTTGCTCCAGTGAAAGTGAAATGTGTTTGAATAAGCACTGAAAATTTGAAAATTTGAATTCTGTACTCAGGAAATGAGGCCTGGTGAAAACATTCTAAAATCTTACTAAATAGTTTTGAATCTTATGAAGCGTTGTTAATTAACACAGAGCCTGATATCATTGCAGATTTGGGCTATTTTTTTTTTTATTTGAAATCAGCAGATTTGCTTGTCACTGTAGTTAATATCTCAGGAAAAACGTTCTGAGTAAAGTACAAACTTTAACCATATAAATAGTACGCCTAAAATTACACTGTCTGAAATTGAAAACATGATGTCCACAATTATCTTTTCCCCATTTGTTCTAAAAAATACAACATAAAATACATTCTGAGAACAATAGTCTGCTTTGTCTACAGAAACCTTGGTCTGTGGAATTTATATTCCTTCCCCAATTGTTTTACAATTCTCATTCCTACTAAAAATTTCTGACCAGCTCTACTAAAATAACACCAGCTCTCTCCCTCTCTCTTAGTACATTCAAATATACATATATGTAAATCCCCATCATAATTTTATAGTGGTTCTATTAAAACCGAAACACTTTTCTACCCAAAATATGAAGAGGATGCACATATTCTGTATTCCAGGGGATTTCTTAGTTGTTATGTGAATACCGTCATATAGGTTCTCATGCAGCTCAGCATAAGGATATAGGCCTTCCTGAACAGGTCCATGATTTAATGATTAGCAGCTGCAGCGGAAGGGATTTCTGGCCTAGTTTTGGTGGCATGCATACAGGGAGACACTGCAAACTTGTTTTATATCACATTACATAGCAACAGAATACAAAAAAAATAAGCACTTCTCTTTCTGAATGTGGACAGTTGAGAGGCAATAAGAATTAGAATTAATAACAAGGAAATAACAACTAACAAGGAATGACAACACTGCATACAGTGATGATGCCCTTAAATCATGCAGCAAATTTGATTCAAGGCGCATAAATGATTTATCACGTTAATGTAATGGAGCACAGACTTTCCACTTCTCCAATTCCCTTTCACGAAGGGCTCTTTGCTCAGAGAATGTTGTCCCATCTCATTTGTCTGTGTCTGCAGACCAGGAAATTCACAACTTGTGCTGTTGCTTCAAATAGCAATTCCTCCGACAGCCCTATAGTGGAGCAGCCCAGGGAAAAAATCCCCTCAGCTTACTTTGGTGCAAGACTGAAATACTCCATCTGTGTCAGTAGGCGTATCGATTGAGCTGATATCCGAGAAAGGATCATCTGAAGTTAGCGGGTTTATCTGGCTTTCAAAGAGCATAAAGAAGAAGTTATCAAGACTATCCTCTGTGCTGCCCAGAGGATGGGAGTGTTTACAGCCCAATAGCTGCCTCATAAAAATGTTCTTTCTAGTTTGAGGTTGCACCTGATGGCACGTGCCACAGGATCTTGGCCTTCTCCTTGTTCAGAGCATACCACATACTTTGTGTGCCCAGCTTCTTTAGGGTTCCTTTACATGAAAGTAGGGTGGGACTAGGAAGAACAGGTGAGTTCACATCCCGATCTCACCCTGCCTGGGAGCAAAGACACAGCATAGGATTTCAACCAGGAGCAGAGGTTCATACCCAGAAACACAGACCTAGCCAGGGTGCCCTGAAGGCATGAAGGATCTTCTATTTCCAAAACTGCTCTGCAGAAAAGCATTGATTCACAGGCAGAAGGCAAGTTTCATTTCACCTTGCTTCAGATGTCTACAATATTTACTTGTACATATGAATCCATTTTTTTTAAAGGACTTAAGGAAAGCAAGCATTCCTCCTACCTACAACTTAAATTACCAACTTCAGAATTAAATTTCGTCACAAACTCTGCTTATTTCTCTCCAGTACTTCTAAAGAGAATAAACTCTTATAAAGAGATAACTCTGAAGTAGGTGCCTTCACTGCGACATGTAAACTTGATACAAGAGTCCACAAACAAGAGTCCACAAACAGCACAAGAATGTATTAGCTACCTCATTTTGCACTGAGTTTATCATGAGTACAGCCTATGGCTCAAGTCAGAACTGGATGAATTAACTTTGGTTTTGTCATCATAAATGATGGCAGAATTTAGCCCTTCATCTAAGCATTTCTTCTTTTTTTCTAAGGAAAATAAAGAAAGAAAAAGAAAGAAAAGAAGGAAAAGAAGGAAAGAAAGAAAGAAAGAAAGAAAGAAAGAAAGAAAGAAAGAAAGAAAGAAAGAAGGAAAGAAAGAGAAAGAAAAAGAAAGAAAGAGAGAAAGAAAGAAAGAAAGAAAGAAAGAAAGAAAGAAAGAAAGAAAGAAAAAGAAAAAGAAAGAAAAAGGAAGGAAGGAAGGAAGGAAGGAAGGAAGGAAGGAAGGAAGAGAGGAAGAGAGAAAGAAAGAGAAAGAAGAGAGAAAGAGAAAGATAGAGAGAGAGAAGGAAAGAGAAAAAGAAAGAAGGAAAGAAGGAAAGAAGGAAAGAAGGAAAGAAGGAAAGAAGGAAAGAAGGAAAGAAAGAAAGAAAGAAAGAAAGAAAGAAAGAAAGAAGGAAGAAGGAAGGAAGGAAGGAAGGAAGGAAGGAAAGAAGGAAGGAAGAAAATAGAGTATACTTCCAAATGTTTTATTTGGGGATTTTTTTTCTACTGATGTCAACTTTAGTTGATAAATTGGTTGTCATTTATTAGTCTTTTATATATGCAAACATACTGGACTATCCTTTTCTTTGCTAAAAACACTTAGCCAGACCTAATATCTCTGTATAATCTAATCTATATATCTACATGTGCTATCATCTTCCTGGACTCTTGGACTTTGGCATGTTAATTAGTAGACACAGAAATGTCATCGTGGTGGCTGGGAGTTGTCCAACACATTCACTTATCAGCTGGACCTGTTCTTGAGAAGTTCTCCCTATTGTAAACTTTTATTGTTTCCTTATTTTACATGAAAAAAAAAAAAGTGTACTTGTGACTAAACTATTCAATTCACCGTGCAATTAAATCTATATAAATGATCAAAAAAACAAACAAACAAAAAAAACCTGCTGACCTTGAATACCTAATTAGTCAGTAAAAATATGGAAAAGGAATAAGGCAAAAAGGAAGAAGAGGCAGCATTTGGAGGTATTAACTTCTAAAGTCTGAGCCATCAGACAATAGCCATACATCCAAAAACCAAGCTAATCAGTCTACAATCTAATTTCAAAGCTTAATTTTACAGAAAAGATTCAAGCAAAGAGTTACAGAGAAGAACACATCATATTCTTTCCATGTTTCACAGCCATGTGAGGGAGATGTACTATGTCTATCTATTCATCTTATACATAAGCACTACAGAATCTTAGAATAATTCGGGTTGGAAGGCCACTTCACCGGTCATGCAGCCCAACACCTGGTTGAAGCAGGTCCTGTTAGACCAAGTTGCTCAGGTATGATAGTTTTGAATATCTCCAAGAGTACAGATTCCAAAACATTTCTAAGCAATCTGGACCAATATTTGAACATCCTCATGGTAAAAAAAAAAAATTCTTCCTAAAGACGGGTGACTCTGGATTAAAAGGTTTGATGATCTGAGGTGTTAAATCTGAATTCTACAAGACAATCTCTGAAGTCATCCATCACAGGGGGAAGAATCTAAAAATGTTTTAATTCATTTAGTTGCCATTTATTACAATGCAAATGCAAATGTAAATGTAAATCAGCTTAAATACACTGTCTGATATGACCAACATTTTTACTAATTAAGCAAGACAAATAGTGTCTTTCTTTTTTCTTTTCATTTTTCTTCCAGCTTCTTGTCTTTTTTCTTCTCTGTTCTGCTCTTTTCTTCTCCAACAGTAAGCAGACATCAGTGTCTTTAAGTCTAGATTTTCACATTCATATTTGTTTCTGCAATTTTTGGAAAGGTTTACAACTTTTCTCGATGTGAATAAGGAGATGAGATCAGAACACAAATAAAGGGAAAGATAGGGTGTATCTTAACAAGGAAGGTCATTACAAAATGTGGGGAGAAGAGTGAGAAAGAGTCTCCTGTCTTTTGCCCTACATTGAAGAAAAATGTTGTGATCTTGGATTTAAATGGGATGAATAGAGTCATTATACCAAATAATGATATTGGGCACTGGCCCAACAAACTCTTGACATTCTTTCTGACATTCCCAAAATAGACTTTGCCTAATTATAATGTTGTTTATGTCCAATTTTAGTGTCAAACATTTTTGGAATGTTGCTCATTCTACCACCGAACCCTAAGCACTTAAAAGATAATTTTAAACCATTATATTAGAATTAATAACAAACCCAAATTACGAAAAGGCTTTTCGGCATATCACTTTATGGAAACTGATGACAACAACAGTGCAGCAGTGCATTTGTGTTTTCCACCAATAATTTCAGTTTCAAGCATGACTAAGGATTCATTTGTACAAGTTGCTAAAAACCCTGATTCTTCTGTCGTTTTTGGTCTCACACATGCTGCAAGCAAAAGTATAGCCTGGAATCATCAACATCATGTTTGAGATGCACTAGTCCAGGATGTGGGGCTAATAAAAGCAGAGATGATTTGGCAGGGTACACTTACTGTGTGCATATATACACTATCTTTTCATAGTGGCAATTTACTTGGGCGGTGCTGATATCACTCAAATAAATACAGCCCATAGGGTACTGGAGATTTGACAGCTTCTGATTTGGGCAAGTACATCTGGTCCCACACATTAAAATTTGCCTGTGTGCCATATGTCATGTGAATTAGATTTGCTTTTTGCAGTGCTAAATACCAGATTAATCTGAAGTGTGTCAGTTCACAGAGTGTAAATAGCTGTACAGCAGGTCATCTTGGAATACTGTGGAAAGACGTCCAGCAACAGTTCCACTGAATTCTAGTGGAGCATGTATATGCATGCATGCACATGCCTGTATTTATTTATATAAATGCCTATTTTTTTATTTTTATTTTTTTGTATTTACACATTTATATAAAAAATCTCACAGGAACCCCTGTTTCTGAACGCTAAGTCATAGTGGATCACACATGCACAGATGCAGAACTGTAGGAAACAGCCCTATGTAAGATATGGAAGTTATTATAGAAGAAATGGTTTGCTTCTCAAACACACAAAAAGACTTCCTCATCTGGGTATCTGAAACCATTTTAATGGGGATGCCTTCTGTGTATTTTCTCCTGAACCTCTAATCCACTGAGCAGCAGTGGTGAATAGCAGTTCCTTCAGTAGCAGGCATCAAAGTATGAATTACACATTGCTATTCTATTGGTGAGATTAATTTATCAAAGGTTTTCAGAAGCTGAAGTAAATAAAGGACAAACCCACATCAAAGACATGTCTAGGCTACTTTCTTAAAGGCAATTTACAAAACAAGAAAAGATTATGGAGCAGTTGAGGATTAGGGGTTATCAAGTCTACCTTAAAGTGTCAGGTTAAAAAATTTGGTTTCGTTGTTAAAGAATCATACTGGATGTCTGATTTGATAAGCATGTTCAAAACACTATTTATCTTAAAAAAATGTAGCAGATTACTGATGAGAAAGAGAAGATTTGCCTTCAATTTCAAATTGACATCAATCAGATTACAGGATGTAAAAGTAAAGCAAAAGGCATTTGAAAAGGCTTATACCTGTATCTTTGGAGATAAAACTAGCAGGTGCAGACCTCTGTTCACAGCAACCAGTCACTTTAATGTTATCTTCTAGAAGTTAGACCTGAGATGCTTGGATCTGGATTACCAAATCTTTACTTCTGTGTTTTCATTAAATGGGATTAATAGATTGAATCTCAGCTTGTCTTTGAGGAGAATTCTCAGGGTTAAATAACTGAATACAAACAACAATGCATCTCAGAAGCCTCAAACATTCATTACCAAAATTTGCTGCTCAGAATGTATCAATGGAAGGAGCAGATTTGCTTTTCTTTTCTTTTTTTTTTTTTTCCTATAAAAATCTAACTGTAAGGAAACACATTTCTATAATTCTACCAGAGATGTATTCAAGGTGGAAATATGCTAATTCTTTTATTTGATATGCTCTTAAATAGTCAGTTCATATTTATACACCACAAGTCATGCAGGATTTTCATATATTTTTACTTATGCAAATCTATTTCAACACTTGGCAGTTTTCTGGATATTATCATGCAATCGTGGGTTGGATCTCTGGATTTTGTGTCCTGAGCCCATCAGACTTCTGTTGGATACAGAAAACCTCAGGATAAAGTCTGATTCAATGTGGGACATCCAGAACATGAAGTCAGGATTTGGTATGAACTCAGAACATTTTGTAAACCTGAACAAAGAACTTCTTGGCCCAGGACTGTGAGAGCTAATGGACTGGTGGGATCGTAAACCTACACATAGCGTTGAATATCTGCTGGGTATTATCATAGCCTTATAAAGTGTTCTTCCAAACATTCTTCCTGATTTTGTTTTAATAGCTGCCTCTGCACTTTGAAGTTCTGGCAGCTTTACCAGTTGCATCTCATACTGATCATCAGCACAGTTAGGAAAATATCTGATGGGAAGTTAATTCTAAAAATGTAGAGCTGACTCCAGGTTAAATTACATGTGATAGGCCTGTCACCTTTAGCTCATATCTAAAGATTTATTTCTGTCCAGTGATTGTTAACAGATTATCTAGGTTTACTTTCAGAGCTAGAGAACTCATCTGAACATCCTTTTTTCCCTATTTCTTTATTTAGCTTTGTTAAACCAACAGTTGTGCATACTAAAACAAACCACAAATATTAATGTTTAATCAGAAACATCAAGAACTAACATTTTATCTATCTCTTTACCTCCAGGAAAAATATGTTAATTCTGTTGACTGATTCCTAACCTTGCCATTCTTCCTGATACCACCAGAGGAATACTGCTTGTCCCCCTCCCTCTTCTTCAGGCTAGAATGGCTAGGAATTAATCTTGTGAGTTCTAAATAATGCTGAATTAGGACAGCTTACATCTAGGTTACAGGATTCAAAATACTTTTTTGGGTTTTTTCTTCTGCCCTTTGTTTAGCCTCTTTGATTTATTAATGGAAGCTTCTTTTTGATCTGGCTGTACCTTGTCAGTTCTTCATGTCCCACCCATAGACTTTTTATTTCTTTTTCATCTAGTGATACTGGCAAAGAATTCTTTAAAAAAAAAAAAAAAAAGACAGAGGGAGGGATTTGAGATTGTCATATAAAACCAGTGTTACTCAGTTTTCAATATCTCATTGAACTTCTCGCAGCTTTGATATTTTAAGTAGGTATCACAACAAAGGGAAAAGAAGTGACTGGAAAGGTAATGCAGTGTATTAGGCCTGTTAATGGCCCTGAAAGTCCCAAGAAAACTTGCTGAAAGAAGGATCCTTTCCCATGAGTACTATTTAATTTCTCTGAGAGGGTTTTCCTGGTGAATTAAAACTCTAAAGAGCACATTTAAGCAATGCAACTACTATCTCAGCCTCTGCTAGATGCACAGTGACATTCACCTCTATTTTAAAAATCCTTTTGTTAAAAAGACTATAGTAGAGAGATTTCTGGAGAATCTGTTTCATCATTTGTTCTGCTGCTAACATAGTTAAGAAATGTAGAAAACTGGAATACAAACCCAAGTTTTTTCCTCCAATGGCACAACAAAAACAAATAAATGATGGGAATATTTTATTAAATAATTCCTCTCAAGAGCTGCAAGTAATGACCCTGCTTCAGCACTTGAAATGATTGCATGTGACAGTATGCGGCAGATTAAAAATCTTGAATGGCCAGTGAAAATAAGACAGGTGGCATTGCCCCTTCCAACAAATAAATCACAAACAAACTCACTTTCAAGGTGAAATTCTAATATACTCAGTCTAGACAAATTTAGTTTTGAACATTCATAAATGAGTACAGAATGAAAAAGCTTGATTTGGGATACAGTTTTTCATCTAAATATTTTGATTAATTTAACTAGCACTGAACTGGAGAGTTCAGTAGAACTGAGCCTTAAACACTAGTAGCCAAAACAGAAAAATGGAAGATGCATTTTGGCAGAATAAGGCATGGATAGGGCCATTGCTGAAATGAAAGAGGGCAATGTGTATCAGCCTCAGACTGTGGCTTGGCCTTCCCCACAGTGGCCAACTCACATCTCCCTTTGTGTGTTTGCCTTTTGAAATTACATGTATCCCAACAATTGCTTAAGGCTTGCTATTTCATGATCTCTCACATTAAAGATCCTTCAAATCTGACCTGCACATTGATTCATTTCAATTAGAGATGACCCCTGCTTTAACTTTACAGAGACTGATTGTTGCTTGTGGCCAGGCTACAGAATGGGGCATAACAGAGGGTTTCCAGCAGTAACTGGAGAGCCAAGCCCTGCAAAGTCCGAGCCCGGCTTGGCACAGTGCGAGCCACCGTGCCGAAGCACCTGGAGATGCTTGGGCTGACAAACAGCCCTGCCACTATTCATCCGTGAAAGTGGCATGGTAAAACACAATGCCCTGAAAAGTAACCGCAACAAAGCCTCCGATGTAAGGCAACTTCATTTCCGTCTGCTTATCAGTTAGTGCTTGAGACAGAGAAAAGCTAACGATAGGTTTCTCAGGTAGAGCCACAAGGAGGAACAGGGGCTTTTTCAGTTTGACAGGAGGTTTTCTGGCAGTGGCGATGACTAGAATCAGTTTTACATTTGTCTGACATTTTTCTAAATGATCCTTTCATTGGAAAATACTGAAGCTGCATCATGTCATCAGATCTGAGAAATTCAGGGATCATTGTTGCACATTACATAAACCTCAGGGTTGATATTTCTGTAGGATTCTTTTGCTAATGTATAATGTGATTCTTCTGGGTCTTGTCTGCTACCTATAGGGGGGACTAGTAACATCTGTGAAGCTAGAAACATCAGAAGTCAACATTCTTACATCAGTAGTTTAAGTATTGTAGTCTGAAACAAAATCCTGACAAAAGAAAACAGTTATGAAGTTTTTTTATTTATCTTTGAGGTTTAATAATGGAGCTCCTCCACTCAAATATGCTATAAAGCACAAGGGAATTGCTGATACTGAGTCTAATGAAGAAACACCAGCTATTAGGAACCACAGTAGAACTTCACAAGATTTTTGATGACATTATGTGTTGCAGTATTGTTGGTCAGAATTTTTCCAGGACATTTTTTATTGACAAACAGAAACCAGAGCTTCAGTCTTCAGCAGGAAAAAAAAAATCCATTTTTTTTAAAAATAAAATGTTTCAAAAATTTCTAAAATGATTTCTAAATTTTTTTTCTAGAGATTTCTTTGTTATGAAGCCTTTATGAAATCAGAAACATTTTGTCTACACACAACTTTTCTTTTTAAAAACAGAAGTTCTGTCTTCTTGTGGATAAAGACGATCTTACCATTCTTTATAGCTGTCATAGGCTCACTTTCATTTTTGCTCATTTGATGATCACAGAAATTTTTTGTTGCACTTTAGAAAGGTGAAGTTTTATAAATGCGTGGGTGATGGTTGCCCATTTTCCAGAAAGGAAAACTTCATATGAGCAGTATGGCAGGCACTGGATAAAGGTTCAAGTCAGTGCATTGTCTTTCTGTCTTGCAGTCCCTAGCACCTGTACCTTATCCTCTCTCTACTTTACAGCAATGTGTAAATATTAAATAAATATAAAAAAGCAAATAAAGGATTGTGAAGTACTACTCCTACAAATGGCTCTCTTATTACAATTTTCCATTTTTCTTTGGCAAATCTTTCCTTTTTTTATATACATTATTCTTATTTTTCATGAAAATTATATCTGACTGTCAAGTTTCTTATAAAACAACCACAAAGAACACTCAGTGTTTGTATACTCTTAAAAATTGGCCGGGTATATATGTCAAATGGTATGTTTTCTTGTCTCTGTTAAGATTTTTTTCTTATAGCTGTCACACCTAGAAAATATTTATGGCTGTTGATTCAAAACTCATGAAGCTAGCAATATTTGATTATAATTTGCTGCTCTGTAAGGTACTCCTGTTTTGCTCAGATGCAATTGTGGATAGCAAATTCTAACTCCATTGAATTCAACTGAACTATGAAATAATTATTTTTTATTATTATTATTTGTACTGTGACTTTAATTTTAAGAATATTTCCAAGTTGCATCTGAAACAGCCAGCAAAGAGGTTTTTTGTTCTTGTTGTTTTTGTTTTGTTTTTTATTGCCCAATCTCCTAATGACCAAGGGACACACTAATGTTCCTTAATGAAGACAAGCAGAGCTGTACTGAAAACTGAATTTAAGAAGGAAGAACACTTGCCTGTATAGTCAAGAGTGCTGTGGCCATCCTAACCTGGGAATAATGGGAGAGGGCAATAGTGAATGGTTTAGCAGGTCCTTGAGGACCTCTCTCTGGTTACAGGTTGTAACAGAAGAGTTGTTTTGCTGCCCCTGTTAGAGAGTTGATCTAGTCTGCTTTACACAATTGCTTATTCCCAAATAAGATATTTCAATCCTGTGGTCTTCAGAGTGCCCACTGAATGCACTAATTAGTGATCATCTATAGTACTTAGGTAATGTTAACTCCAGCACACAAGGGATGCTCTTGAGTCTGACCCCTGCTCATTCCATTTCTTTTTGGAGCTTTGAAGACAAATGATTTTTGAAGACTGCAGCCTTGCCTTAAAATCAGGGACTAAAAGAGTGGGGACCTAATCTTGATTCAACCATTCATGTCATCTTTAAAGACATGTTTACTTTTTTCCCTCTGGATGTCAATTAATAGATTTTAAAGTCAGTGAATTAACCCAATGTGAAAGAGTTTAGAGCACAATTACATGGCAGCAGAAAATGCTAATTATAAATAATCAGGCTCAAAAAAAAAAACAGTGAGTGCACCCTAAGTAGCTGATGGGAACAGGTAACAAAGAAGAAAAAAAAAAGAGAGAGAGAAAAGAAAAAAAATAATAAACTAACTTGAAAGTAGTATGTAGAATTACATAGAGAAGAGCACCAGTCAAAGCAGTGAATACACTAAGCTAACTTGGAGCTGACTTTTGCACACACTGGTTCAAATACAAGCTGTGGCCTCCCTTCCTGGGAAAGACCACCCTCAGAAAGGCTCTAATGTATACTGAAAGGAAAAAAAAAAAAAAAGGAAAAAGAAAGTTCCAGATAGCCATACACGTATCTGAAGATAAGTATAGTAAAGGAACTTCTCGCTGGTACCTTTTGATGACATTTCATTGCAATCAGTGCAGCTGCATTCACAGTTGCTATATATATGTCTTTACAGAATTTTACTTATGATCTCTCCTGATCATACCTGAACTGGCGCAGTTGCATTCAGGTTAGCTTTACCAGCATTACGACATATACCTTCATCAGCATTTTTATTAGGTCTAATCCTTTTTAAGTCCCTAGGTGACCTGCTCCATTTGTACATCACGCCAAAGAACCCCATGAAATTCCCTGAAAAATGACCCTACTCCAAACCTACTGATTTTCATTACAGAAACTACTTTTATTTTTTTAAGTATGCAATTTAGGATTAATTGATGAACAGCTGTTAGGATAAAACTATCCTTTATACAACTGGGGAAGGAGTCTCAAAGATTCTCTTTGCCCTTTTGAAAACTGATCTTGAGCCAGGAGGTACTGAACATCTCCAAAAAGAAGGGTCATAAAATGCCCTTGAAGTAGAACTACAAGTGCAGGTGAGCAGAGGTCCTATTGAAAAGGAGTACCTGATCCTGGTTGGGAATGATGAAGCCTCCTGTTGTTAGTCTAGC
This sequence comes from Cygnus atratus, assembly GCF_013377495.2. Classification (NCBI taxonomy): domain Eukaryota; kingdom Metazoa; phylum Chordata; class Aves; order Anseriformes; family Anatidae; genus Cygnus; species Cygnus atratus. The sequence continues at coordinate 17,862,148 of NC_066366.1, forward strand.
TCCTAGTTTTTGGTAATGGCTTTAGCACTGCAGCCAAGAGTAGGGTATACTTTCTGACAGCTTCTCCCAAAGATCTCACTGTCAAAAAGTGCTGTCTGAAAGTTACTTGAAATTTGAAGTTAAGAAGCAAAGAGAGGTCAACGTATTGTTTGTATCAGATGAGTGTGCCAGGAAAATAAGAGCTTTCAGCTTTTAGTTATGAAATGTACTTTAAATATTTCTTTACTGTAGTATGCCACTGTTTCATTATTGCATGTTTGGCAGCAGGCTTGAATATACTTTCTTGTTTTCATTACTGGTGTAGCTTTGTTTTCTCCAAAAGTCTATGTTTAGTCTTTTGATCATTTTAGATAGAAGAGAGGGATGTGTTGAATTTCCTTTCTCTGAGTACTAAATGTCTTGCCAGTGCATTTTAGACTAACATAAATGTGCTGAGGTATTTCAATAGAAAGCAGACTACTAGGTAAACAGGGCTCCTACCGTGGAAAGAGGGCAGAAGGCTGGCACGTGGTAATAATTGGGTTCAGATAAATGGTAAACAGCTGAAATGCACCTATGGTTATGCTAATATTTGTTCATTGGAGATAGTAGGAAATTTTGCCTTTAAAAAAATAGACAAAGCGTGACCTGTTGGGAGCAGGACTGGCCTTGTAGCCTCATTGTAACTGACCTAGCAAAGGACTGGATACCTTTAATATCACAGACTGAAATACACAGATCTTGGTAAGTCATTGCCAAGCATTAAGTTACTTTGAAATTGTTACATAATCCCTTTTTTAAACTTTATGTGACGAGGAACTCTAAAATTACCACACCCCCTCCCCCTCCCCCCCAAAAAAAAAAAAAATTACAGAGATTAAACTGGGAGAGAAACTCACCTATGGCTAAGTCTAAGTTTGTATATTGGAAAGGCTTCGGATAGCCCATTAAATACTCCAGTGGCTATTTACAATAGGATTAATTTCATTCACATTGGAGAATACCTATTATGTTTCTTTAGTTTATGCATAAGCAGCTGTCCATTGAAAGGAAGCAATCTTCTACAAAACTTGTATCTGAACGTATCACTGCCCACCGTGCGATAACTCCTTTGTATTTGACAGCTAATATGACACGAAGTTATGGTCCACAGAGGGTTGTTGTTTTTCTGTTTTGTTTTGTTTTCTTTTTTACCCTCCAATTCCTTAAGAAATTATCTTATCATTCCACCATAATCAAACAATCCTCCTTGGTTCTACGGGTCAATGAAAGGGTTAAAAATTCTCTATCTCTACCTTGATCTTTGTTGAAATGGTGTATGGGAATGAAATGGTTGCCAATTTGTTTGCAATGCATTCTGACTGTACGGGAGTTCTTTTTTTCCTGACAGGCAGGTGAGATCAAAGTGGTGCAGGACAAAAGGGGCTCAGCAGTGATTTGTCAGGGGACGAAAGGCAGTCCTGTCTGGGAAAGTGGCTGTAGCCCAGAACGAGCCTTCAGATCACTAACACACTAAAGAAATCATGGCATGAGAAAAAGTACAGCAGAAAAGGTTCAAAGGTCAGTTTTATTTGGTTTGGATTATTGGTGCCTCCTTTTAAACCAAAGAGCAAGAAAGGGAAAAAAGAACAGGCTAATAACCTTTGTTATTGTCCAGGAAAAAACTCTTTTGTACACATTGCTTGGGGATTGTCTGTAATTAAAATGCTGTTGTTAGATCCAGGACCTGATCCTGCAAAGTTTTACTCATGTGAGTAATTCTCCATTGCATGAATAGTCCTGCGGGGTTGCTCACGTGAATAAAGATTACTGTCATGACAAAGGGTTTGCAAGTTCAGGCGTTACATTTGGTTAGGGGATGCAGGTGTGCATGCGTGCATGTGTGTGTCTGTGTCTGCGTGGGTCTGTTCAGGGGTGGGCATCTTTCTTTCTAAGAAAAAAGATTTTAATGAGTGACCTGAAAAAATATATATATTTGAAAACTCAAAATTTAAGACAGAAGCAAATAAACAAATCTCTACAACTACTTGCATTCTTCTTCCATAAGATTCAGGTGATTATGAAACCCACTGTTCTCCTTTAGTCCGGATGTTTGTCCAGCAATAACTTCGCTGATTTATTTTAGGGGAAGCTCTCTGAATGTCTGTCTGCTGCAGATCACTCCCAGCAATTATTAACTTTCAAACATTACAAAGGTAAGAAAACCTTGTTATAGGTTATAAACGAATCGTCCCATTCCTTAACTAGTGGAGGGTGCAAGTGACAGAGGCTGCATCCAGCTCATTTGGGAAATTACAATCTTCACTAGCCCAGGAGGGCTCATGAGGTGGCCCGACATGGGTGGCTGGAAGGGAGGATACTTGCCGTGACATGCACCATGTGGACAGGCAGCGGAGAGGCAAGGGGGAAAGGCACGGGCTGACCAGCCCTGCTGGTTCTCAGAATAGCAAAGTTATTAAGTCTGAGGTGGCAATGAAGAATGAGAGTAGGCGCAAGCCTAGTTGGGCATCACTTTCATCCTCCTGAGTGGCAGAGGATGAGAGAAGGCAAGAGCACACAGGGAGAAGAAGACACCTTTGTGTACTTCCCCTGCTTATTCTTTCATTCACCCAGGAATGAGTGTGGCTTGGGTATTTAACATCTAGGCTGAATTGGATTGAATAGTAGACTGAAAATGTACCTTTTCACTGCCTCGAGAGGAAATGGTACCACTGGTGAATAAGTCTCTGAACTGTCCCACCCTGGAGCACAATGATGAAGTGTCAGACTGGGGCAGGAGGCAAAAGTTTCCTGGGACATGAACCTCAACAGTCCATGTTCCTGGGACATGAACCTCAAGCTCCAGCTTGACCTGGAGACAAGAGTAACACTGCTACCTGGTTTACCAGACTAGTTTGGAGGTCACACTTTGTTTGTGTATCTGGTTTTCTTTGGATTCCTGCAGCTAATCTACTGAAAAGCTCTGTCAACTAATCTACTGAAAAACAGCTAGCCTTAGTCTGGAAGAATATGTCTGCTAAAGACCTGATGATGTAAAGAGTAAGGGTTATGAGTGACACTGCAGTCTCTGGTGAACATATCCAGCAGAGAAATTCTGCAAAGGCTGTTGTTTCTTGGACGATCTGTTTATGGTAGGTAATTTCCAGATATTTCAGTAAGATTCTTTGCTTTCCTGGAAAAGGAAATACATGGCCTTCTGCAAAGATTTAATACAAGCAAACAAAAAAAGGATGCATAACCTCTGTTAAAGAAATTCCTGATGTATTTTGACTTTCTGTGGTTAAATGTCCATTACAAACAGAGACTAATCTAGGTTCCAGTAATATTTAGATTGTTCTACAGTTTTGGACTGGGAAATGATCCTAGTTAGGTCCTTATTGTAGTCTTAAAGCAAGAGTCATCAACACAGCAAATGGTGGGGTTGGATTGAAAGAGGCGCATCCAAAACAGAGGCTGCTTTTCTTCTCTGTTGCAAACTACAGCTATGGACAAGTAAGAGTCTCAGAGGCCTCTGAGAAAATAAATAAATAAATAAATAAATAAAATCAGAAGTAGCTGAAGGATTTGACTAGGACTCAAAAAATTTTCCATGTATGGTTTGTGAGAAATTATACAGGAACAGCTCTGGAAATTTATTTTTATTTTTGAAATAGATTACTAAGGCAAATAACTGGATTTCATAGGGGAGATTCGTGGCAGTAAGGAATACCCTTTTGAGAAAGCAGGTTCTTTCGGTTGTGAAAATATAACTAAATACTTATACAGTCTCCTGTAGATGGTCACCATTCACTAAGGAACTATCTCTGCAAGATGCATCAGTACTTTTAAGATGAGCCAAAAGAAAAATTCTGGTTCATACATACCTGCCTGAAAAAAGGCCTCAGTAAAGACATCAAAGATGCCGCATCTATGAGATGTAACTCACTGATGCAGGGCATATTCAGACATAATGAAATAGAAACTCACCTGTCCTTATCAGACATCTCATCTAGAGGAAAGAGGAGACTGTATGGCATTTCCCAGTGAGAAGAGTCTCTGAAAGAAAACAGTGAAGAGAGGTGAGAATTGGCAGTAAGGGTTAAAGATGTATAAAATAATGTTGGCAAATATACTGCCAAAATAGTACTGAGAGAAATGTCCATTACATACTCACTTGTGACTTCCAGCCATGTGGAACTTGGCTGTAGATATTGGTGTTACCAAGATTTCACATACCTGATGCTTACATGAACGCTTTGCTACCAAAAAAAGCCCTCTTCAGCATGAAAATATTCCAGTGGAGCTAATAATCACTAATTTATACCAGAAGCTACAAGTAGTGAGAAAGGGATGTAGGTCTTCCCTTTGGATCTGTAACACCATGTGTGTCGCAGGCAGTCCTCAGTCCATTTCAGTCCATTGCTGTCATCAATCACGAATCATGTCTATAACTTCCTTCTAAGATTATTCAGGAATATCTTTTATTTCTTTTGGTTAACACCTTGATAATTTGGGTCATCGCTTCTATGTGATTTTTCTGAGGACAAAACAAGTAATAGAAGTCTCTCAGATTAGAAAGTGCACTAAAGTAACACGCTATTTAATTATTAAACTTCCCTCTTTATGTTACAGGTGAAGAATATACTTTCAGATCTAGGAGCTCTGACAACCTTACCCACTTGTCAAACTGGGTTGAAACGGGAGACCCAAATTGTCTTGATCTTGTCTTAAGACCTTCTTAGATGCACTGCCTCAGATATAGGATGTCTAGAACATGGTATTGATCACTTGATTAATAACCTAATTAATTGAGAAGGCTACAGTAATAATCAGTTTCATCTGAAGAAGGACAAAAGTGGTATTTTCCTCCATTTCCTCCATTGATAACTGAATTTCCTTTTAATATTCCCATATAAATCAAAATTACTCAAGACAGAGCAGCAGGGGCTGGAGGGGAGTGGGGGCTGATGGGGCTGTAGGAGAAGCCAGAAGAGAGGGTTTGATGCTTAGACACCCAGCACCCCAGGGAGCAATGCTGAAATGTCATAGAAAAAGGGAGCTCAGTGTAGTAGCTGTACTGCTAAGCCCAGCAGCTGCTCAGGAGATGGTATCTCTTGAATTATCAGTGCTGAAGTGCCAGATGAAGAGTGTAAATTTCCCAAAGGAAGACAGGGGGATGCATAATTTGAAAAAAGATTAATTTCTATTTGTATGCACTGTTGGTCAGAAGGATTTCAGCAGTAGGACTTCTGCTTCCACAAAATAGCGAGAAAACTAGTTAGAAAGAAAGGCCACGTGTTTTCCTCAGCAAATAATTTCCTATAGCAAGTTCCAGATCCAGCTTGAGAGACCTTCAGTCATTCCCTGTCTGCAGGACAGGTATGGGCTGCACAGTATTGAGTGGAGGCCACTGTTCTGCTGGCTTGGGTAAGCTCTAAGGCCTGGTCCCATGTTCTCCCCATCCACAGACCTCCTGGTGACCACAGCAGAGACCAGAAGGGGAACAAAGTAACTCTGATTTCTTTCCTTGCCTGTTTTTCTCCTGCCTCTTTGGCCCTCTTTTTGGTTCCTTGATCTAGGCAAAACATCCTCAAGATACTTCACATCATTACCACCTTGGTACAACCTGTAACCATGAATGGGATTTTTTGGGAAAACCCCAGTCGTATGATGATGCAAACCTTGTTCAGAAGTAGTCTTTTCTAAAACCAGGAAAGCTTAAAAGCAACATTTACTAGTCTTACATACAGAGTAGCTAATTCCTGACACTAGGTTTTCTCTTTCAGGGACATACGTTTATGCACGTGGGATTTCCCTAAGGCAGCTACCTTTTGTTTTTATCCCCAGTGCTTGGACAGCCCAGGCCCAACCTGAGCCTGACCCCTATGCCTGTCATCTGACTTTGCAAAGTGTTGATCCAACCACAGCTTGGAGAAAGAGAGATCTTTTATCTTCAGGTAACTCAATTCCCAAAGATTTACAGGGCTCAGAGAGATCATAACAAGCCTCTGATTGTCAAAGTAACAGGGGGATAGATTCTAAAAGTAGTAGGAGATTTATCTGAATAGCAGGCCCTTCAGGCACGAAGCACAATTACATCATGGATATGGGCCAGATACTTTTCTCAGTTACACCACACTTCCCTGTAAATCTAAAGAAATGCTTTGAAGCCGATTTCAAAAACACTCGCTGAGTTACCAAAAAAAAAAAAAAAAAAAAGATTTTCCAGGAGCTCAGACTATTAAGTGATGAATGAGGTATCAAAAGTGTGAAGCAGGTGTACAAATCTGGTCCTCATGTTATCAACAAATTACATTTCTATTGTTTTCACACTCCTCTTCTAGACTTCTCTACATCCCTTGTGTTCAGTTATTTTCATGGCTACAATTTGCAGTTCTGTATGGTCTGAATATCCCTATTGTAGCACTGTTTGAGCCTGCCACAAATCTTTACAAACCATATGACAGTTGTCTGAACTGTACCGTGGCACATATTTCAGTAGTGTTACATTTCTGTCTACTGTTTCCTTTCTTTCTTGTATTGAAAAGGCGTAAGCAACAGAGCAAAGAAAGAGAATGAAATTTTTGCTTAATGTTTCTGCATTCATTGTTTTGAATATTTTCATTCAATAAACCATTAAGAGATTATCTTAGAACAAGGGAAAATAATTTTTCTAGTAATAAGATTGGGCCTGATCCAAATTCACATGCATTAAATAAAAGGCTCTTAGTGAATTCATGGACTTTGAATGAAGGATTAATCCTTCAGTCCTCAGCCAAGGAAACTCTTGCTGACTGTAACTGAAATTTTCTAGAGTAAGGAATTTAGGTATTTGCATGTTGATATGAATAATCTATAGGCTATAAACAATAATAATAATAGTAATAATTTTAAATAATAATAAGTAATAATTATTTAAGTAATTTAAAGTAATATTTAATTAATGATAATAATTTTAAATGCATACATATAACAGATGAGTCAGCAGATCACAATGATATCAGTCAACCACACATGCCTTTAACCTAAGTATGGAGGCTTATAAGTTCTAAATGAATTTATTGTCTGAAGTGTAATATAGCAATGGTTCACATTGGAAGAATAGAATGAACTGTACCATCCTAAATCTGAAGACCTCTGATTGATTTTACATAAAAGCATAATAAGTAACTACGAAAAAGAAAAACATAAAGAGGGAACTGATGGCATGCCTGTTACATATTTAATGTTTCCTTCAGAGAGGTCTTTGTGTCTATTTACCTTTGAAATGACCTAAATCCTACTTTCTCCACCTGAAAAAGCATCATAAACTTTGGAAGCTGTGAAGTTACTGCCCAGAGCTCTCCTCCTCCACTCTCTCCTGCTTTTCGGGAGTTAAGGGTGTACAATCCAATAAACAATATTGCCTACACGTATGAAGGTGGGTAATGTGATGCTGTGTGGTCTGGAAAGTAATTTAAACAAGATTATATTGTTCACAGGGTGCAGAATAACCTCACTGGGAAGCCACAAAGAAAACAAAATATAGCTGAATAAAACCAATTGAATTTTATAACCTCTGTCCAACATCAGTAGCAGCAGGTGTAAGCAAACTGCAGCAGACAGGAAAGTTACGTTCAGAAGATGGCATTAGCTCAGTCGCTAGCAAACACCTAATCATCACCAAGGCTGTTTTCCTTGAGACCTTCCCACGGTCCACGTTGGAGCTAGGATGGATTTTTAATTGGTGAAGGAGGGCGATTTTTCTGCTGGGGGCTCCACCCACCGCCTCGGTATTTATTACTCTACAAATTGCGACTTCCCTCTCGTTAGAGCAGGGCAGCCCGTAAATCTCTGCCGGGCAGCGAGCTGAGGGAGCGGCGGCGTTGGACCGCGTAGGAAGAGCTCGTCTGGAATCACGGCACTTTTAAAGCTGATTCATTGCAAAAACTTGGCTAGTTTTTTGTTTGTTTGTTTGTTTTTTCCCCCTCTGGAGAGGAGCTTTCAAAATTTTTACATTGTTTTTCAAGGTTTACTTTTATGCAATACCCGAATAGAAATATGCACTGCTTTGTCACAAAGCTCTTGAACGTGTATATCGGAATATACCACCCTTCCTATACCAAGGGCGATCAGCTAACACAAGTGCTCTGCATGCTCTGGAGTAGGAGCACGCTGTAAGAATACAAACATCTGTCTCAAATGCTCACTGTTACCCTATGACTTGCAGGGGAAATGCTGCCTTTATGACTTAACTATAAGAAAGCTTAGAAATATCCCGTTAGCAGGATCAAGCATAAGGAATAATAGACACCTAGCACGTTCTATTTAGAGTTACACATTTCAAGCGAATTAATAGATCATTATAGGTAGTAATTCTAATTTAGTTACATACGGTCTAGAGCCTATTCTCCCCTCCACACTAAGTAACAGACTTAAACTGCTCTCTGATTATTACTTTGGGGCTACAAGAAGCTTTGGGGCATAATTAAAAATATTTCCAGAAAGGATCGGTAGACCACATCTGACGTCCCACCCTCTGATAGAATTAGACCACATCAAAGGGACCCTTTTTGGTTTCAGAAATGGTCACCAGACAACTTAAAATATACAAGAGCAGGCTTATGTTTTATTGTATAGATGTCTGACTAGAGCAAAACGACTTAAGGTTGTTCGCTATTCAGTGTTGTACCAAGTGAGACGAGGTAGCTACAGCCCTTTGATATTTCAGTGGAGGTCGTATTCATTTCATTTGAAAGGGAACCATTAATGACAGACCTATAAGTGTTCCCCTCCCTAATAAGTAGAATACACATCGCTTGGGAAGCCCGTCTGTGTTAGATGCCCAGGGCGGAAAGATTTGTAGATGATGGTGCTAATTATGAAAATGTGATCAAGATGGAAGCAATTTGAGCAAAAGTCATTAACGTGTTACTCTTCCACCCACTAGTCTTTTTGGTTTATTATTGCGGTGGGAGGCGGGGGGGGCTGTGGGAAGGATCTTGCGGGCTTGGTTTTTTTTCCGAGAGCTGATGAAAAACTCCCCGCAAACCCCGACCCGTCAAATGTCAGCTGCGCACGGACGGGACGATGCACGGGGCGCCCCGGGCTAGCTGGGGGCCGAAATGGCCCCCCAAGGCAAGCCCCCCGAATGTCATTTCGGGAGGGGCTGGTGGGTTTGGCCCGCATAAGAGCATCCCCCCCGCATGCACTGCAAGAGCAGGGTCCTGCCCTGTTCCGTTTTATTTTTTTATTATTATTTACTTATTTTTAACCAGACCCGGTGCTTTAATTATTTTAATTCCTAACCGTTTACTTTTACTTAAACGTGCTGGAACTGCATTAGTGCCTGGAAGTGGCACTGCAGAAAAAACAGCAATAAAGAATTAATTGTACAAACATTTATCATCCCCAGATCAAACTCGCCTTGTGAGGCTAGGGCTTAACTGGTGGAGAAGAAAAGGGGGAGGAAGGGGTGGTAATGGCGGAGAGGGGTGCTTGTGGGTTTTTTATGTGTTTCTTTTTATTCCAGACGGCTGTATAATGAAAAGGCTTTTAGCCTTGGAGAACTACTAAATATTAAGCACAGCTTAAAACAGGGAGTAGCTTCGAGACCTTTTCGTCCTCCTGAGTTGCTTTTAAGGAAAGGTCATATCCTTTCGCTTATTTTCCCACTAGTAAAAGCTTCCTTTTTTAACCTGTAAGAAAATCCTCTTGCTCTACGTAGGAATGCCCTTTAAAAATACTTTATAGACCTCTACATGTTCACCGATACTGGGGAAAAAAAATATATCGATCAAGGTCAAACGTTTGAATTCTGTCGTGACTCACTTCAAAGGTGTATTTGTGTGCCCTTCGAGCACATTAATACTAATTATCTCTGAAACACTTCCCCAAACTCCTACTGCCTGTTTCAGATGCAAATCTAATTAACGAGCTGCCTTTGAGTAACACACAGGGGCAGCGTAATTCACTGAGTTGTTGAACCTTTTGCCTCCCTTTATATTTACTTATAGGTAGCTCCATCATATTATGAAAGCGTAGGCAGTTGTGTGAAGCTACATGGTAGCGAGTGCAGATCTGCTACAGCTAATGAGACTTACCAGGCGCCAAAGTTAAGAAAAAGGATTAGCTCCAGCTTCTTGCAAATGCATCCGAGGACGTATACGACAACTTTTTGCTTTCCGGCCGGGCCCTACTTTGTTCAAGCTAATTTGGAAATGACTGTATCTTGAAGACCTGCCTAAATAACGGGTGTTACTTGTAGCCGTGAACCGACCGATTTAGCAATAACTGCTTGGTTTCAACACCGGGGGCAAAGCGGAGGGGGGGGGACAGAGGGTCCCTGACCCCACTAAAACGCTCTCCCACCGTGAGCCCCCAGAGCAGCCGGGCGCTAAGCCCCTCTCCGCGGCTCCAGCGTTTAACGTGCGCTTTTTCCGAGCCCGCCTGCGTCGGGCACCGGTACACCGGGCTGGGCAGGGGGCGGCGGAGCCCCGCGGGGGATACGCGGGGCGGAGGGCGGCGGCCGCAGCCCCCCCCGGCGGGGGTGTGAGCGTGGGGGGGTGCGTGCGGCGCGACGGGAAGAGATGCTGCGTGTGTGTAATTTTATCCACGCTGCACTCTGGGAGTTCACACGAGCCCGATACCTTTTGCCTCCTCTGCTTTGTATCAATTGGTCGCAGATCGGGCTATTGTTGCAGGAAGCGGCTTTTATTTCTATGCTCTGCCGATCAGCTATTTTCCCCGCGGTCTCCTGCCGAATTTCAGTGGGTCTCTCCCTCTCCCCCCTCCTCCTGCTCCCGGTCTCTCATGCGTGCCGTCTGGCTAGCTGGAAACCCAAGGAGAAGGCTGATCGCGGCAGCTCCATCTAATACAAACAGCTGGGACTCCTCGGTGGCCTTTGCCGATGTCTATTGATTTAAGTAAATCTGAGACAGATAAAAGGGCCGGAGCGAGGCCGATAGGAACTCGCCGATGCTTCGCCACCCGGACCGGAGCGCGCTTCGCCAGCCCGGCGTGCCGCTAGCGAGACGTCCCTGATGGGACCCCCGGTGCCGCTCTCTCCAAGCCTCCGTCGCCCCAGCAGACTGCTCGCCGCGGCCATCATGCCACAATGCTCGTAATTTGGATCTTGCTCCTGAGCCTGTGGCAGCAGCCGTGCGCCCCGGGCCCGGCCGGAGCCTCCCCAGGCGACCCCCGACCGCGCCGGGATGCGGGGGGCCGCGGCGGCGTCTACGAGCACCTGGGGGGAGCGCCCAGGCGCAGAAAGCTCTTCTGTGCCACCAAGTACCACCTGCAGGTCCACCCCAACGGCAAGATCAACGGCACCCTGGAGAAGAACAGCGTCTTCAGTGAGTACCGGGCGCACCTTTCCCCGGGCAGGGCCGAGCGGGGAGAGGGCCGTCCGCCAGGACCAGTTGCGGCAGGGACGGAGGCGATGCCGGTGCCGGGCCCGCAGCGGGACAGGGTTGCTCCCGCTCCCGCTCCTCCTCCTCCTCCTCTTCCTCTCCTCCTCTTCCTCCCTCTCCCCGGCGGCACCCCGGCTGCGGCGGAGGGGTTCGGTCCCCGCGGGACACCCCAGCCCTGCTCTCTCCGCATCCTGCCGGGGGTCCCCAGTCCCGTCCGTGAGCCCGGTGCTGAGCCCCGCCGCCCCCCTCGGCGGGCTGCAGGCTGCCCTCGTCCCTCCCCGGCTTGCCTGTCTCCCGAGGGGCTCCCCCCGGGCTGAACCACATCTGCCCCCTCCGACATGTGCAGGGGATCGGTGGTAATTGAGCTGAAATGGGATCCGTCGGGAGCGGGGGGCTTTTTTTTTTGGGGGGGGGGGGGGGGGTTGGGGAGGGAGGAGAGCGGGGCTCAGCGCCCCGCTGCCCCGGGGGAGCCCCGGGAGCTCCCGCACCCGGCCCCGCCGCCCCAGGAAGTGTAAATCCCGGCTGGTGACGGCACGCAGAGACACGGAGACCTCCAGGATCTGTCTGAAGTCCATAAAGGAAAACCACTATTTCCTAGAGGAAAACCCCCTCGCTATCAAAGCCCAGAGGAGACATCCTTCAGCGGCGAACCGGTGGCTGATTCAAAACAGCTGTACCCAACTCAGCCCAACTCTCACAGACATGGTCGGGCCAGCAATGCAGCTCTGCAAGTGGGACAGGCGCCCGGCTCTGCTTTAGCATTGCACGAAGGCAGCAGTGGGTTTGGGTTCCAGGCTCACCGCCAGTACCCAGCTGCATCACTCCACAGCTGGTGGACTGAGAGCAGAGTTTGAGCCAGAGAGCCCTGCGCTTACAGCACGGCCCCCGAGCCACTTGTGCCACCGTCAGCATGGTGGCATGGTTGGCTGGGCATAAACATTTTGGCAGGTATTGTGCCAAGGGTATCTGTGATAACCTTCTAGCGTTTGAGACCCCATCTTTGATGGCCTGAAACATCTCCTGCCTTTTAACTTGGCTCAGACTGTCATATTGTCCTTGTCTGGAGGGCTACACTGACCTCCTAACTGGCAAGTTCCTTTCACAATTGTATACGTGGCTCTGAAATGCTCTGTTTTACCCTCTGGAGACCTCAGCAAGGGCTTTGTCCTGAAATGGACTGCTTTGTGACTGGTTTCAATAAGTCAAGAGCTCTTGTGTTCCTAAGCATTAAAGAGGATTTAAACTTTCTTATATACATATAGGATTAAGCGAACCTGTAGTTCAGTGTCAGATCTTTTTCATTTTTGAAAGAGTTCAATCTCAATCAGACATCTAAGGGATTTATTGTTGAGATTATCTCAAACAATTCCAACATCCTTGTTGTTTTACATTGTTTCAAATAATAGTCTTGTTTTGTTCATACGGTTGCAGTATGATTGTGATGTGAGCAGGTGATAGCTATGAAATCATACTCTGCAGGTAAGCAGTCATTCAAACAGATCTCAGAAAACTGCATGTGATGGGGAACAACAAGAAATCTCACACTTGTTTCTGTTTCTAGGTATCCTTGAAATAACAGCTGTTGATGTTGGGATCGTTGCCATCAAGGGCCTGTTCTCTGGCAGATACCTGGCCATGAACAAAAGGGGCAGACTTTATGCATCGGTAAGTTTCAGTTAAGCCTCTGGCATATGCCTGTCAATTCCTGTGGGGAGAACAGGTCCAGTGGGGAGCACTGATTTCTTTTAAATGAATGTTTATAGAGAAAAGATTTAAATCTTTTTCATTTTTCCTATAACATTTTTATAACATATAAATATAAAAATATATTTTGTTATAACAGATTTCTGTCTGGAATTGTTACAGGTAACCTGATCAGTGTACTTTACAAAGTAGAAAGAAGCTATATTATTACTTTCATACTGCCTGTACAGACAAAAGCAGAATAATGTATTCAGCAAAGGTACTTCATGTGGCCAACGTTCTGGGCAATTTTGTGCACTGATAAAGACCTCAGGAGCCAGCCTTTGTGGTGCAGAATACCCATCTCTATTCAAAATGCTCTCATATTTATATTCACTATGGGTCTTGGACAGTGGCAGGGGATATAAATGTTGAAGATTATCCAGAAACAATTGAGCATCTCTATCACAGGAAACCAACCTACCGACAGGAGTTTCTCCTCACAGAGCATTTGGCTGGACAGAGAAAGAATTCACGGGGACTAAAAGGCAGGGCTATAGCAAGGAAAGGAAGTATGAGAAGGTATAAGAACATAAAGGTGAAAATAAACACCTTATTCTACTCCTTTAACTTTCGTCTCGATCTTTGAGGTAATTATCTGGGCTCTGCTGTTATTAGTGGGAGCCTTGCCCTCAGCCCAGACAGTATTTCCCCTCCGTGAATAAAATACTTTAGCTTAGACTTCTTTACACACAGGCACATACAAAGGCCTATTAGCCAGTGTGTACACTATACGTATTACCTACCTACTTGAATTTCTTCCAGCGTCTTTGATTACTTCCCTAGCAATCTTGTGATCTGCCACTGTGTAACAACCATACTGTGCAGTTTCTCCAGGAATCCTGTGGTAGGAAAGCAGATATGAATAGGGTAAAGTATGGCTATGTGAAGTCTTCTTCCTCCAAATAGTCATTTTATGTAATTCTATTGATTCTCAAGACACATGGGATTTTTCCTTGTGAATGCAACTTAGGTAACACAATCAACTCAGTCACCTCCCCTGTTCTAATGTATTTTACTCCTCCTTCTCAAGAGTGTCGTCCTGATAGTGTTTGCGAACCAGATTCTGGAATGTGTCTCATGATGCCCACTAATTAAAGGGCCCCTTTGTAAAGATGAAGGTTCTCTGCTGGTACAGAGCACCAGGCAACAAACAATTTTGGCAAAGGAAAGTGCAGCTGAGGTGGAATGAGGACATACTATCTTTGCTGTGCCAGAGTTAAGGCTGACCACTGCTATGCTTCCAGTTAATATTGTAATTAAATATGGGTGTCCAGCTCAAGTTTGAGACAGACTGTTTCAGAACTGGAGGGGCAATTCAGGCACAGCTATTGAATTCCAGCTTTTTTCACAGGACAAGTAAAGGGTGAGGGCTAAGCTCAGGAGAAACTTCCTGGGTTTGCTTGCCTAGAAAAACTGGCTGACTACTTCATGGATGTTACTGGACAAGAACTTGTGCAAGCTCCCAGTTTCAAATAAGTCTGATTTCTTTAGGAATAATGATACAGGAAGCATTTTATGAAATGGTACTGGTGTAACTCAGTTATCCCTTGATTCATCAATTTTCCCATGTCAATAAAATAAGTTTGTTGAATCTGCAGAACTCCTTTGTGTCCTTAGTACATTGTGATAATCCTTGAAGTTTATCTTCTGTGATAAATCCTCTACAGCCAGATCTGAGGCAGACAGCAACAGAAATCTACCCACATATGGTACTTGCATGGGCTCCAGCACCACAGCATGTGCAAAACGTTGTCCTCGCAAGGAAGGGCACTTCCGTTTTACAGCTGTGAAACTGAGACATGTGGAGTCTTTTAAAATCTTGTTAAATGCCTATCAGCATTTCTGGTGAGCGAACAGCATTAAAGACATGTTGCTAATGGAGCCTATGGCTTTTCTGGCCCCAGCCTGGCCACCTGTGTCCTCTCCAAGTCCTCAGAGGCATTTCTAAAGGTAAACCTCCATAAAGACCATGATAGCAGTTCCCTTCTGCCTCTGTGCCTTAAATGTTAGATACTGATGTCTTTATCTCACAGATAGAGCAAAGACAATTCAGTAGTTAAGAAAGAGATGTACAGTGTGGGATGTCCTTTATTTGTACTGCTTCTACTGCTCCCAGAGAGGAGGAAGGAGTTCCTCATGCCAGGCTCTCACACACAGTTTTCTCTCAGTTGAGAACATGAGGAAAGTTGGAAAGTTTTGATAGATCATGTAAAATGTGAGTCCTCGGAATGGGTACGTACTCTCCCTTGCAGTTTGTGATAAAGGAGCAGCCTGGCATTTTGGAGGAACACACAGGTGGGCAAGGTGTTTTCATTTTGTTGTGCTGAAGTGAGCAAAGAAGTTTCATAAACGCGTTGTTTACAGCTCATAACATTGCAATAAACTGGTTATAACAGACCACAGGTGTATTTAGCTACTAATATACCAATTAAAGTGTCACATTATATATTCAGCTACAGGATTTTCCCTTTTTAATGACAAAGTTTGGTAGGCCGCAATTAAATCATCCACCCCGTGGCTCACAGGCATATTTAGGCCTGTAAGCACAAACAAATTAAATTTACAGCTGAACAACCAGAGGAGCTATTAATTCCTACTCACATACCATTTTTTGTTTCTGACCCACAGAGTACTCTCCTGCTGGTGGCAGCGGGCTCCTCACCACACTGCAGCTCAGGCCCAGCTCTTCTGAGAGAGGAAGAGCTACCTTTGGTAGCACCTCTCCAAGGTTTTCTTATCACTTGTTGCTGCACTTTGCCTAAAACTGAGCCGAGTCTTGCATATGACTTTAGTCCAATCTGTTTGAGGTAAAAGAGAGCTATGGCCTGAATAGCCTTTCTTAATCTTTGCCGTGTTTGCTTTCCAGGAGAATTATAACACAGAGTGTGAGTTTGTGGAGAGGATCCATGAGCTGGGTTACAACACCTATGCATCCCGTCTGTACCGGACTGTACCTAACGGAGCCAGCACGAAGCGCAAAGCCAGTGCAGAGAGACTCTGGTATGTCTCAATCAATGGGAAGGGACGACCCAGGAGGGGCTTTAAAACTCGCAGGACACAGAAATCCTCTCTCTTTCTGCCCAGAGTATTGGATAACAAAGACCATGAAATGGTCCGACTGTTTCACACAAATACAAGATATCGAGAGAGCCTCCTGAAGCCTCCCAGTAAGAACCAGCGAAGAAGGAGAGGACGCTAATGGGGTGGGGGGAGCTTGTGTTGGGACTGGAAGTGAATGAGAGTCTTCAAAATACTACTAAAAGAAACTAACAGCTGTGATTGTATGGCAAGCATTAACATGGGCATCTTTGATACACTGTATAATATACCTGAAAGTCACACCACTTACTTTTAGCTGTTTTAGAATTATTATCCATGGTAAAAAAGATGTGAGATAAGCTAAGGCACATTCAAATGTAATTTAGTTTGATATCATAATTCTGTCGATGGCTTTCACATTTTTCTTTTCTTTAAAAAAAAAATAATTGCTAGTATTTTCACTCTAGCTCACCATAGGATACTATCTCTGTGACTCTGTCCTCCCAGATCATATGAACATTTTACACTTACCAATTTTGTGTCTACAGAGGAAGCATAGCACTTTCATGGCTCTTTCGGCAGTTGCTCATAAAAGACTACATTTCTATTTGTATGGAACACAGGAATCGGAAAACTGGTTTATTTTGTAACTAACATATATTTATTTTTATTATATGATCATTTAGTATCAATTATTCTTTTTCCATGACCATTCAAGAAACCTGAAACTGTAAGCTACTTTAAATTTTTCAACAGACTTACGCATTACTGCAGTATTTCTGAATTTGTTTAATTAAAGAAATAAGACTCCTGATCTCATCATTCAAATAAATGAATGTTGGTAAAGTGGCATTTACATTGGCCAAACATTAGCAATATACATATTTACCATTTGATAAATCCTCTCCTAAAATAGGTCCCAAGTATGATGTGAAAGCTGAGCTTGTGGTATTGGCTAAACTTGTGATATAGAAAAATTTGGCACTGAGGGTGAGAATATTTATTAAGTACTTTTCTTTAGCTGAGTTTTCTACAGGAATTTCTAGTTCTAGATGAAATATGTAAATACGTTTTAACTATTTGGGAAAAAAAAACAGTCACGTTGAACACACAAATCTGTAGTGACTCACCAGTTTAAGGTGGATGCTATGTTCTGCTTTTCCTTTCTTTTTAAATGCCTATTATTTTCTTGAAGTAGTCTTAAACTGAAAACTGTAACTCTAGACTGAGATTAATGATCTTGAGTTCTGGTTAATTCCACAAAAATCTGTTTCTATACATTTTTATACTCTTGTTCTGGAAATTAACTTTTGCAAAGCTGAGAGGAGTCCACATTACAAGTTCAATTTTTAGCAAAGGGTTACACTTTAATATTTTCTCTGAACATACCGGAAATGATAGAACAATAGAAAGATTTAGATGCACTTGACAAACACAAATACTATTAATTTCAATGAGATTTGCCCTGTGTTCTTCACTTCCTAGAATTAGTCTTTGACACAGCACAGCTGGAGAAAAGAGAAACTGTGCTGAAATAAGCATTCAACCGGAATTTAACAAAAGATCTGTAAGTTAAATACGACATTACATGGAAACAGAGAGGTACAAATCCCATTTGAAGCCATAATGACATGAAGGTCTTCTTATGGGCTATCTGCTGAATAACAGTATGATACTTTAATACCCATCAGTGAAATCTTTCATCACCAAGGGGAGAATTTTGTGAAAGAGAGAATTAAAATGAATATATAAAATGACTTTACTAAGCCTAGCAGTCATAGGTTTAGCACTGCTTGCATCCCTATAAATATGAACACCTAGAGGTGTCTTTATACCAAAAAGTATACTCAATTTTACTTCCACCTTCGTATCTTTTTTGTAATATTCCAACAAAGGAAGAAATTGTGTTTGAATAAGAAAATCAGATTTTTTAAAAATCTGCTTACCAATGACATGCAAAAAGACACTGAAATTATGTACATTGAAGTAACATAAAGTGGTGCACACAGAATAGATCTAGGTTTTAAATAGGTTATAGGTAATGGTGCACTATGTTCCCAAATTTTTTTGCTCTTACAAAATAACTGAAAATGGAAATGGGATCTGCACAGGACTAGTCAGGCAGCACGATGTCCTCTAAATCAGGAGCCAGTGGAAAATCTGTGCAAAGTAAAGAGGATGTTCTTGTTGAAATACTTTTCATTGCAGACATTCATTACTTAATATTCTTTTAGTAACCTTTAATTCCACAGTTCTTAGACACAGACAGGCTGAAATCCTATTCACAATAATTATCCCAGCTGTATCCTATAACTCATTTTATTTCTTTGGACCAGAATCTAATAGGATAACTTAGCAGAGTTTCCATACACTTGCTCATTCTCCTGTGCACTGCTCTAATAAATGATTCAAGTTCTGTAGCAAAGCTGACAGCATTTGGAGTTTCTCCAGCTGAGGTATATGGTGCTGTCTGAGCTGCGACAATGTGGTAACTCCTCGCTGAAGGAAATTAAGAGGGAAGAAATTGGTCGAGTGCTTGATGCAGGTGCCCTTCCAGACTGATCCATAACTTTTTGATTTATAGCTGAAACAGTTTTTCTAATCCTTTATTCAGCCCATCATAGCTCTCAAACTGCTCAAAACTCCATGACAAATATTCTGGTCTTTGGTGATTATGTTAGTACTTTTGTGGTCCTCTGTTCATAAAAAGCAATGGTTGTTTATGAAACATAAATTGCTACCCCATGTTGAATAACTGTTACAAAGCACGAATTATTTCCCAATTTACTCACACATTTTTCTCCACTTTCTCAGAGTGGATTTTCTCTCTCATTGAGTGTCATTCCTCTGTCATCCTGAGATTCTTTGTTTCACCGCTTGCTATAGGTCTGGTACCTGTTTCCACAAGCCTTCACCAAGAAATAGTGGTGCACCCCGTTTTTACTTGGAAACTGCTTCACACTTATGCCCCCCAGCACTGAATATTTAGAAGTGATACTGGTGATGTTTCCAAGATAACCTTATTTATTTACATAGAACATATAAATTTTGTTTTCCTCAGTCACCACAAGAATGAAATCATTCTGGAGAAGATTTTTTAGTGAGATTTTTTAATGGCAGTACCTAGGCCCAAGCCTTCCCTGTTTGCTGCAATCCTTTTTGTGAGTTCTTGAGTTTCCAGCTTTACTTCCTGATGTTTTGTTTTTTTTTTTTTTTTCCTGTGTTTCTTCACCATTGCACAACCCTCTGCAAAACAATAAGCAAAGAAATCCTTTTGACCACACATGGCTTTGATTTGGATGGTTGCATGGACCTGGTTTTGGAAAGGGGCTGGTATTAGTTCAACTGTTTGGTTGACGAGGCTTAACTCTCTCTTATAATTGCCTGAACCGAGTTACTCCTCCAGCTTTCAGAAGGTTTACTCCCATCCAGAACAGTACAGGCTGAAAAAAAATCTAGAAAGCAAAGCTGTTATAATATGCTGATATTAGTCATCAGCTGTTTGATTCACAGCCTCATCAGTAAATATGAGCTCAGAGGAGCAATCAAGTGAATATATTTAAAATTGTAGCCAGTCAGGGCAGTATGAGACATCACAAAACAATGCCCTTGAAAAGCCTCTTTGAGTTATAGCCAAAACCTTTGCCCTGTGCACCCCGCCACAGTTATGCACTGAAGTCCAGAATCTCACCCTCAGACAATAACCTCAGAAAATAAAGCTGTTAACAATGGCGATGAAAACTTTGAATCTTAGTGCTTGTTTTTATTTTATATAAATGATAAGATTCTTCGTATTTATATGTATATGTATTGCATATTTATATGTAATTTTTCTCTGAAAAATGTATAATCAATGGCATTAAAAGTGAGAAATCCTTTCTCTGGCCTCAAAAACTCAAGGATTGTACTGGAAGAGAGTGGTTTACAATGTACCTCTCTGAAAACATATTAAAACAAACTAAGTCAAACATTTCTAAGTTTAGCAATCATGAAACTACTGAATGTAATATACATACAGAAAATACAGTTACAGGTGTGTGTCCAAAGCAAAGGATTTCCTATATATTTTTATACTCCTGGAATTAAATGTTTCAATTTTAATTACCTGTAATATTCTGAAGGCCTTGTAAAAAGAGACTTTCAATTAAGACAACCATTTACACATTGTTTGCCTGCAGAATTGTTTTCTAAGAGATAAACATTTGCAAGGAGATCAGTGTGCCACTCTACCAAACAGATCTTGATAAGAACTGCTGTGATCTATCTTATCAAAACATAATCTGTGCACAAAAGGACCTTACCAACAGCTCTTGTTCTCCTTTAGGAATGCAAGCTGTTTTTATTGGTAATAAATATAGTATCTTTCTACTGGACACAAAAACAATCCTTTACTGGTGAAATACACTATCAAAGAAACAAACAAGTGAAACAGCATACAGTGGGATGAAATGCATAAACTCTTCCAGGTTCAAATCTATCGTGTTAGAATATTCTTTATGGTAACAGTCATTTAGCATGTACATAATACAAGTTACATCTGATACCATTTCCAAGTGAAGGAAGAACAAGCCCTTCAGACTTCGCGGGTAAAAATCTGATGCTGGAGTTTGGCCTTCAAGTTTTGTCGTGTGGCCCAAGCTGACGTGGTGGTCTGGGGTAAACTGGGATCTGTCTCCACACTTCATTTTCCTGGCTCCAGGATGCAAGTGATCATGACCCGCCTGTGCTACAACATGGAATATGGCTGTGGTCACCAAGGGTCTCGTCAGCCTCTGTTCCTTGTGTGGGGAGGTCACGGACAGTGGAGGGAAGGTAGCATGTCAAATACAGGAGACTGCAAAGAGTGTCTTCTGCCAGACTAGATCTGGACAGATACTACTGCATCTTTTTGAACTTAAAAAGTGGAAGTGAGATGACTTCAATCACCCCTTGGTTGCTTCTGGTCCTCCCGGCATGTCACCACAGCTCCAGGGATGGAAGCATTATTTTTTATTTGTTCCAGTAATGACATTTTAAAAAAGGAACACGGATTCTGAGCTTTTGCTATGCTAATGGTATATTGCCATTTTTTTCAAGTGAGGGTTTCTGGAGTACTTTGAGTCTCTGTAAATGCATGCAATGAACCGTTTGGGGCCCATGTGAATAAAATAGTTATTTTTTTGTAAGTAAAAGGTGCCTTGGTTTTTGGGTGTACTGTTTGTCAGATGAGAGCATTGCCCATAACTGTAATGCTGAGAAGGTTTATTTCAGCAGCAAGAATTTGTAGAAAAAGAGGGAGAAAGAGAGAGAAAGTATGTGTGCTAAGTCCCTACAAAAATTTGGGAAATCTGTACCCCTGTAAGAACTAAAAACAACACCAGAGCCAAATAGCTTGGATAAGGCAGTAGTTTCATTAGTTCTGTGTATCTGCTTCCTCATCTGTTGAAGAAGATTTCTGTTCTTTTTTTCTTTAATTTTTACTGGTGAAATGTTTTGTACATTGGGAGAAAATGTGTTGAACTGATTGTGAGTTGCTTTTTTTTAAAGCTATCTTAACCAGTGCCTTTGAAGTTTGCAGCAGTGCTCAAGTTCAAATGTCTCCTGTTTCCTTTTGGAAGGTTTGAAGGATTTGGGAAGGTGAACAAGCAGATCTATAATTAAAGAACAGTTGATGGTAACTGTCCTCCTTTGTTAGCATTCTCAAGCCACCTCCAAATTTAGACAGTTAAAGAGAACTCTATCCTGTTTTAGTTCTGCAATAGTTTAGATGCCACCGATGCATAGCAGAAGACTTTCTGAAATCCAGGATGCATCCCCTTTCTGACCACAAAAACAAGCTCAGAGTCTTCACTTCACACATTAAAGAAAATGCTGTGTTTTCCTACAGTAACAATCCTAAATGCTGTAGGATCTTTACTGCAGTCTGAACTGTTTGGATTTGAAGAATAGTGATTTATCTGTGGGTAGAATTTAGAGATATGCTGATGCTAATGAAAAAAAAAAAAAGAATTAAGAAGGAAGCTAGGAAGCTATTGATCATTTAGAACCAAGGAAAGGATTGCTTGTGCATGAGTCTCCTGCAATGTCCTGCATAGATCAGATGGTAGTGAGATAATAAACATTAACAGAGTGGCTATGGGACACATCTCCCCAAATTTACTTTTTACAGTTCCAACTATTTAATGCAATTTCAGACATCTTCACAAATTTACTTTTTACAGTTCAACTACTTAATGCAATTTCAAGTTCAGATACTCAGGTTTGTGAGCCAGTTAAATCTCTTCAGGTGTAATGAGGAGAGTGTAATTATGATGTGCTGGATGACTTCAAAGAAACTTTGTGATAGACTTTTAAAAGAAACAGTCACCAGAGAGATGAGTGAGTCGCCCAGCTTTTCAACAGAGAACTGACTCTAGAGGGCTACATCCGTAGTGCTCAACTATGGCAGGAGCACCTGAAGGCCTGGTGCAGCTGGGATCATGCACCCCTTGGAGAACCAGAGCAGAGAGCTCCCCATACTCTGGCACCTTTCTAAAATCATAAAAACAAAACAAAAGACTAGGAAGGTATGGCTCAGCCAAGTGCCTGACACAGGTGTTAGCTACAAGAAAGGTGTTAGCTACACCTTCTTTTTACATTCCCATTAGAAGTCACACAAACATTTCTTTATGCCGCCAGAAATGAGGTAGTCTGAAAGAAGCCTGCAGACAACCTGAGACAGTAGCACTAGAACCTAGGTGACATACGTTACTCGGTATGGAATAGTTATGGTATGATAATATATGCTTGGTTTACACTGCTCAGACAATGGAGTCTCCCAGGCATGTGTTGCTCAGACCATGAAACCAACTGAAAATTATCCTTAAATCCTTAGACGTTTTTTCATGGCAACATGGGTCTAAAACTACAGCAGCAGAAACTGTGTTTATTTGTGTCCCATAGTCTGTCTGCTCAGAGGATCTGTTAGCCATATTCAGTAGGGCGTATGGAAAGAAAACCCTCTGGATCAGATTAACCATTTCTTTCCCCAGTTCTGAATGATGAGCTCATTGCATCTCCAGTTCTTTGCTGTTTATGCATTTCAAAAATAGCCATAGGAAATTGAGCTGTTCCCAGATCTTCCCAGAGGGGGTCTAGGATTCTTCAGAACTGAGATTTTCCCTTAAAAAAAAAAAAAAGTTTCCTAATATAAATGGATAAATGGTCAGGGTGATCCCATTTTTTTCCCCTTCTTCGCGAACTCAGTCCAATGGTTTCTGACCAGAGTCAACTCTTTACTCCTTAGTTCTTCATAAGGGATGTGTCCAGGCTAATGGCTGCTTGTTGTGTATCTCCAAGGGGCTGCAACAAACCCACAAAAGAACACTTCCGAAACCTCATCTGTGGGCAAATATAAGGCTTCAGCTGCTGGAGAGAAAGGTAGCAGGGTCTGAACTCAGGGCCTACATTTGATTGTGTAGCCTTTTGGGTTTGTCACTATGCAAAGAGATCCTGGGGCAAGACAAAAAAGAGATGGAGTCTGATCAGGTTAAATACTTCCTTGGGAAAAAAGGAAGAAGACTAGTCTAACTTTCCTTTAATACCTTTTTCTAAAGGATTAGGATGGACTCTGCCCCATATCTCAGTACAAGGTAAGATTACTTCAATGTAAACTTAATACTGCTTCCTGTTTTGAACTCTAACAAACATTGGCTTCTCTACAAAGAACAAAAACTAAGAAAGCTTTTTTGATAATAGATCCACATGAAAACATTTGTGGTTTTTGCAATGACATTGTTCTATCTCATGGCACAGGTCAAACACTCCATGTAACTTCTTTTCAACAGAAAAATTCCTATCTGCTACATTTTTAATGATTTTTTTCATCATGCCTCTAGTGGGATGAAAAAATCCAAATTCATAAAACAAAGAATTCTTATTAAATATATATATATATAAAATAATTCAATTTATAAGCTGCATATGTAGAATAATCCTGAATTTGAATATTGGAACAAGGTTCCCATTTTAAAAGTGAGTTAGAATGGTAGGCAAAAGTATGCTTTCCTACTAGGTTTTGGAGCAAATCTAGGTTATGGCCTATGTATAGAACTTGTATAGCTAAACAAAGTAAGAAATATATTTTTAGAAAATAGTGAAACATTTGGTCAAAAAGCCGTGGAAAGACCGAAGGACACTTTGTGCCTCTTCTCTATGTAATCTTGACAAATCAGACTTAGACAAGAAACACGGACAGACTGAAATACAAGCGGAGAAGGTTAAGAAAAGTACCTTTACACCTTGAGCTGATGTTGTGGTGCTGCTGCCTCCGTGAAATTTGTAGAGAAAATGGATGAAAAGTAAAGAAAATTCCTGCACATACTTCCAGGAATAAAGCACTGTGACTGAGACTCGTAAAACGCATTTTTACGCACCAGTGACAACATTTACTTGCAGATGTGATACTTCAAGTTCACTTAATTTTGAAACAAACTCATATTCTTTTTTTTTCATTTGATTTAACTGTTTGTGATGGCAAGCCAGTAAAATGTTTTAACAGTTTACTTTGGTGACATGTATATTTGAACTTAAAGACCCCGCCAGAAGATGAGTTCATGTTATGCAATACAACAAGGAGATGCACAGTGTTTGTGGGAAAGCTCTTGGATCATCTGATGGCAATCACTAAGCTATCATGGCAGCCACCTTGGGCAAGAGCCCTGGGCACAATCCTGCCGCCGGCAGAGGGAGCAGGAGCTGGCAAAGCTCTATGCACTCCTCACACATGGTGGTGGGGAACCAAAATAAACTGCATGCAAGGCCAGGAAACAGGCTAATGTCATCCTCAGCAGGAATTGTGACTTTGCAAGAGTATGTGCAATAGAAACTGGTATTGCATTTCAGGAACTTGGCTCAACTCTCCAACCCTGTTGTACTTGAGCTGCTGTTCCACATTGGTGCTTGTGAAAAGCAGGGTTTTCAATTAATTACATATTTCAGAGAGGGGTAACGGCCAGTTTTCTTGCTCTTGTAAAGATATAAACCTGCACAAAGTTCCAGGAGCTCTGTGATATCTCTTCCTTTTTTTCAAGAGAAGTATTTAAAGTGAAGTTTTTCCCTTTTTGAATAATTTTATGCAAACTTTTGTATTTCTTCAGTACCATTATGAGAGTGAAAATGGTTTTGGATTCACCATATTAACTGCAAATTGATTTAATGAGTCCAGTTACTGAATCTGAGTAACTACGGTTTTGAACAACTGAGATACTTTTCACTGTAAGCAATAAATACCAGGGATAGAACTGTATTATAGGAAGCAGAGACTATGACTGAGCTTTGGATAATCAAGATTCTAGGTTGTATCATGTGTACTTTGGCAGCAGCTGATTCCTATAGAAATAAAAAAAGTAAGAACATGTGCAAACTGCAGTATGACACTACTGACACTATACTGACACTACCACTGTGACCTCGTCAACAGCTTCAAGGTTATCATCAGGAGAGTCTTCAGCTTTTTTTTTTTTTTGCCTTTTTTTTTTTTTTTTTGCCTGGTTGCATGTGAGTTGCTAAGATTTATTACAATCATTGCAAGAGAACACCTGCTGAATGTCAAAAGATTCCTGGGAAACTTGAAGTGTTTTGTTAAGGCAAAACTACACCTTTTACACCACCTTCAGGAATTTAGCTCTGTGGGCTACAGCCTATTTTTTGTTATTTGTACATGCTTGAAAGCAGAAACATAACCACAAGTTATATGCCGAAAGATATTTGTTCTCTGGACAAATTTCTAAGAAGATACAAGTTTTGGTTCTTGGGACTGCTGGTACATATCATACCCTATGTTAGGGCCAGATCCTTGTCTGAGGTCAATTGGCATTGCTCTACTGGCTTTGGTGAAGCTCTGAGGATTCACAACATTAAGCACTTAATCAGGTGGCTCAGCACTGTCTGCAAGTATCAGGAAGAATTAAATTTAAACGTGTGAAACCTATCTTAAACTCTTCAAACATGGAATAATAATGTTCAAATTTCAAGAGGGTTTCGCTTAAATTTGCCATACTTCTCCTTTGGCTGTGTTGCAGTGTTTCTCCCCTACATCATCATTTTATTTTCAGCTCAGCAATTCTCTTTTCTCTGAGCGATGAAACACTGCCTGCTTTTCAAGACTAATATATGGCCCCTGAGTGAAGGCAAGGCTGTGATTCAAATCAAGAGTTCTGTTGACATTATAATCCTTTGGAGCACAGCTGGAGCATTTCATGAACGGTAGCAAAGACCCTCCATTGATTTACTGCCTTGGTATTCAATCAGGAGTCCATGTTCTGTGTCATTAGATGCAACATACAAAAAATAACTCGGTGAACTTCTAATTACAGCATTTAGCTTCTTGCCTATCTTGTAAGAGAAGATTTGTGCTATATATGAGATGCTGCTGCTTTTATGGATTCTCCCCTATTTTTATAGCAATAGGGATTCAGGTTCTAAGAAGGTCCTCTGGGCTATAAATGGGATATACACCAAAGTTTCTCCTTGACTCTTCCAAGCAGACAACTGAGCAGGCAGTGGCAGGAATTTTCATGCTTCTCCCCCAGCCTCTGCACCTTTTCTTTGTATTCCCAGTTTGCATCAATTTTACCTAGCCATAGCTACCCCCCAGGCACAAAAAAATCCTCGCTGTTCCCATGAGAGCTGCAAAGGGGACCCTCAGCTCCACTCTCCACAGCATGCATGAGAGCAATTTCGAAGCCGTGCTCTTTCTCGTCTCGCCCCTCGTTCCCAGTGAGAGAGCATGCATGCTGCCAGCCCCCACCAACCTGAAGATGAGAGTTCCCTAGATTGTTTCCAGCTTGCAGCGCGAGCCCCGCTGAACGAATAGCACTTACAGTATTTTGGGGTAGTGACTCACAAGAAAGTCATGAGTGCCCCCTTAAGAGGCTGTCTGAAGCCCCTGGTAAGAAGTGTTTTGTTTTTCCTGTTTTCGTTGTCCAGGCTGCCTGCAGATATTTCCACAAGTCTCGAACACATTTTTCTCAATTCACTGCCCAAGAAGCAAGATGCACCCTAAAAGGCGCCTAAAAGGCACAGAGACACAGATCCCAGACTGACACCATTCCTGGTTTCAATCACCCCTGTAGAAATGGTCAGAACATATGGGCATTCTGGTCATCACAGCGGGTACCGAAGTGCCATCCAGAGCCAAAGCCAGTGATGTTCCTGAATGCCTTTCACCTGTGTACGTCCCTGCCAATTTTAATTGTAATTCAGGCAGCTGAACTGCCTGGGAATTCTAGGATTTCTTGGCAGACCCACTATCAAGTATGTCAGTCATATTTTCACCTTCAGAATCTTTACTGACCCTCCCAAAAATAACATGAAGTAGTCAGGGATTATTACCACAGACACTTGTGTCTGACAGCTTTGAAGTTTAATGACTTGATCAAGAGTGGAGAAAAGTTGGTGTCAAAGCAGTGACTGGATTCAAGAGCTCCTGGGCTCCAAAAAGCCATAAGATTCTGAAGTATTGAGTGTTATATTCAGACTGAAAGACAGCTATGAAAAGGAAAAAATGGCTTACGTGCATTTATTTGTCTGAACACGAGGCAGGAGATACAGTGCATTAATAGAAAGTGGTGCCTGCCTATCTTTTTCATCCCCAACATTTATTCTGCAGATGCCCTCATGGTGGTTCAAGCCCTAGTAGTGTCTGTCTTTCCAGATTTCCTTCTCTTGCTCAGCCAGAGCTTCAGCTGCTCAGAGCTCTGCGAAAGCCACTCTGTGCTCGGAGGGCAGTAGTCAAGCCCTGCACTGGTGCCTATTGGGGCATCCCAACCCCAGGGCACAAACCTTTCTGAATAATTCTTCATAGGATCCATCACTCTTTGATTTGGCCTACAGTATTAGTAATTTTTAACTATACTACAATTGCTCAGATTTGTAACAATACAGAGATAGCATTGCATAAGGAAGATCAGTTGTAATATCTCACTTCCAGAACAACATAAAGCTTTCTAGTCCACATACAGTTAAAGACAAAGTGTAAGTCCTGCAGAAGTTGAATAATACTATCAAAATAAGCCAGCCATGAAATGTGTCTATTATTGCTGCTTTGAATGTATTTCTTAATGTTTTTCTTGTCAAACAAATAACGTACTCCTTTTTTCTTGGAGCCCTGATTGTAACGTAGTGAAAATCAGTTGTGGGGAGATGGGGAAGAACACTGATTCAGTCAGTGCAGGATCTGACTTTAGTGAAATAATTTCATGTAAAATAATGAGAGCGTAAGGTTTATGACTGCTTATTTGGTGGGGCTGGGGTTATCCAATGGGAGAAATACTACCAAAGTCCAGTGAGATATGGTTACCAGGCAGGAATCCTGGGAGATTCTGTTACCACACAGGAATCCCATGAGACAGTATTATCAAGCAGGAATCTGTAGTATTCAGTTCACCACAAGGCAGTAATATTAGATTTTTAGAATTAAATCCTGTGGTATCTTGTTTTATAAGAGCTGGCACACAAGGAAAAGAGAAAAATGCAATGGAAGAAAGATGTTTCTCTGGAATCTGAACTGGAAGCCCTAACAGTTATACCTATTCCTAGCAGATATAAAACATCACAGATCTCCTCATGATCATTTTATTAAACATGGTATCAATCACTGATTAGTGATTTATTTATTTTTTAATTAAAACATTGTTACAAATACAGATCTGTTCACTAAAATGTCAAAGCATGAATGCTATTGTGACTGTTTTTTGATTGGTGTGACCTCTGAATTTTCTAATTTATAATGGGTTTTGCTTTTATCATAACTAGTACTACTTTATAAATGTGTAATATATGAGAATTAATAAAACAATATGTATTTTTCTCATTATCTTTTTGTAGTACCTGTAACACTGTTATATTTGGCAAGATGTGGCTGGAGATTTGCTTCAAGAGTACCTAATTTAATCTCAACCTCTCTCTGGAGATTGGCTACTACACATGTAAGATTGAGAGCCTTTTGCTAGAGATGGACTAAAGCTGTGTGAGCCTGAAGGAGGAAACAAAGGCTTGCTATTCCCATTCGGTCACAACAGGTAAGTCTGAATGCTCATCTTCTTTTAATTGCAGCATTTTGCCTACTTGTATCATGATACAGCTTTATCAGTGTTTAATCAGATAAACCCTGATCAAGGACAAAGTCCCCTTAGCATGGAAAGAGTTTAGCATGAAGAGTAATGGACAGATCAATTTTGTGATTAACCTGAACAAAAGCTGAGTATGCATTAAATTAGAACCCAGTACCAGGTTCCAGATCTACTTTTAATTCATCAGTACTTCTAACTAGATCTGCTCAGGCACAAATCTGTGTTGCAGCTGTGCTTTGGAGTAGGTCAAAAACTCACACAGCCTACACCTCCATACAAGCAGAGTCAGTAACCTGCCAGAACAACCCGTCCCTCCAAAGTTTATCTTACTGAAGAGGGAGGCAAGAAAACCAAGGACTTTAGGTGAGAAGCTAGATAGGAGAGGTGGAAAACCAAGCAGTGTTGAAAAGATCACTGATAATCCATGCTGGGAAATTTAAAAGGTCAATCATTGAGGTGCCAAGCACATGCACAAGGATCAAGGGAATGCAGTGGCCCCACAGATGTCATGGCTGCTTGGATGCAGCCCCCTGTGGGATGCACAGCCATCCTTCCAAGAGCCATGTCCTTTTGGCTACGCTGACAATGAAGGTGTTACCTGTGGAACAGCGTCAGGTATTCCCAGTGCTTTTCAAAGCTGCGGAAGGACTTGTCTCTGGTATTCAGATGTGATTACAGCAAGCTGAATAAAAAGAAAAGGAGGTGACAGGAAGGAATATAAAACTCAAGAGGCATTAGCCTGTTTGCGGTGTTTGAGGAGACGTTTGCTTGAGTGCTTGTGAACAAGAAAACAGGCACAGCTGAATAGCAGGCTTAAGAAAAGTCAGTTTAGCTTCAGAAGAGGGTGTACATATACTGATCAGATCTTAACCCTAAAAGACATAATCAAACAATGGTGTGAGCATGGAAGACATCTGAATGTGCTAAGTGGACCATCAGAAAACATAACACCTATAGCAGGGATATTGGTGACACAGAGCTGCTAGGAAGATTACAGAGAGAGATTACTGGTAATGGCATATGGAAGTTACTGAACCCACACATTGGAGAGATGCAAATCACAACCACAGTGCTTTTGTGATAAGGATTTCAACTCGGTAGGTAATGGTTTGGGACCATTAGCTCACATACCGTGGCCTACCCAGCAGCCCTCAGGTGCTAATGGCTTGCAGTCCAGGTAGCAGCAGGGCTGCAGCACCAGCAGTCCTGGGATGGCTGAGTCCCTGGGGTCTCCGTGGGCACTGCGGACTCCAAACACCTCTGCATGCACTTCTTTTGCACAGTGCATGACGTGTGTCCCTGTGCAGGAGGCTATGAAAATACATTTCAAGGGAAACATCATTCGCAAGAGAGCTGTGCATTGACATTAATTCTTCGTGCACAGTGGCCGATTTCACATGCTGCTACAAGAAGGAAAAAAGTCAAATGGCCGCCTTGGAAGGATTAACAATGTTAGTATGTTTAACATCAACCTAAAAGCCAGGCCAATGATTTGTGGCCCTCTCAAGAATGAAGGTGTCAGAGAAATCTCATCTGTGAGAAACCACTGACTTTTCACAAAGTTTGTTTCCTCCTGCTTAGTTAAATGCAATTCTCTTAATACAATGTGCTTCTAAAAACTCTTTTTTGTATTGCAAAGAAATCACTCTCATCTTTACTTGTTTCCATAGTCTTGCAGAAATACATTCTTCGTTGTTCTCCCCATCAGAATCTCCTGTGCTTACCTGTACAAATGAGTATGCAAGGTATATTTTCAAAAAACTGGCATGGGAGCCACTTGCTTCAGTGTCAGGGTGGTATTTTTGCAGACTGACTTGCTGAAGTCAGGTGGAGTCGCAAAGCAGCCTATGCGGCAAGTCACAAGATTGAGACTTAGAGCAGAAATCTGGTCATGAATTTGGTTTGGGATTTATTGCTCAGCAACTTGGAGCACAGCTAGTCAACAGCTGGCTCTCTAGCCAAAACACACCAGCAAACAGAGAAAAATTGTCATGGTAACAGTGTTAGAGTGCATATTGCAATGGCACTCTGGTCTACTAAGGGAATTCCTAAGTGGTACCACAGTAAAAATTATGACTAATAATAACCAGTAATAGTAACCATTGCTAACACTAATAATAGCAATAATTATATTTATAGTATAACAACAGCTAGATATATATGGCTAGTATTTGGTGATTCCAAATTGCTGTTTAAACATGTCTGCTCCTCCAACAGTATAGAGTTAGTCCACGAGCAAAGGTGTTGATTATATTCCACTTTGCAGCTTAAGGAACTGTCTTTCCTTTATCCATAATCATCACAGAAGCCTAAATAAAATATAATAACTTGTACCTTTGTCATAAATGAGAATGGATTTGGTGAAAACTAAAACAAAGGAAGGCCATCTCACCACAACATGAAGCAAACGTCGATTTAAGGCAACTCCTTTTCCTAGCCTCCATGCACCCACCCTTTAAACACTTTATCTTGGACTGGCTACTCGTTCCTGACATAAGTGTTTTTTAGACTATACTATGAACCTCAAAAAGTTCTTAAAATCTTTCTCTTTTCTGGGAATTTATCATTGCCCTATCCCAGTTCCCATTGGAACAAAAGAGGGGGAAGTGCTGAATCCCCTGAAAGCACATTGTCACCATCATCGATTCATGATCCAATGTATTTGGGAGCTAACTTTGCAGCCTGTGTTCATGTTGAGTTGAAGGCACCATGAAGTATGAGAATGGCTTGCAAATCATCCCTCAGGCCTCGTAAAAAAATAATGGCAATTTGCTTCTGTTAAACAGTAAACTACAACAGCATACAAGGTTTGTTGCTGTAATTCTGGATTATGATTGCACTTGCACCAAAACTGCTAGAGAATGGAGATTTGGGGTAGTTTTTTTTTATGTTTCATAATTTTCCTGTTGCAGTTTGGATGAACTACTGTGATGATGGGAGTGGAGAACAGACAGACAGATGATGACATAGGGAAACTTCTTAAGCTCTGTAGAAATCTAACATAGAAAAACACTTGCCAGCTTGATTCTTCTCACTACTCTCCCTTGCCCTTTCAGTGGCCCTTGGTAAACCCTTTCTTCAGTCAATGTGAGAAAGAGCTGGAGAGTTTTATATGGGAAAGAACAGAGGAGCTCTGACGGTATGTACAATAGATCCCCCAGCTGCAGCACATTCACTGTGGATGGTACTGCTTGGCTCTTCAAATACTGATTGCAAAAAAAGTCAGTGTCACCAAAAATAACATTCTTACTAAACCATTTTAGCGGTGGTTCAGTGGGCATCTCCAGGCTAACAAACAGGATAGCTCCAAGGTCTCCCTAGTTCTTGCTCCTTGTCATATCTTCCAGTCATTGGCCAATGTGATTTTGCTGGGGTCATACTTCAGCACTCCACCAAAAAGGCTACCAAGCCAGGTTTTGATCTACCCGCTTTATGTAGGATAGAGTCAACACCAGCAAAGACATTCTTTCCATGGGCTACCTTGGTTGACAGGATCTACAGGACTTGTCTCACCCTTCCCAGAGTGGCTCTGTTACAGCGTGGTGCTCCAGAGTCCCCATCAGCCCTGGTATAATGTCTTGACCATCTTCAGCTCTCCTTCTTCTGTGGCCACTCTTCTTGTATGAGACAAGACACATTCTGCCCCATTCTCTTTTTGCAACCACTATATAAATAGATGCCAACTGGTGTTGGAAAAAAAAAAAAAAAAAAAAAAAAAAAAAAAAAAAAAGACCTGACTGCAGTAATTTGAAATTACAACTATCAAAAATACTATCAAAAATAGCAGCTGCCTAAGCATTTTGGGAGACAAGTCAGTCAGCAGCTTATTGTGTTTTCTGTTTTTTCCTTTTTGTGGTTTGATTGTAACTGAAGTCTGAGACTGATTTTTGTCAGAAAAGTAATAATGAGAATGATAATAATAATAACATATACTGTGTTGTAGACAATAGGGATGGCATTTTACTATTGTATCATCATTAAGTTCATTTGTTTTCCAGTGCAATAAACAGTCAAAAGGACTCCAGTGCTTTTTATTTTTCTGAGTTTCTGCATTTGAGCTTCAAGTGATGACTAGCCTCTCTGTATGCTGGTCCAACAATTGTCATGAAACATAAATTTGCAAATTAAAAAGTGGAAGGAGTGAGGAGAAGAACCCAGATTAATTTTGAAAAGAATGTTTTAAATGACAGAATCCTTTCTCACCCAAATACTTTTATCCAAATTTATTTTTTATCCCATGAAATCAAATAGATTTTCTGAAAACCTCAAATCATTTTATAACATGTCATTCATACATGATGAAATGTTGTGAATGTAGCTGGAAATTTACATTATTCCTACCTCACATGTGCTTCACGGTTCCAGAGCAATGCCAAAAGGCCATGGATGTACTGAAATGAGTCCCCCTGATTTTTCCTGGTCCTTTACATACAGAAAAAATTGCATGCAGCTTTTCCATGTGGGTCAACAGGAGCTCTGCTGTATTCCTTTTGTGGTGGAAGGCGTGCTTCAGTGGTTATTATAAGACTGTAAGACTTTGGGGTTCACAGGGCTTTTTCTGGCCATGTCTCTGACTGAGTGGAATATTTTGTGACTGTATATAGCACGTGGCAAATAGCATAGCAGTGACTGCACAGCACTGTCTGAATTCCCTGGGCAGGGAGTTTTCTCTTCGTTATGTATCATTCCCATCCCACTGTTCTGATTCCAACAGCTCACATGCACATCCTCCATTCCCATTAACACCGATAATAGTGTACATGGAGATTCAGATCAAAATGATCGTTCTGAATGATTGTGCACTGAACATAAAGACAATATCTCTAGTAGGGACCAGACTTCCTTTAGGCTCAGTTTCTTTTATTTTTTCCCAGTGACTCAGGAAGTTACATGGAAATAAGTGAGAAAAAAAATGTAGTTCAGTGTTTTCCATGCAGTAACTTACCCAGTATTCCAACTGGGTCACAGTAAAGTTGAAATGTGGGACCTGTGGGGCATGTCCTCCTTGTATGTGACAGCTAACAGGTTTTAGATGATCTCAGTACTACACTCAGTGTTCACAGGACACATGTATTCCGGAAGGTGACTTGACTTGGTTCCAAGTTTCTTCCAGTGAACTGATGGAAGGAACCACAGGTTAGTCCTGTGAAACTATTAAAAATACCAAAATCTTCATTATATCATTGTTTGTCTTGTTTAAGACTTTTTTCTTCTCAAGACAAGCTTTAAAATGGTCATTTCAATTCTGCATTTAACTCATTCTACCTCTTTAAAAAAAAAAAAAAAAAAAAGCCATGCTAAGCGAAGTAAGTTCTAAGCTGGGGATCTGTTCCTATAGAGCACATTGCCTATGTCCAAATAAAAACATATTTTTAAATGGAAGAAAAAACATAAACCAAATGTTCATTTCTGAGAGCTAAGGAGATGATGTGGCTTCATTAAACAATGACTTAGAGTCCAGTCCTGTTCCCTCTTTCATCTGTAGGAACAAAAGTAGACCCTTGTGAGAAATGTGCTCTTAGAGCAGTACTATCACATCAGCCATCCAAAAGAAGATAAACAGTTTCTCTCTTTTTCATTTACTTGTTGTTTTTTTTTTAAATGTATCTGTTAGTTCCTGTAATACCAATGTTACTGTAGCTCTTGTGGCTTCATTAGTGAAGTGAGAAAGATGTCGAGGAGACAGAGGTAAAATTAAAATGGTTTACTAGGATGAAGTTTCTCTGGGCCTTGAATGACAAAGAGTAATTAAATGATTAAGTCAGCATTCATGCAACGCATTATACCATCTCTGCAGGTTTGTTGGTGGCAGGTGAATTTTTCTGGGCAAGGATTGTGCACCAATACTTAATTATGTCTTATGTGATCCAAACTTGGAGTGAAAACTGTCTCCCATTGTAATTTAAAAGGCCTGTTATTAAGCAGCATAAAGAAAGTGAGTGATAGTTGTGTCAAAATCTAAGACAAGTCTTCTAGATATATATGATGACAGAGGACTGACATGTTTGTTGACAGATAACCTATTCTACATATTTCTGCAATATGGTTCTTAGCTGTATATCTGGCTTCTTAGCTTTTCTTTCCAAATGCCTTGAAGAGAAAAAAGTTACATATTACCTTATTATTACTGCTTTTGCTGTCTTCAAGTAATGCAGAATTTGATGGGTAACTTCCATGTTGGTTGTTTTTCTAGCTGTAGAGCTGTTATCTGTGTATACTTACGTCTTACCTTTCAAACACACCCAGTAAACAAAGCAGTTGTTTCTGGTCACACTGAGTCTCCAGACTGGTTTCATTAGAAGTAATGTAGTGCTGAACTGGGTAGTTTGTCCGAGCAAGCTGTCTGTTAAACTGTTTTCATAACTATTTTCAGGGCCTTTTGTGTGTCAGTGTGCAAGATAAAATTTTAGCCATTGCCAATACCAGTGGTGTTAGGAAGGAAGAGTATTTACAAAGGTTTCAGGACATCTGTGCTTCAGCCCCTTCCCCACACAGCACATACGGGAGCACAGTGCTGTGCTCATCCAAAATAAAAGGATCCCAGGTGCATCTCCTGCTGCAGGCAATTGGTGTGGTCCTGCTGGACCAGTGCATCTGTACTGTCCTCAAGGTCCAAGTTAATGTCATGGTTTCTCTACGCAGTGTGCCACATGGGGAAAGCCACTTGCTTAGAACTGGCTTTGAGAACCTCTACCACAGCAGTTCATCAGCCCAGTCAGACCACACAGATCTTCCACAATCTCTCTGATCTCAGTTCCCCCTCTGCCACCCCAGGCATATGTGAAGGCATCTGATCCAGTGCCACAGCAAGCAACAGGCTGGGAAAGAGGCCAGTAACATCCAGTTCATGGAAGTATTCTGAGGATATGGCCACTATGTCCAGAGAGGACTCAGACCTTGCAGTGATGAGCACTGTGAAAAGTCCAAGAGTAAATAAGAAAAAGAGACATCCGTTTGTTTCACAGTTATGACACTAAAGGTCAACTGGAAAAGTTACTTTCCTACATGCTAAGAGAGGTTATGGATTGTACAGCTATGTCCATATATGTTCTGACAGATTTTAAGTGGTGCTTTGCTGGGAAGTTTTAAAATTCAGCAATACACGTCATTTGCTTACAACAGCCAGTTTTCTTCACGTTAGCCACCGGTAGAAAATGATTCATACAAAGAGGCCACATGTTGAACAGATTCATGTAAACTAGTTCTGCTACACTCAAAGTCAGCTAAAACATTCTCACACAAAAAGTTAACTTAAGCTACTATTTCCCACAACAATAATAACAAAAATAAGCTTAACAAACACTTACCCTGATTCTCAAAACTCATTTTCTATTATGTTTCCTTTCACCAATTTTGTTTGGCAGAGTGCCAAGAAATGTATCAGCAAAAGTATGTGTGCCATAATCTGACAAAAGGAAAAACATGTATATTTTTAGTTTTAAAATGTTTATAATTTCAATAGGTGAAAAGAATACAGGACAAGGAAGAACAAAATAGCATATGCAGACATGTCAGCAATGAACATGAAAGTACATGAGTTTTAGTGTCAGAATGACCCTGCCTGGGAACTAAATTTTCTAAAAAAGTTTTACATTAATAGCAAGAGCCCTCTATACATATTTTTCCACCTTGGTTCTTAATGGACTTCCCCACCAAACTTAGGCTCAAGTTTCATGAAGCTTGAGGATGAGGGTCGTGAGGCTATGTCAAGACCCCAGGACATTATTGCCCTCAAAAATGATCTGGCTCAGCCGATGACTTTCCAGGACATTTCTTCAGAAATAAAAACTCCAGTCACACACTCCCTCCCTGTTAATAAAGCATTGAACTCACCCTTCGATATTCCCGGTCTAAGAAAGACGATATCTCTGTAGAGTCCTCAGATCCTCCACGTTCTCCACCCATCCTACCACCCCAAAGAAAAGCAGCACATCCAGTTTCAGGAACTGACACTAATCACAACATCAGAGAGAAATCCCACTTAGGGCTGCTAAGAATTCCTCCCTTAGCTGGTTCTTATGTCATTGGTCCCCAAAGCTCATTTTCATGCCAGTTCACACATTCAAGTAGGCAGCGGGACCATAAAGGCAACTGCAGAAGATCCACCAGGAAAGAGACAAATTTCAGCCCTGTGGTTAAAGTCTGGGTGTTATTTAGTTAGCCTTTATCACGACTGCATCTTCCGCAAAGGGCATTCCTTTCTGTAATCCCATCATCCCGTCCTGAGGATGGAGAAGTGAGCAGAACAGGTACAGAAAAAGGGAGAAACGAGAGAGAGGGTAGTGGAGAGCAAGAGTGAGAAGCAGAGGGTATAATAGATTGTCCAGATGTGTTTCTTCACCTGAGAGCTGTTCCTACATCAGTTAGTGGCAAGGACCAGCAGGACAAGGAAATGCCCTGCCGTGACCATGTCAGATTGGTTGGCTAAGAGCAGACGTGGGTCTCCCAGAGGGTTGCTGTCACCACGCCACCACCTCACACCTCAGTGCTGACATTGTGGGAACAGCAACCTTACAGCTCAAAACTGATACCACAAACAAATCAAGCATAGAAGCTGAGAAAAAAGACTGCTAAGATTGAATGTAATTCATAGAAAATCAAATGTCTTTGACTTGATCTTCCAGTTGGACCTCTTTGGTGCCCATCCCGGCAGCTGTGGGTGTATATGAGCAGCATAGTCACAAGCTGGAAGCGTGAATTGCAACATTTACACCACTGAGGAACTACAGGAGCCACAGAGAAGGACTCAGTCCTCTCTGGTCTCTGCTTTAGACAGAAACACATGGAGAAGCTCAACAGCAGTAGAGGGAGTAGCTGTGGAAAAAGTCCATGCCCGTTACAGGCAAAGTGACACCCAGTCCTCCCACTGAACCAGGCCAAGTACACTGGAGAGAGGTTATTGATGCCTTTGTTGTATGACCAGCATTGCAGCTGCTTGCTGCTATACTCCACTGCCCTTTTCCAATGTATAACACTACAGCATCACCCAAGATAATAAGGTTTTGATCACAGCAAGACGCTCACAACAGCAAACAGCCCAGGCACACAGAGATCAAATAGACCAGCTGCAAACAGAAAAAAGAAAAGGAGTGCATATGACTTGCTGGCGTGTGTGGGTATGTGTGTTATGTGGGCGGCAGAGGCCAGGATGGCGAAGGTCTCCCAGCGACCCCGTCCCTTCGGGGCTCGGGCCCCAGCACTGTGCTGCATTCCAGCCAGCCGCCTCTCCCGGGACCACTGCCCCTGCTCGCACAGAGAGGCAGCCAGACGTAAACGTGAGAAAGCTTTCTCAGGCGAGTCCCTTCTGCAGACCGCTGGGTAGTTGTCTTCCAAAGTCATCATAATTAAAAGGGGCGTGTGCCAAGGGGGAGCTGGGGTACAGGCTTGCTTTTTACCATGTCTTTGTAGCATGCAAACATAGTGAAAGGGATTTTTTCCTAACAATATACTTCTCCATGCCCCTTCCAGTCCACTCCCTATCCTTCCAGATCAAAGGACCAGTACAATATTTGCCTTCAGCAGAAGAGCCCATGAACAATATTTTTCAGGGTCATTTACATCTATTTAGTGGGGTTAATAAATATGTAAATTGACTTTTAAATTGTGGACCTAGATCCCTTTAGAGATATAGACACAGAGCCAAGTTTGGATGACTGCTGTGCCTGTGCAAATGCAAAATAATTTCCATAAAGGTTGTAGAAATATCCCAGATTCCTTCCTCCTTTCCCTTTTCCTTTCAGAATATGTGACACAGTATTTGAATTAGGCATGGATCTCAAGTCTGTGAATACTTTCCTCTTTCTTATACTTTAAACCTAGAGGAATTCGGAAAGCAGAGCTGTCTAACTGTGATATCACATATGCTCTAAGGCAATAGAGCCAATGCAAAGATGAAGACATTTTATCAGTTTAATAGTTAAATTATTGCTGTGAAATTGTGTGACACAAGGTGTAGGGGGTTCACGGCAGTGAAGACTGGCATAATGCAGAATAGACAGAAGAATTAACTATGGGACGGTCTGGAGATACCCAGCTCCCTTCACTGCACAAAACTGTTGGTATATTGGATGCTTTGTCCCCAGCTCTGCCTCAGAGAACCTGGCCAACTGCAGGCAAATCATTTCTTCTCTCTGTGTCCACCTCTGGCCTGGGATAATTCTGTGTTTGTACCTCACAAAGGTTCTGCAAGGATAAATTAATGTTTGGGAGCTATTCTGGTATTACACAAACAGCAGCTAGAGAAACTCCCTGGAATAAGGGAATACTATACTCACAGGGAAAAAAAATAAACGGCTGCGGGAGGGGGGGCAAAAGAAAAAGACAAGACATAGTTTTATTGACTTCCATAGGGAATATACTATTTGTATTGTTTCCTGTGACAATAATTTCCAACTGGAAATATCTACGCTGCAGCACAGAGGCCCTGAATGTCAGCAGCTTCCACCTGTCGTTTACACCTGTTGCAAATTTAAACTGCTGCAATTCTGCTTTGCTTTCATCTCCCCGTATTTTTCACAGGTACGAACAGATCAGCAATTGGAGGACTTTGAAGCATCAGGACTAGTCTTTGGAGGTAGTGGGTGCTTTTTTGTGGTTTGTTGTGGAACAGAATCTGTATAGAGTTTAATGGACTGCCTAAATTGTCAGGGTACCTAGAGGTCATTTGCAGTCCTCTGGACAGTTCAAATATCAACTCCAATTATACACATGCTCACACATACAAGAATATACACCATTCAAACCTCAAAATCAAACCTCATTGTTTCATTCTTAGCTGGAAATATGTACCTTTTCCTCTCAGAAAGATTCATTTCAAGCCTTTATGGAAAGACTGCCATTTCATTCTGTAAAAAGTTGAAGAACTAACTTGCAGAAGTGTCCCTTATAGACCAGTGATATTGTGGCAATTTAATGTGATGTTCTGGGTGCCTTGTGTAACTGTCTAGGACCTGATCTTACAAGCATATGGACTCAGAGCATAACATGCATTTCAGGACCCATTTACATAAGTCCCAATGGGACCAAGATACCACAGTGCATGTCCCTAACCTCAAGGTTTAACCCACATTCACATTCACAGGGCTAAGGCCTTGGAGCTCATATGCTTTTTGGGTCATGGACAATCACTTGGTCAAGATATTTAACAAGCATTACCTAACAAGATGTTACTTGCCTACGAATGAATTAAGAGATCCGATTTACATCACAGTGTCCTCTTTGATAAAGGGGGGATTTTAGCTGGCCCCCAGACATGTGGGTCCCTCCAGACATGGAGGGAGTGTGAGTACCCCAGGGGTACCAGGGGCTGTTGGTGGTAGCCAAGCCAGGTAGATCTGGTTCTGACCCATCAGCTGTGGGCATTAGACCATGCTTCTGCTGCAGGGGGGAATCTGCAGGTAGGTGTTCTGGCAAAAACACCACTCCTTGGCCTTACTCTTTGGAGGGTAAATAAACTTAATCCCACCTTCATCCAATGCTGTTTGCTAACAGCAAATAAATCAGATTTTGAAGTGAAGTGGGTTCGTGCTGTTCTGGGGACCCTCAGGAAGGACAAGGCCTCCAGCACAGGCTCTGCAGAGCAGGGCACTTTCCAAACCCATGAGCAGCAGCTTTGCTCTCAGCCAGCCTCGCCTGCTGCACAGCACTTTCATCCAGAACTGATCCCCTGGGCTTGTCAGGTGCAAGAGTGTCCGGATGGGCCTGATGCAAATGGAAATGTAGTAAACGTCTGTGCGTTTGACCTCAGTAGATTTACCAACATGTAAACCTCCACAGAGAAACATCTAAGTTCTCCTGTCTTTAAAACACACACATAAATTAACTTCTTTGACACATTAAGACAAAGCCACACCTAGGAGACTTCTACCCCTGTAGCACCAGATCACAATCATCCACGAAGCAGCAGCAGTTGCTTTTCCATCCTGAGAGGTGCATCAGGAGAAAGAAACCAATGGAGAAAGCATACACACACACACACACATGCATACACACACTGTATATGCACCTCACAAGAAGAAATAAAAGTACATCATCTAAGTTTGCTTAGGTTTAGCGAAGGTCAGAGATTTTCGCACCTAGGTGAGCTGTCATCTGGCTTGGGGCAATTCTCTTTTCTCTCGCATCCTTTGCTGGAACAGCAGGAGTGCTTTACTGGTGTGAAAGACTAAACTGTCCTCAGGCTATAAAGGACTTGAGTCACAAACCACTTCTCCCCCACTTTCGTATTAATTCAGGACCTTTCAAAACTGTTCTAATGTTCCCTCACCTGTTGGTTCTGAAAACCTGTTGAGGGCTGAGGCTCAGGCAAAGGGAGGTGACAAAACATATGGGATTTGCTCTAATCAAAGTAGTTCTGGACTGCTGGAATCAAAATTTGTCCTCTTCTACTTTTAAATACTGAGTTTCAATCCCATGAACTTAAACTTAACAAAGTACTTATCTAAGAACAACCGTATCATTAAGACAAAACAGCAACATTGACGTGCGTGCACATCAAAGATCAGAAAATAGTTATACCATTAAAGAGCACAGCAATACTTATATGAATGGGCAGCCTCTAAAGGTCGGGAACAAACTGCTGTTACTACAGCCCCTAGCAATATAGTGACCAAGAGGGAGCTCCGTATGTCTTGTACTCCAGAGCAATGCTGTGCTTTCTGATTTCTTAAAGGGATATTTGGAATCAAAAACATCGTTGCTCATTATTACTTCTTTTGAGCACATACTGCTTCTTTAACTATTTTCTACCTTATTAAAACCTCAACCCTTTTCTTTCTTTTGTTTTGTTGTTGTTGTTTTCTTTCCAAGTTCTTTCATTTTTTCATTTCTTAAACCTCCCATGCAACAACTATTTTGGCTGTTAATGAAGGGAATTTTTCTGCATCCAGCAAACTGTAAACCATGTCGCTTGGATACAGCAAAAGCTGAAATTCCACAGATTTCCACAAAGTCATACATTGTGTCAGGAAAAAGTGTGCTGGGCATTCTTTGATTTTTGTGTCCTGCATTAGCATTTGTAGGCATTTACAAGAGAGAAAAAGAGGAAGAAAAAGAAAGAGGAAAAGAAAAAGAAGAGAGAAGGCAAGAGAGAGAAAGAGAATGGAGAAAGAGAGATAGGAAAGAAGACAGAGAGAAAGAGAGGAGGAGAGAAAAAGAAAGAAAGAAAGAAAGAAAGAAAGAAAGAAAGAAAGAAAGAAAGAAAAAGGAAGAAAGAAAAAGAAAAAGAAAAAGAAAAAGAAAAAGAAAAAGAAAAAGAAAAAGAAAAAGAAAAAGAAAAAGAAAAAGAAAAAGAAAAAGAAAAAGAAAAAGAAAAAGAAAAAGAAAAAGAAAGAAAAAGAAAAGAGAGAAGGAACCTTCTGTGACGAATGCAAAATATGACCTTTTCTTTTTAAAAGTTTGTGCTGTCCCTCTTGTTTAGCACCAGTGCTGCTCACCGTTTCCCCTCAAGACGCTTCGGAGTTGTTAAGCATCTAGGGGTGATAATTTGACTTTCAGCTAAACCGGAGGGCTGCAGCAGACAGCAGTAGGTGGTGATGTAATAGGTACCAACGCACATGGATATATAAATATCGTGGCTAGGGCTAAAGCGCTATGGCTGAGCAGCTATAGAAGAAGATCAGCACTTCAGACAAGACTCCTGGAGTTGAGATCAAGTTCAGAAGCTCTTGCTCCTGGGATTTCCTCTACATGCAGCCTGCCCAGGGAAACCGCAGATCCTCGGGGGACTGAGCGCGGGGCTCCCTCCTTCCTCCCGTCGCCTCGCTTTTTTTTTCTTTCTTTATTTTGTTTTTTCTTCTTTTTTTCTTTTTTTTTTTTTTCTCTGTGTGTGTGCGTTTTGTTTTCTTTTACCCCCCTCTCCCCGCACACCCTCACCCCCCCCCCCCCCCCGCGCGCTTCGACCTCAGCATAAAGTGGGAGCTGGGGGGGCGAGCGCCTCTTCGGAGCGACGACCGGCCGGCGGCCCGTGGCTGCGCGCCCCTTGCCGGGATGCCTCTCCCCGCGGCGCTGCTGCCGGCGCTGCTCCTGGGGCTGCTGTGGCCGGGGGCGGTGCGTGGCCGGCCGCCCCCGGGCCGCCTCCCCGCCGGGCCCCGCCAGCGCCGCTGGGACGCGGCGCTCTTCGCCCGCTCCGTGGCGCGCCTCCCAGCCGAGCGCCGCGACGCCTCCCGCGACGGCGACTACCTCCTGGGCATCAAGCGGCTGCGGCGCCTCTACTGCAATGTGGGCATCGGCTTCCACATCCAGGTCCTGCCCGACGGCCGCATCGACGGGATCCACAGCGAGAACCGATACAGTAAGCCGGCGCCGAGCCCCCGCGGACGGGCAGGTGAGCCGCTACGTGCCCGCGGAGGTTGCCGTGGGTGCGGAGAGGTTCGCCTACCCCGGAGAACGGTATGAGGCAAAAGGAGGGTGGGTGTAAGGCAGATCTCCCACCACCCGGAAAAGTCCGCCCGTCCCCGGCACCGCGGTGCTGCCCGCGCCGGCTGCCCCGAGGGCGCCCGGCGCCCGGGGGAAGGGGGCGGTGGCGCAGCCCATGGAGCGCTCCGTGCCCGGAGCCGCGCTGCCCCTCGCATCAGGTGTAGGGTTTGCCTCAGCATCTGGAGGGTCCTCGGCCACCTGGGCCGCCCACTCTGAGCAGGGGCTGGAGGGAGCGCAGCCAGGGCCCAGCTCTCCCCCAGACTTGAAAAGCATCTGCTAGGGACTTAACCCCGTGGCCCCATGACTCTGATATCCAACTGAAACAATAAGATCCAACAGGGGATATAAGCTGCATGATGACAAATGTTTCATTCGCCCCCAAGCACACTCTGGCTTATTTTAACCTCAGCTACACAAGAGGATGCCTGGGGGCAATGTAAAAATAGATACTTGGCTAAAAGAAGAGAGGTCCCAGCATGGAGCATGGGGCAGCACGTGGGGCATGAGGCTGGGGATCTGTGGCCACCCACAGCAGTGCTGGGGCATGGGGATCCACACCACACCAAGAATGGGAACCGCTGGGTGAGCACAGAACTGACACCACACATTCCTTCAGGGCACAGCACTTTTTCTCCCTGATTTCGCATGTCTCCTATGTAGGTCTGCTGGAAATCTCCCCTGTGGAAAGAGGAGTGGTGAGCATATTCGGTA
The DNA here is from genome assembly GCF_013377495.2 of Cygnus atratus. Taxonomy (NCBI): domain Eukaryota; kingdom Metazoa; phylum Chordata; class Aves; order Anseriformes; family Anatidae; genus Cygnus; species Cygnus atratus. The sequence goes on from NC_066366.1 coordinate 17,906,498, forward strand.
TTAGAAGTGGACTCTTCGTGGCCATGAATAGCAGAGGCAAACTCTATGGATCTGTAAGTAGCCACCATTTGTGTGCATGGGGAAGGGAACAGTCAGCTGGGATAAGAGGTGTAAATGGTGCTGGAAGCTGCCCAAGCACCATCTCTGCCCTTCCTGGGTCAGACACCATGGATTAGCCCTTGGTGCCGTGCCAATAGAAGGTGTGCTGCCCAGGTGTGCTAAGTTCACTGAGTTTTTTTTTAGTAAAACCCACTTCTCTGCATTGTATTTCTTCGGTTCCCATGTGAAAAATTTAGTCAACCAACCATGGCTACCCATCTTGCCTACTTCATACAGCAACATAGCAGTCATTTGTGTGGCAAACCCCCAGGGTAGCCTCAATCCGTATCTTTCTCATATTTAAATTTAAACAGCATCAATCAGGGATGGCAATTGCTTGCCCCACCTCTCAGAGGGAACTTGAACTTCTGATCAGCCAGGGCCCCACAAATGATCCTTTATGATGTGATGAATCAGTGCCTGTCACATACCTATTGATCACTCTTTGTTAATGCTCTCAATTGGAGAGTTCCCATGAAAGTTCAGCATCTTCAGGGTCTGGGCTTGCAATTATATGAAGGCAGATCTATTAGGAGACAATATAAATCTTTTTTTTTTTTTTTACATCAAGTCTTTGGAAAAGATAGCGGCATCTTTTACAACACACTTGTGGTAGACAATAACAGTGCATGCTTTTGCCCATATTGAGCCATCCTTCTGCTTTTGAGCTCACCTCTATATAAGTTACTGCCATTAGCATCACTTCAACCCCATGTTCCTGGGTCTCCTTCCCTACCCACAGCATTTCTATTTCATGTCTGTCAGATATTTTTTGAAGAAACTTGGGCTGAGGAAGGGCCAAACTATGTCAAAGTTAACTAGGGCATTTCCACATGAATGAAGACATGAATTATCCAGAATGATTTTCTGTGGCATCAGTCCTGTCACAGAGGATTTCAACTTACATGAAAGCCAGGCAGAATCGTCATCAAAGTGCAAAAGCTTCCTTTGCACAATGTCTTATGAAGACAATACATTGCTTTGGTGTCCTGGATAATGTAATTCCCAATGCAGTGTTCAGCCTGGCAGGCTGAGACCTATCTTACAAAATGCTAGGCTTTCGCCCAATAACAAGAGGTGACCTCATTTGTTACTCTCCAGATAACACACCTGTAACACCTGTCCCTCTTTGTTTTTGTATGTGAAACCTCTTTACTGGAAGCATGCCTTCTGTCAGCTCTATTTTCCTGATCCATTAACACAGGTGAATTTTCCTTCCTTCAATTGTAAAACTAAAGAAGCAGAAAATACTGTCCACTCTGAACATCTTTAAAATGCCTTTTTTTCCTCAAAGGACATGACAAAGTGCTAGCATTCCAATTTTTCTGAAGCCTCTTGGGCAATTCACTGGTGGTAGGACAACCCCTGCTTTGGGAACCAAGTAAACTTCTCATGTGCAGACTCAGGAATATCAGTGGACCTGTGCATTCTAACATGGGGACATGGGCACAGGCTACAACTCATAACTCCCATTGTCCTGGTGTCTGACAGTTTGTTTCTCCCTTCTCATTCATAGGAAAAACTCCTTGACCTAGTTAGATGAGCAGGGCAGCAGAATTGGGCTTGGGTCATTCCTCATGGCAATGCCCTCTCTGTTAAAATGCGCCCCCTTCCCTCAAAAGCGCAGACAGAACTAGGGGTGTCCTTCCCCCCTCTGTTTTTCTGTGCCTGGCCTGGAAGCAGCATCCTTAATGATCCTCTGAGTGTTGTTTGAAGCTTCGTTTGGACAACCACTTCAAAAGATTCCTAACAGAGGGGAAAGTCAGCTGCACATCTTCGTGCAGCACACCTACTACACCTGGTAGCAAGAATATTTCCACACCTGATGTTTAAAATTCCTTCCCTCTCATTCTTTCCTTTTCATTTCAGACCCATTTCAATGATGAGTGCAAATTCAAAGAGATTCTCCTGCCAAACAACTACAATGCTTACGAATCCAGGATTTATCCCGGGATGTACATAGCCCTGAGCAAAAACGGAAGAACAAAGAAAGGCAATAAAGTATCTCCCACAATGACAGTGACACATTTTCTTCCTAGAATCTGAGACATCTCCCTTCCGACCTACCTCAGCACAGGGAAAGACCCAGAACACATTTGGGGAAAAGAAACATAGTGCACTTTTACTGGAGAGTTTTATGCAAGAGTAGGTGTAAGATATTTAAATTAATTATTTAAATCTGTATATATTGCCACAAAATTTATTTATAGTTCTGATTTCTTTTTTTTTAATTTCTGAAAACAAAACAAACCTCCAACCCAAGGTATTTCATTTCATGGTGCAACAGTAGAAGACTTATGCTTTGTGGTTTATTTAATTCATTTCTAAGTTATCACAGGTGTGCTGCTACTACGTGTTCTAAAACAGGTGACATTCAATTCCTACATTAGAATGTTTTGCACTGTGTGTGTGTTGTACAGTCTCTATTGTTGTACACGTATTTGTTTGTTATGGGGGCTTTGTTCTCCTCTGTGTGTTTTCAAAACCCCCGTGACTCCCAAAGAAGTTCTTGGCCTTTGAGAAGGAACAGTGCGGAGGTGCCTGGGTGGGATGCCGGCGTGGAGCCACACACAATGCCTGACCTCCTTTGTGCAGTGTTGCTATTTAATTGGAATGGTATCGGTTTACTTCGGTACAGAAAGTGCGGTGCTGAAGAGCTGCCCCACAAATCTGTTTTTAGATCTGCCAGTGCTGAACTTTGAACTTTCCTGCAGTCAGTCTTCTTAGAGCTGCCAGGAGGTAGAGAGGTTTAAACACCTATATAAACTCAGCAGGATTTTTTTTTCCTTTCTATTTAGATAAACAGGAGGATACAAACTTTTGTGGCCCTTAATGGACAATATATTTGATATGATTGCTTTGCGTTAGGCTAAAAAAAAAACCCCTCAGTTCTTCCCCCAGTGAGCACACTGTGAAACATGCTGCTGTGAACAAATTATACCTTATTCAAATCAAATTCCCTTTCATATTTGGACATTACAAGTGTTCATCAAAGTTTGCAAAAATTTATAATACTCCTAAGTTTTGAAAAGGCAGTCATTTGTCTGTTCACAGAAAGAGAAGCTCCATAGAGAGAATTTGGATCAATTACAAATAATCAAGTTTATTTTGTACTACTTATTATTTTGGGTACAGTATTTGGAAGGAGAAATATGCTGCTTTTTTTCTGTCTCATTCCCTGAAAAAGTTAATTAATTTCTACCTCACTAACTCTCAAAGCCAGTCTCCTAACAAAGTCTGCATGGAAGGTACACACTTTTCTGCTTCGTCTTATAATTCTGGAGGAGGGCTTGGAGGAACAATCACTGTAATCCCAAATCTCAATTTTTTCCATATGTAGCCAAAAGTATTCAAGATAGAGTTGGTTGCATCCTATTTGAGCCTTGTCACGTTTGAGCTATCTTTACCCAGTGATTTACTTTTAGTAAGGATAATCATGGTGAAAATATTTGCAGACAGCTGTCAGGCTGCAGTACTATATCGTCATCAAGTAACCCTATATTTTTCTTTATATATTTTGCAAGTGTAACTCTAATGCGATGAATGAAAAGACAGGTTTGTTTATGGGGGAATCTTTAAAAGGATCCATTTTTCCTTTGTTCTTTCTTTCATTTCTTTAAATGATACATCATATTTGTGGCATCGACAAATTAAGTTGTAACCAGGACTAACCATAATGTTTAATGAATTAGAGGATGTTTATAGATCATCTTCCAATCTAAACTAGTAATTTCTGACTACATGCAAATCTCAAGGCTGTGGGTAATTTGAGTTCAGCTTTTTTTTTTCCTTTTTACATTCCTACACAAAAGTCTTTGTTCTATTGGAATCATATAGACTTGCCTGTATTCTCTGCTTACACATGACCTTGAAGACTAAATCCAAAGTTCAGGGAGACCAGAGCAGACCAGGACCACATCTAAGCCAGCTGCTGTCAAAGCAAAAATAACAATTAAGAATCAGGAAGCCAAATCAAGAGAGAGTGCCTAGGAAATGTCATGCCTATGGATTTTTCTTCCGTAATTTGGGGGATATCTATACTTTCTGTGTGTTCTATATGTGAGTAATCATTGTGTAATTATCACTGCTACCTCTGACAACTGATGATTTCGTTCCAAGTTTCAAACAGCAAAATCACAAAGAACTTACCTGTGAATGGTTCTTCTTTGTCACTTTTCACGCCATTGAAATCCACAACTGACAGCCTCACACAAGATATGTTCAGAGGTAGTTGTAACTTTGACATATTGTGATAAAACCTTGATAACAATGTTACATGGTATGAGAGTTCACCATTTACCAGAATCTGTCTGTAGTTTTATACAGGTGCTGTTCAAGACTGTGGTGTATGTGCTGTGCACATTTAAATGCATAATAAATGATAAATGTTTACAATGTGTGGATTCCTGGAACTGATTTTACTCTTTAGAAGGGAATGCATCCTGCAGTGAAAAAACAAACAAACAAACAAAAAATGCTATTTCACTTTCTGAAAGACAAGGAAGTATTTGCACCTATGCCAGATACTTCATGAGTGACAATCTAGATTTCTTACTCAGCTGAAGTTCACCCTGGCAAAGTTGGATATTGTCCAGGAAAGCCCAGCTTCATGAGCTCTGTAATGGATATGCGTGCTTGCATCTGCCACAGATTAGTATTCTTGCTTGTATTATTTGTGTGGTATTTAATGACAACAGCTTTTCATGCAGCATCTAATATTAATGCTCAGAGACACAAATCAGTTTTGGGGTTTATGTTGCTGGATGTTAACCTTACTAATGAAACCGGAATGACTTTTCCTCAGCTTTAATGAGTACTGCTGTCACTCTTGCTGTGAAGTAAGATTACATCGATGCAAGAAGTTCTAGGATTACCTGTTTGATTTAAGACACTGTCTCCTTCTATAGTTACTGATTATCCTCACACCAGTGTACAGAAATACAAAGTGCTTTGTAGCACACCTGAGGGCAAGATTGTTTTCGCAACTTCTATTGACCCTCATATAAATGCACTTGTGCACACAGTCAAATCCATATACTTTCAGTTTTATTTATGGTCATTCCTTTTGTAGGACTAGGGAAGAATATGTAAAGGCAATGACAATACTCAAGTTTGATCTCACACTCCTTAATGGCAAAGGGAGTTCGTTCAGCTAAGGGCTGTATGACACATAAAGCCAGACCCCCCCGGATACAGACTTCTCCACTTTATTTTCCACTGACTGATGCTCTCTTTCTTGTTCCTAAAAGGGAAAGGCAATAGATGAGCTGTGAATGGCCAGTGCTCCACTTTGAGCAATTTCTTTCTAAAGTTGAACAGGCTCTATAAATGTAGCACAGGTGCCTTTTTTTTTTTGAAACAGACAAGTATAGATGCAGTGTTTAATGCTCCTATGAATAGAACCAGAATAAATAGGCAAGCAGACATATATAATCATTTTTCATGATTAACATTTTTTTGCTTGTAAACAAAGAACAAATGTAGGTTTATTGCTGCCGGGTCTTCCAAAATTTTAACCAAAATTGGTTAATTTGGTTAACAAATTTCCAAAATTTGTTCTGGGGACAAGAATTTGTTTCAGCCTTGGGGAGACATCCATGTATGATTTTAAGGGATAAATCCTAGCTGTTAAGAAGGTGACATTTCAGAGCATTTCTTTTCAGGTTCAAAGCACTTAGAGCACTTGCACTGCCATATGTAGTCCTACCCCCAGAAAAAAATATAAAAGCCTGTTGCCACCACAGGTGGAGCAGTATGAGATGTCATAGAGAATGCTAGACAGATATTCTCTCTCTTCTGGCATCATTTTTGCTCTATGAGGTAGTAAAAGAAATGCCTTTGGAGGTAGTAAAAGAAATGCATCAAAGACTAAAAGGAACTTCAATGCCCCTCAAAAGGCCCTGATATATCATAACATTTCTCAAATCACTGAGAGCACTGCACTGCTCTCATGCCCAGTGCCTCTGGCATCCTCCAACAAATATTTCTCTGCACAGAAAATTAAAACCTTTCCAGAAAATGGATTAGCCCTGTCCATGGGCCAGACCCATTTCCCCCCACCTGGTGATTGTCCAGCCTGTCCCATAAGGCAAAGGGAAGAGGAGCAGTGCTGGCCTGGCCCCTCACAGTGGTCCCAGGGTAGCACCATGCCCCTACCTGCCTGGGGAAGGGGGGCAGCAGGCTCCCTACCCTGCTGCTTGTTTGTGGGCTGGCATCTTTCACATGGTCTGCACTTAACATTTCCTGACTGCTCTGTGGCATCTACCAAGCTGTCTGTATCTAATCTGTGCTAATAAAAATCAGCATGACAAAACACTGCCTTGTATATAAATAGCCACATGTTTCAGAGCGGTCACTGAGTTCATAGTTCCAGATTCAGTTGTTCACACTTTACCAGTTGGTTTCCACCACAGTATATTAACTGACCATGCAAGTGGCCAATTAAAGAGAGTCTGTTAAGGGGTGAGGAGTCTTTTGATGAAGGCTAGCAAGGGCTTCAGCAAGGAAGTTAAAAGGAATCCCCTGAAGCACTGCACCTCTCTTTGTACAACACAAATTATTGTTGCTTTCTACCAAGTGATCTAAACATGGATGGAGTTGTGGAAGATTGTAATACCTAGTTGTTTTCAGACAATTCAGCACATGAAAGGGAGACATAGCACAATTCCAGTTTCCTGCACACCAGGCATGATTTACACACTTTGAACAAGAAATATTACCCTGTCCTGTTTGTTTTTTCAAATTGATTACTTAAAAAAAAAAAAAAAAGCTTAATATCATGCCCAGAAGTGCCTACAGTCAGCCACTTAAGGCAGACAATTACTTAATATAAAGCAATGACAATTTACTACATCCTAAGTTTCGCTGTAAATTAAAAAGAAGCTGGTTAATCACGTTCATAGAACATATTGACTGTTTTTTTCCTTTTTAAGGTTTTTGAGGAGAGAATAGGTCAGTGTCACACTAAAGAATCAGATGTTAGTGTCACCTATGCCACCGGGTCACCTGCGATGCCAGCAATGTGGTGCAACAAATGGTCCAGACCTTCCTTTCTGAATGCCCAACAGGACACCACAAAGTGTGGCAAATAAGGTGAGCACCCAAAACTGAAATCAGTCGCAGCTGTGTGATGGATAGAAATTATGTCCTGGCTAATGTCAAACACTATCAAATGTTGAGCTGAGAATGTTTCAACCTGGGCAGATTACATTACTGCACCTTTTTGTCACTGGTGTCTCTGTGCTTCAGCTCCCAGTTTGCAAATTGCCATTAAATAGTGTTCAAAATATATCCATTAATATTTGTGAAACACAGAGCTACTGAACTTGTGAGAGTTATGGAAAGCTTATGAGAAGACAAGCATGTATTTCCTCACAGCATGTTGTCAGTAAGCCACACACCTTCTGGTTGAGCAAAACAAAACTAGAAAAAGGTGTTCACTTAGCAAGCAGTCCACACTGGGCAGGACTACTAACAAAAAGCGTGGTGCATGACCAGACTTTGGTTGCATGTGCATATTTAATTCTGTTTTTCTTAAATTTTGAATGCTGGTTTGACCTTGGGTGCTTTCTAGTGTCATTCTTTGTGTGCACATACAATCACATTTTATTGCTAATCATACTATTTTATTGTGGGTAGATAGAGGAGTACTCATTCTCTATGACTCCCCAGGCTATGTTGACCTTCACTATCGTTCATTCACACTACTTCATATAGGTTAAAGAAAGTGATTTAGTGATGTTTGTACCAATTAACATATTCCAGATTCAAACTGGTTGCTAATCAGGTTACCTCTGAAGTACAAATCAGATCTTTATCAGCTTAAAGGTATTTGGTAAGTGTCAAAGCCACTTGGTAAAACTCCATGGTTTCTGGTGAGCTACTATTTACATCCTTTCTCATTATCTCCACAGCTACATCTGTTTGCTTCCAGTGCCTTCAAGAAAAGTGTTTGTAATGTTAGCTGGGGCCAATACAGCTGTTTAATGTCTTTGAGGTTAAGGGTGCTTGTGAGAAGGAAGGGAGTAACACCTGCAGCACCAGCATCCATTAGGCATCAGAGAGACCCCAACCTTGTGGGGACCTTGTTAAAGTAGTTTAGAAGAAATGTCAGCTGTGTAGCTCTCCAAGCTTGAGGTAATATTTTGCACCTTTTGCGGGGCAAGCCTCATTCAGAAGCTGTTCCACGTTGCCCGACCTGCTCTGAGCCCTTTTCCAGGGTGGGCATAGCCCCATGCCAGCATACACCTCAGCAGCACAGGTAGTCAGGTGGCCTCCACAGGAGCCAGGCCCTGTCTCATCACCCTCCCTGTGCCCACCATCCACGCTGACACCCAGCACCATCTCAGCCGCTCCCCATCTGCAAGCCCCCTCCCAGCACATGCAGCAGGGCAGCCCCACAGTGTGGGAAGACCAAGGAGGTCCTCAGCCAGGCACCCTCCAATGTGAGGACCGTGCTCTGCCAGGACGGGGCACCTTCTCCTCTCCCCTCCCTCCTAGTGCTAACCACCAAGGTGCCTTCGTGTTACCTGGTGGGGTACAGCTCCCCAGCGCTCGCCTCCCACGCCGGATCCCGCTCTGATACCAGCCGTGGAGAGCCCTAGTGTTACCGCACGCAGGAGCTCACCCATCCGCAGTTATACATTAACCGAGGTGGTTGGGCTGGTGTCTCACCCACGCGGTCCCTCTCTGTCCCCTTGCTGGTGCCTTTCCTTGCAGCAAGATAACAGCACTGATGCCGCCGGCGCCAGCACGCGGCGCGCGGTTACCCTGGGACGATGACCCAGGTGCTTGCTCCCGGAACGGCACTGCCCGTGCGGGTAGGCTGGCCCGGCCCACACTGAAACCGCAAGGAGGCACAGCCATAACGTTGCCTGCTGTTTATTGCAGCTTTTCCACAGCCATGAGGAAAATGACCTCAGTTGCTCTTTGTCTCGTTTTTGACCTTCCTGTGGCGGGCTGGGTGACTGGCACTGCCTGTCCCCGGCGGCCCTGCCCATGTGCAGCCTCCTCCTCCCAGCCTAGAAAGGTGTTTGACACCTTTCCTCTTGGTTCTTCATTTCTTGTTTTCCCTCAAACTCCTACTTGATTTTCTGCTCCCCTGTTGTTTCTTTGTTGTGTTACCCCAACCACCCTCCCATTTTCTGCCTTCTTTTCTGCTCTTTGTCTTTCTCTGAAACTTGTTATGGTAAAATGGCAATGTGCACAGATTATCTGCTACAGTCTTGTCAGGGTGGGTTTATTTTCTCACTTGGTGGGTGAAACCCACCCTTGGTTTTCATCTTCTGCATGAAGTCCAAAACCCTTTCCAGGTGAGCAAAGACTTTCTCGCTTGCCGATGTTTTACTCTCATCCGCACACCTCATTTCCCTCAGTTCTGTGCAGCTTCTCTCCCGATTGCCCTGGGGTTGCAGAGGGAACTGAACCAACTTCCAGCCAGCCACAGCAGTGAAGGGTTATTGCACGCATCCCTCTGAAGAGCAAGTTGTGCCAGTCACAGGCTGCAATGGAAGCAGAACTGGACCATCAAGAGTCTGTTTACCTCTGAGAAAAGCATAAAGAACAAGTCCTTTGTGCCCACTGATACGTTATCAGATGTGATTCACTGGATCATATCTGTTTTGGCAATCACAGCATAGGCAATTCAGTGCAGGATTTTTAACAAGCTTAGGATGATCAAGGAAAAGCACTTATGTATTTATAGAACTATTTAAGTTATAGCTATGATAGTCTCATGCCGTGCAAAGAAGGTATGCCTCAAAAGAATAATCAAAGCAAAGTATGTTTTAGGCAGAAAAATATCTGTATAGATGGTCATCTCTACCTCTCTTGTGTTAAATAGCAGTTGTATTTTAAATGGCTTTAATACAGAAGCACTGCTGAAGTCAGATCTATAAACAAAAACCTAAGAAAATACATAGTAAGATAAATTCAAAGTCTTTGACCTTGAAGTTCAGAAATTTAGTGTCTTCTGCAAACCTTTTTTCTGATAATACTAGTCACATACAAGATAGTTGCTTACTTTAAATTAATTCTTGTTATCTATTCTGCTTATTTTAATATTTATATAAATATTTAAATATAGAATAGGTATTCTAGCTATAAAATACCATTTTATTTCATGCCTTGGCAAAGAGCTCCTGGGGTAAATATTTGGATTAATGGTTAGTAAATAGCAAAGAATGTGACTTCATGGAATCATGCACTTCTAGTTGTGCCAGACTAGAGCTTGTTCAGTAAATGTTATAGTTTTGGAATACATTTTAAACCAAAATATAGAAGAAAAGAGTAAATGCAACCACACCAATTTACGTGTTGAAAATCTATCAAAATTTTTGTCTTCAAAAATTCTTTTCCTGAGGGTAAAAATGAAGACATTTCCTTTCAGTCTGGGGCCCTTACACTTTATTTTACCAAATAAAAATCACTATGGCAATATTCACACTGGAAATCTGACTGTAAGTACCATTCTCCTAAACAAAGTCCTTCTATGCATACGTGGGTGACCTAAGTAGAATAATTAACACATATTATTATGACTTATTAGGACCCTGTAAGCTTCAGCTTACTTGTAATCACATGTAATCAGCAAAAGTAAGAACAGAAAAATAGATAGTTGTGAATTTGAATAGTCACAAAAATATTCTGCTGTAATCACCTTGTGACACTTAAAGAAAAGCAACAGATGCACTAGCAAGCAACATACATGCATTTAATAAAAAAGCTGTTCATGTGGGTTGCTCTAGCTACCCACTTCCCAGAGTACCACAGTGGCAGGTCAGAAATGTTCCTATTCACTCCTCCTGGTGACATAAATCTGAGGTTTCTTTCCTTTAGAATTTGGGAAGATGATGCAGTATAAATATGCATTTGTTCATTGTTTACACTCTCCAAAGTTAATTAAGAAAAAAAATGGAAGCAAATATGCATCTGCTTGCCAATTTATTCTGGTTCTATTCATAGGATTATCAAACACACTGTCACACCTTTCATACTGTGGAAAGGCCCTTTAGCTCTACAGATGTCTACTGACTTCACAGGGACATGGCTGGGCACCAACCTATACAAGCTGCTGCGTTAACAGAATTGTCGTTGCATCTGATCATCCATAAATACATGCTTTTATGTTGGTGGGGACAGTGCACTAAAGGATATATAGATGAGAAAAAGGAAGGGGGCATGAACTGACAATCATAAATAAGCATTTTAGGCAGAACGAGCATGGGTTCTCTATATGCTGTGCTGAAGAATCACAAAAAATACAACATCCACAGCTCTAGAGCAGCCTACACAAGTGTGTATATATATAAACATATATATATATATATGTTTTTAAACATACCTCTGCTAACTATCAGTATCTATTCACTTTAGAGACATCTATGAAATTTCACTGAAGTTTGCAATTTAGTTCAAAACAGTGATGCTGGGGGAGAACCCATGCAGTTAGTCTGTTAAAAAAATACATTAAAAACATTCAACATTAATTTCTTTTATAACTGATAGAAGCACTTAAAAATTAGCTACCAAAGAAGGCTGTTTAGTGACATACAACTTCAGGATATTTCTGTGGCTTTCCCATTTATTTTCTGTAAATAAAATCCACTTGTAAGTTAATAGAAATAATCAGAAAGACTAATCTAGTTTTTAATAAATAGAAGTCCACTACAACATTGGTAATGAAAATATGTGCAACAAAGCATATGTTAAAAATGTTCTGTTTTGCTGCTAGGGAGATTACAAGGTTATCATTTGTAAAATAAGCATATTCCTGATAATTATATTAAGGACACAAGCTGCATAAATCAATACTAATCACAGGAGAGAGGGAGAGGGATGCTGAGTTTCACATGTAATTTGTTTCTGGCTACTTAACAGGGCTATGACAGACATTCGCTAAGTAGAAAGCAAACATTCACTATTTAGCTCATCTATCCAGCTAACAGCTATAAGCCTCTAGTAGCAAAAGCTGCCTCCTTTGGCGCAGTGGATTGTTTGTTTTGAAAAACTTTTTACTGAGATGACTTTAAAAGAGCATTAGCTGATAATTTAAAGATGTATCTGCATTGATCAAGTAACAAACATACAGTTTTATACTTTATACTTGCAGTATATGTTATATTGCAATTCTGATTCAGGTCTACCCAATTGAGTAAGGAAGTTTCCCTTGACTTCAGTGGTGTGAAGTGAAGCTCTGTGGGAAAACAAGCCATACATCCCAAAGGAAGGGGGGAACTCCCTTATAGGGTTAACCCACACCCTGCTCATGCCTGTGCCTAAAACTTGCAACTTCAGCTAATGGCATTCAACAAGGAGTCTTGTATTAGGCAGGCATTAATGCAATGTTGCTAAATGTCAGCTCCAAAAGGGTAGCAGCCAAAACAAAGCAGGAGGAATGCTGTGTCATGGCATAGGCTGCAAACTGGCAGCACACCCTGAAAATAACGAAGTGATTTCACTACAGTTCAGTACAAATGTGTGAGAAGAAGGAAAGACTGACACACATGGATGGAAACTGGCTGTCTGAAAACCTATCTTGCCTAAGATACAGCACTTTTTTGGTCATCCATTACACTGCTTTTCAGAAATTAAAGAATAACATTGGAGATTCCTTCATTTTTGTGTTTATCATTTAAAAAAATAGCAATGGATGAGCACTTTTGTAGTTAAAGCATTGTTTAGATGGCATTTTTACATCATACTGAGTACAACAGAGAGATGAGCTGATGAATCATTACCATACATTTTGACAGTTTGGACTAAAAGGTCTGTAGATAATGTTTTAGTTGTGTAAGTGTCCATCCATTGCATTTTCTTTCTATTTCTGTCCTGGAGAGAATACAACAGGGTAATTAACCACAGGATATTTACCTGTCATATCCACCAAATGGTATCAGAGTTTACACGAGCTCAGATATGGGTTCATTGAACTGCTAACTGGGATGTGTAACTTATTGATAAAATCAGCCTTAGTATCAGAGGAAGGAAAGATAGCAAAAGTGATGTCTGCTTTTGAAAGACTCAAGGAAAAATCAATAAAACTAGAAATCAGTAAATAGTTTGCAGTGGTTGCCTTTTCAGAAGCAATTATGAAAAATTACTAGTAGCCAGAGGGATGAAGACAAAACAATGGTCAGGATGCCACAAAGATTTTACAGAAGAAGGTGATACTTTCTAGTTTCGGGCAAGTCCCCTTGCCCAATACTGCCGTGGGATAAGAGGGAAGTCTTGGAGCTCCTGCTCCCTGGATATATCAACACTTTAATGAGTGCTGAGCAAGTAAAACATTACTCCGCTTGCTAATTTTGTCTTTTTTATACTGTCAGACCATCATTTGAACACTGTGCTTGTATATGGTCTCCAAGAAGGACATAGGCGGGCTGTGCAGAGCGGTAGGTGTAAGGTAGACAGCTGGCAGTAGGAAGGTGGCCAATATAACAATCACCTGGCAAGACGAGGCCAGCTCTCCAAATCAGGCAGCAGCTCAGGTGCAACGATATTTTAGCCAAGTCTGTCAAAAAGCAATGATGGTAACTTCTATTTCTGGATAAGAAAGTACTGGTTTTGAGCTGTTACACTAAGTTTTTCATAGACCACAAAGCAGTTTTTGAATGGTAATGACATTTTGGCACTGCTCATATGGACTAAAGTTGAATCGCGGTGTAAAAGATAACTAAATAAAGGCTAGTGTGACTGAAGACTCGTGTCCAAACAGACCCCGCCATGTCTCCCTTGACTCTCAGGGTATCCCCACTCTCTCATGGAGGGCTGGGACTCTCAGCACCCATAGCAAAGCCTTCATGTACTCCTAAGCGGGTGTCAAGGCCAGCTCCTGAGAGCAAATGCCACCCGAGCCCCAGCTCCCCCACGACAATGTGGTGAATTCTGCGGTGCTCTTTGAAGGTGAGTGAAAGGAAAATGCATGATGCAGTCACCAAAGCAAGTTACAAGCTAATGATGTACAATTTCAAGCAAGCTGAAGGAAAAGAGTGTCACTTGTAAGCGGTATGTGTCTTGCTCTTTTGTAAAGCCAGCTGTGAAACGTAGCTGTGATGCCTGCTTATAGCTAGGTGTGCAGGCTTCCAGATGTGCAAGTATAAAGCCTGTGGACATCAAAAGGGCTAACAGTCAAAAACATTACCTGAACACCACCTTTATGTATTTCAAAGCAAAACCAGCTGAGCTTTCCCTGTAATCACTATCCTGTGACAACCCTTTAATGGATGGGGGGAACCAGCCAGCACAGGATCACAGTGTCAGTGAAATAAGGAGGGTTCTGGTGTTTTCTTTTCTCCTGCGAAGCATTGCTCATGTTCCCAGCATCCCTCATGGCCCTGCTGTTTGTATGGGGACTGAATAAGATTACACAGCAGCACCAGGTGGGAAACAGCAGACCGAGCAAAGCTGTTGAGAGGTAGAAAGGGCAAAATCTGTGGTCATGCACTGGAAGTGTTTGAAGAAGGCCTGAGCTCCAACCTGAGGGTAAGGGGAAACATGAGCTGATAACCCCTCGCAACTGCATCTGGTATTTTGTACCTTGGTAACTTTGCTTTCTGGAGCTTAAGAAGTCACTTCTTAGCTCGGGGTGGTCAAATATGCCATGACAGTAACAAATGTGAGTTTGTGAATTGCCAACAAACAGGTGATGACTCTCATTAATTAATTAACTTGTGATCAGTTGTTCAGCTGGTTGCTCATACAAGCTGGAGCCAGCAGACACAATACAAATCTAGGATTGTCACTGGTACCCTTTTCAAAGAGAAAAACTTGCATTTCCCATGTTTAGAATGTGCAAGTGTTTGGCATTTCCTACCATGCTAGGTGACTTGCACCATCATTCATATCCTGGCATTGCTATGCTTTGGGTGAGTAACCCTCACATTTAAAACTGACTCAGATGTGTGCTTCTAAAGCTTTTGTGATCAACTGTCCAAATGAACATTTTCTTCCTATATAGTGTTCACAGAAAAGTGATTTGGCAATTACGTGTGTAACAGTGAATAACTCAGTGGCCAAAAAAAAGAAATTAATGGATACCTCTTTGCCACTTTATCCATCTCGCCCTCTCTTCACTACTGTGGCACAGAACCAAGAAGGAACACAGTTTTTCTGTAGGATGTTTAAGGCCCACATGAGTCGCATCATTTAACAGAACCATTGAAGTAGTCTCTTATTCTGTGATCCTGTGGAAGTTCATCTCAGAATTAGCACTCCAGATGTGAGGTTAATCTTTTGGGCTATGATTCTATCTATCTTCAATATATTTTGGAGGGGCAGGACATGACACTCAGGACTGTAAGCCAGCTGTAAAGAGAAGCATCAGTGCACAGTATTCCTGAGATATGTGACCTGCCTTGGTTCCCCATTATGACTTGGTACAATTTGCAGCTTTCTGGTTGTATAAGCTGGCATTTTCCCAAGAGGAATTCAGCATTTGTGCCATGGATTTCATACCTTTAGATCCACATTTTTTTTATCTAGCAGCCTGCTTTCCATAGCTACCTTGGTAGCTTTCTCCCAAGTAAATAGGAAGCCAGTGATAATCCCCTACATAATTCCTTGTATCTACACTTCAGAAATTTTAGAATAAAGAGAGAGAAATCACCTTGTAAACAGAAATCAGCACCTACTAGGAGCAGGCAGCCTGATACAAAAGCTCAGGTGTAGGAACTTGTTGAGTTTTGGTTCACATTCTTCTCATTAGTCTAAGCTGTCAGGGTGGTGAATTGGGAGATGAAGGATGGAATCAAAGCATCTGAAGCGCAAAATAAAACATTACCATGTTTCTTGCCAAGCAAAAAAAATGAACGCTGTAGCAGAGTTTATCAAATGCCATGACAAGATTTGGAATTACTGGGCCTACTGTCTGTCATGCACAGAAAAAAAAAAAAAAAAAAGGTAGTTAAGAAGTAAAAAGGTGTGAATATTACAAATTGTCCCATAATTTCGTAGGTGCTGAGACCTAGCATCCATGCTGTACACAGTTAAAGAGGGACTGATTCAGGAAGTCTAATCTGGTTCCATAGGCCCTCAGCCCTGAGAAACAAAAGCTTATTTATTTTCCATTGCTTGTTCAGTCTTTAATAAATAATTAGTAATTAAACTAGAGTATTGTTTTTTGTTGTTGTTGTTTTTGGTTGATTGTTTTTGTTTTTGTTTTTTACTTCCATTTAACTTAAGTTTGTAGGGATTGGGAGAGGTGACTAAAGACCATCCATAGCTCAGCATTAATAAAAGAATCACAGAAACATGGTCTGATGAAATCCTAAAGTTCGAAGCACTCTGTGAGAACTCTGGAAAGAGGAAATGTTTTGCTTTGTACAAGCAGCTGCTGTCTGGCTCATAGACAGGCCCACAGTAGCTTGTTTGAAGAACATTGCAAACACTTTGGACAATGTGCATTTTATTAGGAAAAGGAAGCACTGAGGAATCAGCTATAATATACACAGCAGGAAAAAGTAAACGCATTAACTGAATTTAATGTGGACGAAAATGGTGGTGCAGGGAGAAACTCTGTTTCAGAAAGGTCATTCATTTGCCTCTGCATTCTTTCACCACATTTACATGCTGCTCACTGTATTCATCAAAGGTCTTCTTTATTTTTTCTTGGCACACATAAAACAATCACTTTCATATATAATGACATAATTACTCAAACAAGACAAATGGGGAAAAAAACAGCAGCTATTTACTTCAGATGTTAGCATTTAGCAGCTCTTCAGAAAACATATTTAAAGGACTTGTGCCACATATTTGAAATGGAAGAGTGAGCATCACCTAACAGGGCAGATTTTGATGACAGAAAGCACTGAGGATGCGTCCCTCCCAGCCTGACTCCCCCAGGCTGCCCCAGAGCACATCCCGCTCCCTGCGGACCTCAACAGCTGCAGGGAGCCGTGAACAGCTGCAGAACGAGGACGTTTTCACCGCCGTGCCCCCAGCTTCCCTGTGGTCAGCCCCGGCTCATCCTGCGCTCCCAGGGGCTTTTGGTGACACTAGGAGCTCTAGGGGGGCCAGGGAAACCCCACAACCCTGCCTTGCCTTTAAAGGCTGTTTCTGCTTCGCCATCTCACTCTGCTGTCCAAGCAGCACAAAGATCAGATGTAGTAGGGGGAAATCTTAGCCTGAACATTTGTAAATTAATTTGTAAATTAACTGCCTTCCGTTAATGTAGATTTGCTGTGTCTGAAAAGAGATGTGGTTCAAAAGGTAGGGTATAATGTTTCCTGTTTGTTTTGTAACTTTCTGTGCTATCATACAGTAGTAATGATGTAATCACTACCAGTAAATGTCACAGTCAGTCAAGGAGTCATTCAGAGCTCACATGATTACAGGAAAAATAGATACTGGTGTTGTTATGATGCTTATCAGTGCTGTGTCATATACATACCTATATTAATTATCTCAATTAAAAGCAGTTGATTCTGGGGCCAAGAGTCAAAGCATGAACTTTTGAGCCCTTCAGCACTTTTCCCTACAAGGGTTTATTCTGCTCACTGTTCACATATCTCTGTGAGCATGGATGGAGGATGTCTGCTTGTGTTTTTCCAGAGTAGCCTGCTGCCTATCAGTCCACCCTGCCTAGCACACTGCTTTGGCAGTGCCAGTAAATGCTCACAAATAGCACGCAGGAGTTTGTTTGAGGCCATTATATTCACGTCAATATACACACTTATAGAAAGATCTAGCTCATTTCCTAATTACTAAGCATTTCACACTGGATGGCAAATGAAAGGCTTGAGCCCCAGCGGGATCATATGTGTCTGACCCACAAATAATTGTTTGACATCAGAAGGTTTATTATCTCCAAGCAGGAATGAGAAGCATATTTCTTAATAGGTTCCCTACCCTGGGCAGTGCAAGCCTTCCTTTGAAGAGTGTCTCTATGGTAATTGATGTTAATGAGCAGCAAGCCAAGGAGAAACACTGGGTCACCAGGTAGGAAGCCCCCCAAGAGATAATCTAATTACTCTCCAAAACAAATTACTTTCAACCAAAACAAATTACTTTCAATCACTCTGCAACAGATAAGATCAGTGAAGAGAGCTCAAAGCTGATGACAGCTGGAGACCGAGGCTTCACGAGTTTATGGATTGATCGCTTGTCTCTTTGGTCCGTTTTGTTGAATGACAATGGTGTGACAGAAAACTGGAGCCAAGAACTGAGCTCCCTTTCATTTCATTCAGATGAATGCAGGGGACCTGCCAAGTCGGTGCTATTTGCTGTGTGGCTCATTGATCTAAAGTTGGAAAAGCTGTAGCCATGCATGTTCGCGTACATAACAAGCAAAACTCTCTAGGAATAAATGTACAGACTGGGAGACGATCAAATCCATTCACTGTCTGTGCAACGTTATGCTAGGAAGCCTAGGGTAAAACATTACATCATTGCTTATTTGTGCATGCACATAAAATGTGAGACAATTCCATTAGCATTGGCTAATTTCTTCTACAGTATTATACAATCAATGCCATGTCTGCCTAACTGAATCCAAGTCACGCCGATGGCAATATGTGACCTATTAGTCAAGAGAATGGAAAAAGGGCAACCTATTGTCCAGCAACAGCAGCTCTTCAGCAGAACAAGGCTGCAGTAACAGAGATCGGTAGCTGTGTTTTTACAGGCTTTATCTGCTAGAGACCTCTGATAAAGAGGAATACACAGGTCTCGGGAAGTCTGCGCTACTGAGTGAAGCCTTGGTGCCCCGCATGGAGCTGTGAGAGGGACTTCTGGAAGTCTTCTCAAATAGGTGAAACTCTGAATTAGTTGGGAGACCCATCTTTACAATCCCCTTTGCAAAATGCGTTCCCAAATCAACACACCCATATTCAAGTGTATGCAGACCAGAGGCCTAGTCCTGCCTCCGTATGATTAGTGGAATGTAAGTCACACCTTTCTGTAAGCCAGCAAATTTGAAACAAGCCATATGAAAGAGGCACCATGATTTCACTTTTTCATCCTCAGCACTTTGGTCAGCTTTGTTCACTTCAAGAACTGAGGTGTCCCTGTCATACAAGGGTCTTCCTTGTACCTCCAGCCATGAAAGAACCAGGGGCATTTTGGCTCTTGCTTTGGACAGTCATGTTTAAGGAACTTTGTTTCCAGTAAAAATTAAAAAAAAAAAAATTGAATTTAAAATTAAAACATTTGGGATTTAAAGATGGTAAGTTCCTTCTGACCATTATATGTATGATCAAATTTGTAAATACATATAAAAGAAATACCGAGTGTAATTCTGCTTCTTACTTCAGGTCAAGGTACATAATAACGTGCACAAGAGCCGGGTAGTAGGCGATTTCACATTCCATTTAATATTTGATGTGATGTTTAGAAAGATAAATCCCTCATCTTACTGCAGGTATTTCACTTCACTTTTCAGCAATGCTTCAGATTTTGTCTCAGACTGGAACAAGTTATTTAATGAACCTGAATTACTTTTAGAATCTGAATGTGCTACCTACTAGTTTTATCACAAGTCAGATGTGTAAAACCTAAACAAATGTGAATTACTTTCTAAAGACCAGACAGGCTTTTTCCATGCTGATTTGTTCTGCTTCTCTTACTTTCAAATGGCCTTTTAATTGGCCATTAAACTAGGAAATTATGGCTGATTAGGATCAATCCAAATGCAATGTTTTGGATGGACTAGCAATTTGAATACCATTCTTTTAGATCCCATGTTACTTCTGCTTTGTCAAATAAAGGTCAATTTTAGCTGCATTGGCAGGATGCTTCAGTAACCTTTGCCCTTCAGTTCTTGACCCCAAACGTCCCCCAGCCATGTTTCGTGGTAGCAAATCTGCCTAGTTAAGAAGCTGCAATAAGGAGCATCAGAGAAAGTTACTTACTATAAATTCAGTTTCCAGATCCTTGGCAAATCATGCAGCTACTCCACAGCTGTGGTATAGGCTGTCTTTCAGCAGAAAATTATTTCCTATGATATTCAAGTGGAAGAACAGTTACTAATAGTCTTCATCCCCTTCCTCTTTTGCAAAGCCACTCTCACAACTTTCTACATGACTAATGTCAACTATATTTAAGATTGAGTCTGGGTGTCTTGTGAAGAAGGAGGAAAGACATCACACTTAAAAAAAAAAAACACGAGTGAAGTAACTCTGTCTACTAAACAGGCTTTGAAGGAGTCATACAAGAATTTTATTACTTCTTTTTAAGATGTTCCTCCTTACTTTTAGGTACAAATTAACAGCTGAAATGAAAGGAAGGCATCTACTGATTCAACTTAATCACTTTGCTTTCCAGAAGCTGAGGATATATCTGTGTGTAAAATATTCTTAACAGTCTTAAAAGACGCCATCAGGAAACCTTATATCTTTTTTAAGTTTGCATTTGTTCAGAACTGTTTCGCAAAGCGTTTCATCATTTCACGAAGAGTCCTTCCTGCGGTATCATAATAATTAAAAGTGATGACAGTAGATGAATAAGCATTATACAAACCTCCCGCTTGTGGACTGAATTGAAACTTTGACACTATGTTCACCAGCATTCACTAATCATTTACATTTCTCTGTTTATCCAGTTCTGTTGGTGACTTGCAATTCCTAGGAATGATAAGCAGCAGAGTGTAACATGAAATAATAGGCAGCAAGAAAACTGAGTTTTTGCTGACTTCTTAACTCTCCTTCTCTCTTACTCCACAATGTGGTAAATTGTTGTAATGTACTCAGTACATACCTCAGAATCCTTTTTGCCTGACCTTGTACAAATGTTTGAAGCCCAGATCCCAAAACCCCACAGCTATCTACAGTGGAATATTAGCAAGAGCTCCCCAGACATGTATAATTCTTACCTTCCACATCCACATGCTCAGTCTGAACAGGACTGAGCAATCTGAAACTAATTTTTATAGGAAAAATCAGAAGCCATGCATTACTCCATGTCTGTCCACCAAGAAACTTATTGTGGCAAGTGTCTGCAGATCTTACCTATGTATTAGCAAGAGTGGGATTCTTAAAAAAAAAAAAAAAAAAAAAGTGCCAGCTTCATCAAGCTGGACTAAAAACCTTACAGAACCTTTAGCAGAATACAACAGTGATTTAACGCTAGTCTAGCAAATAAAGAATGTGTATTACTCTGCATCAGTTCAAACCTCTCACATCTTCCTCTCACATCCTCTCCCTTTCTTACTTCTGACCGCCAAAATATGACCACCTTAGAGTCCCGAAGTCAGCATCCTTGTTAACAAAGAAAACAATTTTTCACCTCCTATGAAACGAAGTTGAACCTACATGGAACAAACTCATCCCAGATATAACTCAGCAAAATTGCTTCATGGCCAGGTTTGTTTCAATGTGCCAGTATTGGGCTCATTTCTCAAGTCCTTGCACACTCCAGCTTCCTACTGTGTTCTTTAGCAGTAATTTCATGGCAAGTATCATTGAACAGGACTGATTAAAATCACCTGATTAATTCTGTCTCTGCAGGGTTTTGGATGTATTTGAACAGGACCACAGCTCTGACTACACACTCTTGTGAGTTTGAAGCCTCACTTTTGTAGGAAATGTTTATTTTTCTCCCATGCAATAACTGCTTAGAGTGAGGGAAAAAAAGTGCTTCTAGGCCACTTGAATCTGATGAAACTTTGGTGATCTTTAGAGTAGACTTAATCGCAAGATATCATTTGATTGTGGAAGTTTCAAGTCAATTCCAGACTAAATATTGCTCTCAGGAATGCATTGACTGATAGCAATAGTTAAGAAAGCATTAGATAACAGAACAGTGAGACATGTTTGAATTAGTTGTCTGGCTGTATTCATTAGAAAGAACCAGCGATAACGCATGCAACTACCAATTACAGTAGCAACAATCTCTCCAGAGTGGTGACCACTTGGTAGAGCAGTTTTAGAACAGGGACCCCTCCAGAAGTTGATTATGTGAAAATCTTTAAGTATCTGATGCATTTGGATCCTGCTAATTCACTGGGGACTGCAATCCACAGGATATCTGGGGAGAGCCTTTGTGAATTCCTGCAAGACATCCTGTCAGTGGGTGCATGCAGCAGGAACTGTGGAATCTTAATTCTGTGTTCATTTGCAGCCCAGGGAGAAATATTGTCACCTTTATGCCTCTTAGATTGCAGAAGCAGCTGGGAAGCAGAGCAGTCCTTGACATATGGCGGAGTAACCTCTCCTTCTTAGGCAGGTTTTTTAACTTGTGCTGCGCAGATAAGGCTCTTTATAGAACAACCCCGTGCTCAAATGACTGCATATCACAGTGTACTGTGTCTTCACTTCTGCCATCCCTCATTGCCTGACAGACTCTGTCCTGCCATCCCTCTGCCACTGGAGCAAGTAAAGGCTGTCTTTTTGCTGTTACTTACGGGACAGCGTGCAGGAACGATAGCAGAACTCAGAACTAAAGGAATTAGCACTGACACCCCAGCTCTGCTTGGGACCTTACTCCCCTCAGAGTACTTACAGCCTCTGTAATTCTTCCGCTTCTGAGTTCAGCGAAAAGGGGAAAAGACTTACAGATCTCTACTCAAAAGTAATACTGAATCACATTCATGTAACGCCTACTCCTAAATCTGTGGAAGATCCCAAAGATACCTCAGCAAGAGTAAAAAGTCTTTAAAATTCCTGTACTGTTTTTTTTTTTTCTACAATGACTTGTATACAGAAAGTTTTCACCATTATCTTCTGTAGATATTCTAAAGTTATTCTACTTTTGAACAGATGCCTCTTCATTCTGGATAGACCTAATTCATCACATTTTGACCCTCAGTCAGCCTTGAGTGAATCTCCTACGTAATTTTTCGTTTGATCTCCATCACAAGGTAGCCTCTACTCAGGGGTGGTTTCATGCCCTATGTCTGACCAGTATGTAGCAATCTTCTTTGGACTTATTTCACTTAGTTCCAATAATGCTATTGCCTACTAAGGCACAAACCCTCTGTTATCATTTCGGCATGCTCCAGGATCTCAGGATGTTTGACTTTTAAAACATAGGCAGTCATGTCCTTACAAACTAGATGCAGTTCGGCTTTAGTGTTACACAAAGATGTTACACGGAAGAAGTTTTCGTTCTGCAGAAATTACATAGGGCCACTGAAAACGGCAGTGGAAATAAATGATTCATTACAACAGGTGAAAATGCTTTTTCAGTTGTGTACTATTTGGTCAGGAGGTATTTTTATTCTACAAGACTTTTTCCTTTTTTTTCCTATCCCCAGAAAAATGAAAAGTCCTACACTACCAGGTTTCCTTGCTGCAGGCTCTGTTTATGTAGGGAGCAGATACAGCACTGGAAGTGATGGTGTGATTTCCCCTATAATGTCTCTGGAAATACATCCGTAGAAACACACAAAGACATGTATTTCTATTGAACTTTAGTAAAAGGATTCCAATAAATGATAAAGCTCAGTGATACAGATAGGAACTGACATGAAAATCACACTACAACTATTATATATTGAGAATGGTGAGATTTGTAAGCTCATTTAGCTCTAGCTTAAAATAAGGTACTGAATATGGCTTAATCACTAAGGCTTTTTTTTTCTTGCTTTTTTTTTTTTCCAGAGTCAATAAAGAAATAACTACTTCAAGAGATTGTTTAACTCTTATTTCTTAAAAAGCTGTTTTGAGATAGGAATGGTACTATCCGATCCAGGTAAGTACATGGAGGCTCTTAACCTCAGTCACTAGCTCCAGAGGAACTTGGACAAATGAATTAGATTGAAACATTACTATATTGAGAGGTAATTCCAGAGAGAGAGAGAGAGAGTTAAGCACTTCATTTTCATTTGATCTGATTTGAGACTTTAAAAATCAGTCCATGTAACATCAGCAATAGTAACAACGAAAATAACTTTTAAAAGCTCTCAATCATTAAGCAATTCTCACCTATAGCCAGCTTTTTCACTGATTTGAAGTATCATTTAGTGCAAGTGATTTGTCCTTCCCGCCTCAATTTTTGATCCTCATAAAGGAATAATACCATTAAAATGAATAAACAAGTCAAGCATCAATTCTTTGCTGCTTGAAAGAAGTTTGACATTTTGATGAAGAAAACAGTGTATATTTATGATGGTGAATATTATTAACATGAGATCGTCAGTACACATAAAATAGTTTCTATTCACTGGGATGTACAACAAAATGGACCAAAAAGCCTTTCAGATTCATTTCCGACCATAACCTCTGTGTCTGTGGTGGGTGCTCGATACCTTGAAGAATGCACATGCAGCCAGGATGAGTTACATGCACAAGTGCTGTGGGGCCCAGGGTTGTGAACTGCCTCTGTAGTAGCCATGTAATAATGCAGAATTGTGCAGAGGAAAAAAAATATATATATATAGGGTCTCAGACTCCTTGCTATTATTTACTCTTTTCATAATATTGTGAACTTGTGTGATGTTTGAAAGGACATAATTTCTCAAATCAGCCTGTGATTTGGAGGATGCAGCAGGAGACACCTGAAGGGGAGGCCATCCCGATTTTTGTTAATTACTCATCACCCATGCAGAGAAAACTGTGCTTCCTTCTGGGTCCCTCAAACTGACTATCAAAAAGGAAAAAGAGGTAGTCAAAAGCAGTGGTTGCTTTTGAAACGGCTGGTGACATATAATCCCTTGCTCCAGGGAGTTGGTGATGCAAGGCCCTGATCATTCAAACACTAAATAACCAATGTGGTAACTTCAGTGCTGTAAGGTACACATGATGATTATGCACCATGTAAGCATGTATACATGTGCAGGCCATCGTCCCACAGAGCTCTGTGATTTTGCATGGCCGTGTCTATATGCACAGCCTCACTGAGCTAGGATTAGTCATAAAGAAAAGTTATTTGTATGAGTGTTTACAGGATAGAGATGCAAGTGTACAGACAAAAAGATGAAAGTAAGCAGGTAGTAAAACAGTATTTGGGAGCTGACAGGAAGGTTTTGTTTGCTTGCTTCAGAGAAGTTGCTGGGGCAAGGTTATAGTTCGCTTAACTGTTAGTTTATGTGTCCTGTGGGGGAAAGGTTTTTTCTTTCTTTATGAAAGCCCATCGGTGCATATTTTCTCTCTTGGGATCTGAGAAAATTCCTTTAGTGCTTAGTTTGGATGGACAACAGAAGAGTCAGTAATGATCCCTCTGGCATGCCCCTGAGATGCTGAATGCACCGAGCAGACAAGAGGTGCGTGTCCGCTTCTTTCCATAAAAAGAGCCCACCTGGAAAAAGCTGCTGGTACACGGACCGGGACAAAATCTGCTTCATGCTTATGCCGGGCTCCTGGCCGGGGGCGATGCAGTTTTACTACACAATTTATTTATTTTTTTTCCCCCCGATTTCTAGGTACGAACGGGGAAGGACAGGAGCTGGAGAGCCCCCCATGCAGCAGCTGCCCGACGGCGAGGCCAGCCCGCACTCCGGGTGCCAGGCTCCATCTAGCGACCCGGCGGGGGATGGCCGGGCGGCAATACGGCCCGGAGCAGCCGGGGGGGAGCGGAGGCGGCGCCCCCCGCCCTGCCCGCGCCCGCCGGTGCCAGGCGGCGGCCGGGGAGACCCGGCTCCCTCTCCCAGCCAGGTCGCACAAGCATCCCCGGGGCCGCAGCCGCAGCCGCAGCCGCAGCCGCCTGGTTTCTGACCGGTTAAATGGGAGACGGGCAAGCGGCAGCGCCGAGGCTCGGCTCCGGAGGGTGCCCCGGGGCACCTCCACGCCTGCGGGTCGCGCACCCCCGGCCCCGTGTGCTTCGGGGCTCAGTTCAGGGCAGGGCTGCGGGACCGCCCGGCACGGCCCGATACGGCACAGCACGGCACGGCACGGCCCGGCACGGCCCGTCGGGGCAGCCCGGGGTGGCGGGGAGGGGCGCGGCCGGAGCCCCGACGGGGAATCTCGGAGGTGCGGATGGGGAGGGAGCGCCTTCAGGGTGTCCCCTGCGCCATGATGTCACCCGATCAATATTTTCGGGGGGAGTGCCCGCCCCGGCCAATTCCCGCTATGAAACGGGCTCTATATTGGAGCTGGATGCAGCCGAATCGATCGGGCTGATAACGGAGGCCTATAAAAGGCCGGGGGGCCGGCTTCGCCCGTGCTACATCCCGCGGCACCGCCAGCCGAGGCGAGCGCCCGGCCTCCCCTCCCCTCGCTCCGCGCCCCTCCGTGCCGCCCGCCATGGGGCCGCGCCCCGCCGCCCGCCGCGCCGCCCTGGCGCTGCTGGGGCTCGCCGCCGCCGCCGCCGCCGCCGCCGCCCGCTCGCTGCCGCTGCCCGACGCCGGCCCGCACGTCAACTACGGCTGGGGGGAGCCCATCCGGCTGCGGCACCTCTACACCGCCAGCAAGCACGGGCTCTTCAGCTGCTTCCTCAGGATCGGCGGCGACGGCCGGGTGGACGCGGCCGGCAGCCAGAGCCCGCACAGTGAGTAGCGGGGCGCTGCGGGGACGGGGCGGGACGGGACGGGACGGGTCGGGCTCACGCCGCTCTCTCCCCTGTGCCCCGCAGGTCTGCTGGAGATCCGCGCCGTGGCGGTGCGCACCGTGGCCATCAAGGGCGTGCGGAGCTCCCGCTACCTCTGCATGGACGAGGCGGGGCGGCTGCACGGGCAGGTGAGCTGCGACCACCGGCCCCGGCTCTGCACCGGGCTCGCCAGCTCCCCCATCCCCTCCCCAGGCGCCCCCTTTTCGCTGTAGGACCGGGGGGCGATTCTCGTCGCCTGAAGGGGGTTATTAGAAGGAGGCAACACGAATGCAGCGTGTCTGTTGTATACAGAAAATATAGTATAGACCAGAATTGGGGGCGTTTGAAAAGTCTCATCGATTGGTGGCTGCAGTTCTGACCCAGAAACAGATTAAGTCTGGCCATTGGATCTGAATAATTTCTCGTTGTTCAGCTCAGATATTCCAAAATATATATACATAAGATGCCTCCTTTGGAAGGGAGATGCACCCAGATAGCTGCCACACGGGGTTGCTGACCCCTAGGTAGTACCAAACAGAAACGGGACTCAGGGGCAGGAAGGACTAATCCCCGTTGTCCCACTTCTGGCTTGGGATAACAGCACACCTGCGGGACTCTTGGAGGTTGAGGAGTTTAGTGACTCACTGATCCCACACTGTTAGCTCGTGCTCTTCATCTCAGTACGCCAGCATATCTGCTGGACATTATCAGTGGTATAAACTCGGATTGGTAAGCCACATGCATGAGCTGCTAGGATGTGAGCTCAGAGTCAGTCTTCGTGTAACTGCTCTACAGGAGCCTGAGCTGCACGGAGCGATGGCATTTTACTGTGCTGTAGTAAAGATACAGCTCGGTTCTGCTTTGATAACTCCGGCAAAATTTCTGCTGATTTCAGTAGGGCAAGGACCTGGCCCATTGTCAAAACTCCCGGTATCTTTTATGAGAGCAAGGCAGATAAAGTTATGGACTGAGTATGCAACATAGGATTTAGCCTTTCTTTCTCAATTTCCTTGCTTTTCTGGGCTAGAATCAGACAATCGATGCAGTGATAAGGTGTATAGGCTCAGATGATCTGGTGGGTCAATTATTAGCTTAAAGTTTTAATGTAAATCCAAAGCAAAATGATCGATGAAAGCAAAACAGAGTCCGGGTCCTGCTCCCATTGGAGCTGCTGGCTGGACTTTAGCAGTCACAGAATTTTAAAATAGCTTTCAATAATACCATTTTGAAAGCTAATGAATATCCCTCGACTGGGTTTGTTGCTGTATAGTATTCATTGCAGGTTGTTGGCTTTTTTCTGAGAACACCATAGTATGTAGCCGTGCCATCACATCTTTGTGTCATGGACCAATTTTATTGCCTTATTCTGGGAAATAGTTTTATTGGCTTCAGTGACAATATTCACAGAAGTGAAAGGAATTGAATTTTACAGAGAGAAGTCTTCTCTTAAGAGACACATCCCCCTTTCCTATAGCCACTCTGCTCTAGGGGTGTATTTGGAAGGGAGAAATAGATGGCTTCTAGCATATACCAGCTATATTCATCCGATTGCCAAAGAAACACTGCTGAGACCGTGCCCAGTTCAGGCTGAAGGTGAGAAATCAGGTCGTTCACGACACCTGCTATCTCCTCTCTGCTATCAGCCGGGGCAGACAAGCTCTGCAGGGAAGCCTTTGCCTTATCAGCACCGTCTTCAGCAGTGGAAGAACGAAAGGGCAGATGCAGTGTCTGGGGACTGAACTCAGCGACCGCATGCCCTCCTGAAATGTGCCCCTTTCCAACACCATGTAAAATTGGTCACTGGGGTTGATTCTGAATGTGCAGTGTGCTGGGGCCTGTTCTCAGGAATTCAGTAGTTTAGCAGAAATCTGTTAAACTGCTTAATATACTAACATATTATGAATTCCTCCTGTGGAAAAAAAAAATAACCTGGAAATACCTAAAGTGCATTTGATACTTATTAAAAATAATGCTAGAGACGATCCCAATGTAGTCAAGAGGGGACAATCCAGTTGAGACACGGGGGGCTCAATCAATAACCGTTGTGGTTTGTTATGTGCACTTGCTCAAGAAGCTCTGTTATTTCATCATCCTCGTTAGTGAGGCTGACCACTCGTAGAAATAAAGACAGGCAACAATTCAGCCATAATTGCGTGCTTTTCTGAGATATATTGTGTGTAGAAGGACATATACCATGTAATTTATATTGGAGAAAATGCCTTTTAAAAAAAAATACTTGATTAGTTTAAAAAAGGCTTTTAAACAACAGCCAAATGCAAGCATTTAATTGTACTCCATATTCTTGATGATGTTTGAGGAATGACTGAGAAGTATCAGACGCGTTCTATATTTAGACAGGCAGAGCATTCGTGGACAAACACTTATCTCTGAAGACTGAGCCATTGTCAGCAATTGTCTTTTATTGACCGCGAGTTCAGTCACCTGTGGTGGCTGAGCCTGAAATAACACCAGAGCTGTAAGAAACGCAGTGCTTGTGAAAGGATCTAACCTGGTGATACTAAATCCTAATGTCGGCACAGTATGTCACGCGTGTATTTCTACAAATTCATACCTAAGAAAATATATTCTCCTATACAAGATCTTAACTTGCGATGCTATTAAATTGACAGTTCTAACTGAAGTCCAGTGAGAAAGCAACATTGCATGAATTGGTCTTTTGTTATTTCAATAAATGCTGAGTAAAAAAAAAAAAGGCAGTTACCTTTTAAGTATTATTTTAATCTCTGGCCACATTTGTGTAAATGCTGGTGTTGACAGTACTGCCTTTCTACTGTCCTGATTCCGAAGCCCTTACACAGGCGAATCTCTAACAGCACTAGAGTTTTGTACCGTAGGGCTGTTGGATTAAGTCTCAGACAAGTACTGTCAGCAAGTAAGGACAGTTTATCTAAATAAGCACTGCCAACTGAGGTTCTTTTTCCCTGTGCTCAGGACATGGCCAGTGTGGTAGCTGCAGAGAAGTACACATCCTGGTGCAAAGCATATCTGGTATGACAGACATGCACGAGCATGTCTGGAGTTCATTCAGGAGTTCTGCATTAGGTCTTCTAATGGCCTTGACACCTAACAGGCGTGCTATGTGCAGTGTGGGGAGCTTTAGACTTATCCTGTGGGCCTTGGTCCATAACTCAAAGATCAGCCATCAGAGCCATGGTGAGCACCACAGGTCCCACCTGTGTCCCTACAGCAGGTAGGCAGAGAGGGAGGAGGACTGGTGCCAGAGGTTTAGGCTGTGGTTGAGTACAGTGTACGGTGTGGTTGAGTACAGTGAATTTGTACAGCGAGTACAGTGAATCTGGTGGGCATGTTTGCAATCCTCTTTACTCCTTGCTTTCCAGCTCAGGTATTCCACTGAAGATTGTTCCTTTGAAGAGGAGATTCGTCCAGATGGCTACAATGTATATAAATCAAAGAAATACGGGATATCAGTGTCTTTGAGTAGTGCCAAACAAAGACAACAGTTCAAAGGAAAAGATTTTCTTCCACTATCTCACTTCTTACCTATGATCAACACGGTGCCAGTGGAGTCAACAGACTTTGGTGAATATGGTGATTATAGCCAGGCTTTTGAACCAGAGGTATACTCATCGCCTCTTGAAACGGACAGCATGGATCCCTTCGGGATCACCTCCAAACTGTCTCCAGTGAAGAGCCCCAGCTTTCAGAAATGATGCTGATTGCACACACGGTTTTAAAGAAATGTTGCAGAATATTGCAGGTTGTTAGCTTCTCGTGTAGTGATGTTTCAAACTTTTTTTTATATATTTCATTATGGAGCCAGCCTTTTCTGTACAATGTGTTGTACCGGTAAGAGATGAGTGCCCAGAGGCTATATTCTAAAGAATTGCCTATCCATAGGGGTTTTTTTTGAGAAAGAAGGACTAAATAAAAGCTTAATGCATTCATCGGAGCTCCTCCATTAATGTGGTGGTGATAAAATAATTACAGTTTTTGTACATCAAATTCATTGCCACATATGTTCACCTGTTATTTCTGCTCATGGGAGCAAATGCAGAAAACCTTTTTTGCTGTTCACAGGAAGGTTCACAATCTGGTAGTTTCAGAGGCTTCAAAATCTGGTAGCTTCAGAGGCTAAAGACAAACATTTGGAACAAAACATGATTAAGGAAGACCTAGCAAATGTGGTTATGTGAACTAGAGTTAATGCTGTCTCTTGAAAAGCTGCTGACAAGGTTCTGGGAAAACTTTCTATTGAAAGCATACCACTGAAAAACAATTCTGCCTGTATATTGTGCTTTTTCTTCCCTTAGGAAAGAAGGGACAAAAGGGAAATATTTCTTCCTTCCCTTATTGCTAAGGGGTACTTTGGAAAACTGGATCTTTGATTTCTTGTATAGGCTAGTTTATGTTCACTGTGGGATCTGCATCATCCAGCATAGATTTCTCATTAACATTAGTGGGAATTCAGCATGGGGGTTGAAGTGTGTACAGAACTAGCATTTCTGGTTTTCAGGTAGGGAATAAGCAGTTCAAATCTGTGTTCAAATACAGATTCTGTTGTATATATAAATGTATGTCGAGCAAATGGAGAAAAAGACTGAAAATGGATGATGCGTAGGTCACATCAATTGCAAAGCGGATTTTCATGTTTTATCTGTAACCATCAGCAATTCTTCTAAGTCCTTCCAGGCTTGATTCTGCATCAGTTGAAATCAGTGGAGAGACAATATAGTGATGTAAACGCTGCAGAACTGGGACAGCCATGCCATTCTTCTTGCAGGAAGGAATTGTGGCTACCTTGTGGCTAAAAAACATATGGCCGATGTCTTCAGTTCTGTTCTCCTCTTATAACAATTTGACAAAGGAATAAACAAACTGAAACCAAATGAAAAAAAATACTGTTCAGGGATTTCACTCATTTCTAAAGGTTCACTAGAAATAGAGATTTCTGTACAAAAGCTCTACTGGAAATACTGGTGTTTTTTCTGACCTAGCACTTCATTGCCAATGCAATATTTATAATTAATTTATTGAATACATACATCTGTTTATTTTGTTACTGTTATTTATGCTCAAAATTCTATTTATATACTCTTGAAAGTGGGTTTTTTAGTTGAAACAAATTTTGTGTAGTTTTGTAATCATTAAAGTTTAGGAACAATAGCTTTTTCTGTGCATTATCAGTAGTGTAATGTGTACATTTGCAATAAAAAATCATCTTCGACATGGAAATGTAGCTGACTCTTTTGTAACTGTGAGATAGACACTTCAAGGAGCTTTATCAAACCGTGGAGTCTGGGTCCACAGCACCTGTGTGGAGAGGTGCAACTGAGGTACAACACAGAGCGAGTTTCCCAAAGCCAGTTAGGGCCAATGCTGGATTTCGAGTCCGTCTGCTGCCAGTTGCTGATGAGCTCCACATGAAACTGCAAGTCTAAGAAAAGTAGGTTTGTTATGGAAGGGTTTTGGAAACAGCTCGTTCTTCAGCGAGGATTTGCTGATGGCTGCAGCCAGAGCGAATTTCCAGCACAGGCAAAGCTGCATGCTGGTATGCCAGCATCTGCGCACCGTGGGCTGGGCTCCTCTGTGGTCAGCATGAACCCAACTGAAGGGCATGATTTCCAACCAGACTTGAACCACACTACATGCTCCACGTGTTGATTTTTATATTAATACATCAACCATCCACCTGCAAAACACAAAAATTATGTGGGTAGAAGGCTGCTCTCTTTTACAGAATAGCACCATACTTATCAGTGCACCTGGGGGGGAAAATGGCTGTGTTGCCTGAAAAAGATCTTTATTTCCGGCAGGAAAAGAGGGACTGAACATTTCAGTTTGGAAATGCTGCAAGGGTGACTCACAGGAATTTCAGATTTCTTGGCTGCAAAACATCTCCCATGGTGTTTCACATTCTCCTTTGTGCTGAGCCACTGCCACACATCCAGAGGGTTCCTGCTCTTCATGTATTGGGAGATGCAGTCCTGATTTTCAAGTTGCTTTATTTCAAAAGTTTTTGAGCTTGGGGCATTCTGTTTTTCTGTTTTTCATTTCTGTTTTTGATCAGACACTACAGTTTCTTTGAGCATCGGGTATGCTTTAAGACCCTTTCATAAAAATCAAAAACCAAAAAGCAAAGTAAAATTAACATGAATATTTAGAAGTTGGTCAAAATGTCACTTTTCTGCTAAAAAAAAGTAAAAAAATAAAAATAAAGACAGTTTTGATGGGGAACACAGCAAATATCAGAATTCAGAGGGCACACTGTTTACATTAACCAGTGAGAGATTTTAAAGTAGATTTAACATTGTTGTGAATATTGTCAAAAGCACAAAGTTGAGCATCCTTACTTTTGTGAATAGCATCTTGTGACTCTATTTGCTGACACCTTTGGGTCTGCATCTTCCACCAGCAGCATGGTGTTCCTTACCGTAACAGCATGGTTAGAGGTTGGTTCAATATTTATTCAGACAGAGGGAAGAATGCCAGGAGCTAAATTACCCACACCACTTCCTGAAGCACTTTAGTTTTCCTTGGAGGTTTCCCATCCAAGCTCTGACCAGGCCTGGCTGCTTTGCGTATGAAAAGTGACAAGATCCCTGTGTGAGGTGGAACGATTACTGGAAAATGCTTTCCCTGCCATTAGACACCTGACTCGGTCAGGAACTTGGTGTGCAAAACCTTTGAACACCATTGTTTTCGCTCTGCGCTGTGTGAGCCTTGGCTGGCCATCGTCTCTCAAAGACAGTAAGGCAATTGACTATGCTTTCCTTTGCAGGAGTAGGTTTTACAGCCCTAAACGGTTTTAAAAGGTCAGGTGTCAAATGTCTTCTTGTGAAGTCTCAATTAGAAGCTATGATGTGTAAATACAAGTTGTAAGAGTAGTGAGAAAGCTATAGAAAAGGAGATACTGGGCAT
The DNA here is from genome assembly GCF_013377495.2 of Cygnus atratus. Lineage (NCBI taxonomy): Eukaryota > Metazoa > Chordata > Aves > Anseriformes > Anatidae > Cygnus > Cygnus atratus. The sequence goes on from NC_066366.1 coordinate 17,939,894, forward strand.
CTCCATTTCCACTCTGGGGAAGTGTGAAGAGCTGTAAAACCTTTATTCAGGAACCGCAGTATCAGTGTTACCTCTGCTCCAAGTACTGAAACTATGTTCATGGAAACCCTGGAACAAGGAGAAGGACTATATATAATAAAATATATGTACTTTCTTTCCTCCAAAATGTATGGGAGCCAACCCTCCTTTCAGGCAGCATCAGACGTGATGAAAGCAGAGATACGTTTGCCTTGGAAGTGAATGGAAGTGGGAAAAGACGTCATTTGGACTCTGAATTACGGGTGAATTTGTGACAGTCTAGGCATACAGAAAGTTTCTCAGGAACTCTGACAGATAAAACATTGCTAAGAACACGTAAGAATGCCCCAGAATGAGAGTAGTGTTTGGTAGACTTCTTGCTAGAATACTGTTATATTTGCAACACAGTGAATCAATCCACCTACCGAGATCAAAGCCCTTGTTTCACCTTAACTTCAAAAGATTTAAATTGTAGTCACTAGCTTCAGAGTTACCTTATATTTCCACTGGCATCATAGTGTTAGTGAACAATAGGTGTTTGTGATTGTGAGACAGTACAGTAGATACACACCTCGCAAAGCTTCAGTGATTTAATTTCACGTGATGTCCATCGACATCTAAGCATTAAATTAATGCAGAAAATGAGCTGGCTGACCGACTGCAGTCAATTCCTTATAAATCAATATAGCCTGTTGTGATGGAGCATTTTTAATGAACAGTGATTGGTGCATCTAGTTAGCTAAACCTTTACTAGTATGAATTTGATTTCATTCTAGTGCAGTTTTATTTATTCTGTAGACATGTCTCAGGATGTCGGAGCTGTCTATTCAATCCTCTGCCTTTCTGTGTTTCGCTAACAGACCGGCTGTACCGCTGTTCGGATTGGTGTCCCCAGAGCCACAGATTTCATGAAATATCTCAAGTCTAAATACCTGAAGAACAAATAAGTTAACATATGTATAAATAAGGACAAATGTTTTGCTTTACCAGTGTTTGTTTGTAATAATAAGTGAATGTTGTAATAGACTGGCATACTAACGTTTGGCCATCTAAATACATAAAAAATACACTGTTTGAAAATCAAAAGTGTTTCAGATCCGAACAAAATGGGCTTGTGGTAGTTTCCAGAACTACTTCTGTCAGAAGTTAGCCGTACTCATCACTCTTTGCATGACTTGGTGTTTAACAACCGCCAGCTAGGCTGACAGGAAAACAAACCCAAGGTGGGCCATCCAGAAATAAGGCCGATGGCATAATTAATGGACAATAAGGATCCTTCCCGGTGCCGTGGATCCCGGTATTGTCACGGGAAGGAGGCCTAGCTTCACCCCATCTCCCCGTTTCTTTTTCCCGTCCCACCCCCGCTCTCTCGGCGGCGCGCTGCCGCCCCCTGCTGCCCTCAGGGCCGGGCCGGGCCGTTGGGGCTCACGGCCACGCGCAGCGGCCGCCAAGCGGCTGCTCAGGGAACGCAGCGCCCCGCCCCATTGCCCGCCCGCGGCCCCAGCGGCTTGCCGTCCGCTCCCGGCGTGCCGCGCGCGGCGGGGCCGCGCTCGGGGCCTGGCGGCGTCATGGCGGCCGCCGTGCCTCCGGCCCCCGGCCCGGACATGTTCGAGGAGATCGTGATGGCCGAGCACAGGTAGGGGGCTCCCCGCGGGGCTGGCCGGCGATTGCTTTCTGATCGCAGGTAATTGCGCTCCAGAGGTGGCACAGCATGGGTTTCTGTGCGGGGGTTGCGTGTGCGCAGCGTGGGCTTCTGTAAAGTGGGAACAAATGTCAGAATATAAAATGGAAACAAATGTCAAAAACCATCCTTGTGTTTGTGCAGGTTTCACGGCGAGGGGTATCAGGAGGGCTACGCCGAAGGCTGTCACGTTGGAGCTGCCGAGGGAAGGAGGTATGGATCGCTCCACGGTGCCAAGATGGGGTCCGAGGTTCGTGAGAAGACGCTTTATAATTGCAGAGTTGGTTGGTTTTTTTCATGAGAAAATTGCTGTAGCATGGAAACCGTTGGGTGAAGCCCATGGGTATGGTGAGCTCCAAGGGCTTCATTCTAGGATCGTTCAAAGCAGTTTTTATGCATCGTCCTGAACCTGCTGGTAACATCATACAGAAAACTACACCGGAGGCATCCAGTGAAATTCGGGAGATTGAAATTGAATACATTCTCATAAGCTTTATCAGCATTATGCAGTTTTTTAATGAGAATGGTTTTTTTAATAAGGCAGTACATTTATACTTTTCACTCACGGCTTTATAGGTCTAATAACTTGCAGTGTTATATTGCTATGTCTGTGTCCAGGAGGGCCAACAAAACTACTTCAAAAATTTTATTTTGATTTAAACTATTAAATAGACGTTTTTGCATTTTCTGAGTCTATTTGTTCTGTGGGATTTTGATTTTTTTTTTTCCTGAAAGGAAGGATAAGAGAGAAATCAAATAGACCTGCTCAGAACAAATTGGTGGTGGAGTGTATGTTGACTTCTTTAACCCAGAATTGTGGTAAAGGAACCCCCTGGACCATCCTCTGTGGTTCAGCATTAGGGAAAACCGTGGAATGTTGGTTCTTCACCCAAGTTACTTTCCAACAAGACAATTCTGGTTGTCTGCATTTTGCTCTTTGCTATTTCTAACACTGGGAGGGTTTGTTGCTTGAATATTGCTACTGGGAGAATAGCAGCAGTGATGTTAATCCATTATGAACTGAAAATGGTAAACCCAGATTCTGAAGGGATGGTTATTGCAAAATTTTGGTTTGCACTTGGTGTGATACGGAGATGTATAGCGACGAAATATTTTCCTAGTGATGCTACAGCTCTGAAGTTCTAAGAAAACAGTGTTGAATAGCAACTTCTAAATACAGATGGCTGTATACAAAATTGTCCTATATAGGCCATAATGTAGGAGAAGTGCACTATCTACTTACGTTGGGAAGTTCCTGAAGACACTAAAATTGTAGATAGAGAGTCATGTGAAGGGATGAATTGGGTAGTCTTTGAACTGTCAGCCTCGAGCAGAATTACAGTACTGATCTGACAGGGGCCTTGCTTGATAGAGAATTAGAATAAGATGTTACAAATAAAATGTGTCTGTTGTCCATCACATCACTTAGGTGGTATTGGACACAGTATCCGCTTGGGCTCAAGCAGAAGATTGTGCCCCTGTGGTAGGGCACTGCTAATTATGCTGAGCATACCGCTGCAAAGCGTCCAAGGGCCCGTATCCCCAGCCCGCAGCAGCTTGGTGCAGCTAGGAACCAAGTCTGTGGGTTGTCTCCACTTAACCTGGGGTCTCCAAGAAGTTTTGGTGCACGCAGATGAAATTGCCTCACTTCAAATATGCTTAAGCACTTAATGATATGTTAAGTCCCAAGCCCATGTTTGAGCCTTAAAACAAATAAATAAATAAAATACATAGAATAACAAAAACTGAGCTGTGTACCTTATCAAACACAACTGCCAGAAGACTGGTATTCCCAGATATTCCCACTTTACGCTGAAGTGGTTTGAAGGTTATGGGAACTTCGAAGTTAAACCGTGTTTTGTACGTTTAAATGGCAGGTGTATACACATGCACATATGGACTGAAGTGGGATTAGGCTATAATTTTGGACTTAACTTCCTCAAAGTCTGCTCACTTATGTTTTAGGTGTCTGTGTTGTTTTTCTGTGAATGCTAAATCACTTTGGAAAGAGACTCCAGCAGACTTACAAGCTGGTGCGTTGAAGAACTTATATTCCTATTTGATTTTGTGTCTACAGTTGTAATGAAAAGCCTTCTGGCAGCAAGGCTAGCTTAGTCAGCTTCTTGTGCTTCTTTCGGATTCCATGCTACCCTCGTGAGTTAGGCTAGTAAAATTCTTTTCATATAAACTCAGAAAAAATGTGGTTTCCTGACTGGTTGACTTGGCCGCTCCCTCGGCCAAGCTGGTACAGCTTTTTGTGGGGCTGTACAGGAGCTGCTTAAGCTGACACTGCTGCAAAAACAAATACTTAACCAAAACATCTTAAATAGGTTGTTTTTGAATTGTTTCCCTGCTGCCATACTTCAGTTTCATAAATTTTGAGGTTCAGAGCATGTAAAGTATGGATAGTGTTTTGCAGGATTGCTGTTTATAATGCATTTTAAATATTCTTGTCATTAGATGCTAAACAGATTTCTTACAAGAAGTGTTCCGACTGTTGTACTGGGTAACACAGATATCCCTCATTCATCTTACCCTAATTTACTGAGCCTTTCAACATAGAAATGTGTTTGTACATGCAACGATTTGTTTCCTGAAGAGTGGGATATAATGTAGTACTGTTTGTATACATTTGTTTAATGGTTTGTATGCATATGTTTAATGATTTTTTTCATGGTATTCTTATAAATTCCCAGATTGGCAGCTACCTTGGCTTTGCACTGACCTGGCAGTGTCTGCTCTGCAAATGCACAGATGAAAAGAACAGGTAAGGTTAAAAAAAAAAAAAAGTGTTCCTTCAATAGTTTTTCAGATTATTCAAATTATATTGTTCAGCTTTGCCTCCTCCCAAGTTAAAAAAATATATTGAAAACCGGAAGGGTGAGCAGAGATTCATTAGGATTATATCACATTCTGGACAATGTGATACTGAAAAGAGGATAAGGGAACTTGGTTTCTTCACCCTGAGGAAGAAAAGACAAAGGAGATAGCTAATTTGTACTACTTAAAGGGAAGTCCTAGAGACTTATTCCTTGCAGCAGTGTGCAAAGGACAATAAGCACCTTTCACAAGCTGAAACAATTGAATTTCTGGTGGGGTGTAAAGAGAAGGTCCTTTACAGTGTGAGCAGCTAAGCACTGGAACAGGTTGACCAAATTGACAACAGAAGCTCCATCTTTGTAGATTTTCAAAATATGTTTGGAGATTGTCCCAAGCAGCCTGCTCTGGCCTTAAAATTAGTCCTGCCTTGGGCAGAAGGCAGGCTAGATGACCTCCTGACTTCCTTTCTAACCTATATTTTTCTATGACTTCCATTCTGTTATCTGTATGGAGAGTAAAGCTTATGAAATCCTAGTAACATTTAGCACTTCAGCATCACAAAGAATCAAGTGTACTGACCACTGATAGACCTTTTTTAATTACGTAAAAGGTATGATATTGTTAAAAGGGTAACATGTTAATAGCTAAACAATATTATTGATTAAAAATTAGAATATTTCTTTGGGGTGGAAGAATTGAGATCGTACAGAATCAAGTTATCTTGCACTGCACTTTTGCTGTGTGGTTTATATACCTAAAGGTAGTGTTTATTATGGTGGTGTGTCTCTATTCATCACCCATGTTTACTGTGTTTTCATCAGTAGCTTTCATAAGACAGAGGAACAGAGTAGAGACTTCTTCGAAAACAACAGGAAAAAAAAATCTTATTACATTGATTTATTTGAGGTCTTTTAGCAGCTGACAAAGCTGGTGGCATTAGTAGTTTTTTAATATTTCTGTAAGGTGCTGTGTCCATATGCTTCATGGCATTTTGAAACTAAATATATTCAGGTGAATTAAAAATTTGTCTCTGAGTTCATTGTCTGAAGATGAAATGATGATTTGTTTCCTAAGGATGCTTTAATAGGTGAGAGATACATTTGGTTGAATTCAGTAAAACCTTAACATTTTTAACTGTTAGTTTTCAGCAGATTATTATTAAATATACAGTTTAATTCTAATACAGTATTCTTATCATCTATTTTTTTATTTCTGCTAATTCTTTTTAATTTTATTTAACTGGACAGTTGTAGTGTTTTCCTGACCTATTAAGAAGCTGTTATTTCTGAAATGCTCTAATAGGAATACAAGACTGCATTGTAGGAAGACACCTAATAAACTGTTATGTATGAACAGTATTTAGAATTTGTGAGGACCTGTGTTGAATACTCACTGTGGAAGCATTATATCCCCTAATGGGTATTTTGTTCTCAGAGATACGGTCATCCTGTCATCCAAGACTGACATTCATGTTAAATTGCTACGGTGCTCTTTTGAAGGAGCTGCCATTCTCTCTCAGTTACATCTAAAATTACAGATTTGGTTTCCCTACACCAGTTAGGGCATCAGTGTCTCATGAATAATTCAGATGTTTTTGGTAAGGCTTGCAGACTTTGCCTTCCACATCACAATCGTTATGGTCTCAGCATATTTCATTTTCTGTCCACAGCACAAATAGATCTTGCTACATTTTTTTGCTCCCATCTTCCCCCCTCATTTTTTTCATTTCCTCTGTGTTTTGCTACATAGGTGCATATACTTCCATGTATTGATTACTTTCCTTTGGAAGAACCTAATCTTTTATTTTCTGTCCAGTTTTGATTAATTTATTTGAAAGAATTGCCACTATGCTTTCAGCTATCTTGATATGTGTTCTGGTGAGCTTTTTTTTTTGCATTTCTTTATTTCACTCAGTCATATAATTGGTCATTCCGATGTTTCTTGAATATATCTTCATTTTTGGCAGGTAAGTTAAAAACAAAACATTAAATTTGTCAGTAGTGCTACAGCTTAATTTCTGACTATGCCTTAAACGTGTATTGGATACACACTGAGTTAAATGAGGGAAGTTGAAAGAAGGATGGAAGACCGGATTCTATGCTCTGAATTATAAAATATTAGTATTATTTTCATACTGACAGAAAACTTCTATAGCAGGCTGATTTTTATTATTGTGTTTTGTTTTGTTTTGTTTTGTAGTAAAAAGATAAAGGCTCTGGATTCGTTAATAGGAATGATTCAGAAGTTCCCATATGAAGACCCCACTTACGAAAAGCTTCAAGAAGATCTGGAAAAAATCAGAGGAAAATTTAAACAGGTTTGTAGGATCAAGCTGGTATTTTTAGCACAAAATAGTATTAATTTCTGCAAGGATCTCTAAATCTGTTCAAAAAGCAGTCACAGTATAAAAATACTTAGAATTGGAAATTCCCCAAATGATAGCAAATGCAATTATTTTTATTTTTTTTTAATGAAAGAAATTAAAGGAAAAATATTATTTCAAAATGAATTAGAAGTAGGACCAGAAGAAGAGAAATGGAGGAATTGATAGTTTTATTGAGCATTCTTCTGGAAAACAGACACGTTGAAACACTTTCATGTATTCTTTTTTAGGTTTGTTCAATGCTAAATATTCAGTCTGATTTTAGGGTCAGTACTGAAAGATCTTCACTAACGTTTTGAGTGTAACAGATGAAGATAAACATGGATGAACAAAGAAGAAATATTAAAAGAACAGATAACTGGAAAAGTGCTTACTCATTTTAAACAAAGCGAAGATCTGCTAAATATTAAAGTGGTAAGGGAAAAACAGTGATCTTTTAATAGTTCTTCCTCATATGTCCTTTATCATTTATTCTCTCCAGGCTTTACTTAGGATCATGGAAACACTAAAAACCTGTTAAATAGAAGTGTCTACTTTAATTCATCACTAGCCCTTTCCTGAAAAGGAATGTATTTGCGAAGTTTCCTTACTTAAAGGATGTATGCTATTTAAAAAAAAAAATCTATGTATGTAGATCACTCCGTTTACACGATGTGTAGGTATTTTAGGTGAAGTAAAATATAATCAGTTGCCTGCAGACTTTGCAGTAGCAACCACTTCTGTGGGTAAAGAGTAGAATGACAAGTAAAGTCAGAATGCAAAGGAAGAAGATTTTAAGATACTAGTTCATAAAGTAGCTGCAACTCTGAACTTGAAATTTGCAGTTTGTACTAGTTCTGCAGACTGATCTGGGTGTGGGGAGGGGGGGAGGGGGGAAGCAAAACCTAGCAATTTAATTGATCAGTGATAGAAACATGACTACCACAAGAGTTGTGATACTGCTATCAGTATTTACTAGTACCTTTTATCAGGGAAAGATTTCATTTTCTACTCTTAAATATGCTGTTTAGTCTCTATTTATTCAACTATATTAGTTTGAAATACAGTCAAATATTTTACCTGAAAGTTGTTTTAGGTTGGGCTGTTAGATGTCTTTGCACATTATTTGCAATACAGTCATACAATGAATTCTAGAAGGCCTTTCATCAGCTGTAATGTATGCCTGTCTGGCTAAGTTTACATGGCTTAGTTTAGCTTCATGATGAGAAATTTGACTAGCATGCATATTGGAAGCTATATGCACAGCAAACGCTCTCAGGTGAAGGAAATGTGTTAGTATTGCCATATTCTTGAATGGCACTTGGTGCCATCTAGACCTCATGTCTGTTTTACTTGTATAGCTTTTTTTATTATACAAGAAAATAAGCAATTTGAAGTTTCAAAATGTTTATTGTGCATTTGCATCTGGGATGTGAAGGCCATATGTTCTGCTTTTTATTTTTTTAACTCAAAAGTAAAAATGTTTTGTTAAATATGTGTGCATATATATATATTAATTATATTTCGAAATCATCTTGTTGTTGTTGTTCCTGAGTATATTACGTTGCCAATATCAGATGCCTTTCTTAATAACTAGTTGCAGGTGTACTTTTTTTAGCTTTGATGCACATAGTGCCAGAGCCATCTAGTGGAGGAGGTTTTTATAGTGCGTAAAAACGGCCTGTAAGTAATGCTTCTTGTAATAGTTCACAAATATTTATATAGATGAAGTTGCTCAAGTAGAGTACAGAATATATCCATGCATGATACAGCTCTTCTAATGACGTGGTGAATATCTTTGAAATAAAGTAGTATTGAGGTAGGATTTACTTGTAGCCTGTTTCTTCATTTGGGACTTTGGAAGTGACATGACAGCATTGATGGTCTCTTCATTTACGGTAGTTTAGGTACAACTTTTAATTCGTACGCAACTTAAAACTACTGGGAAACCAGAGCAAGCTCAAAAGTGCAAGTACTTGAAACTTAAGTGGAAGCACGAAAGAATAGCATACCCTGTAATCTCTGTAAAATAAATAGACACAAAACAAAAAGATCATATACTAGGGAAATGTAATTTGACTTCATAATCACTTAAGAGAAAACCAGATTTGAAAAAGTTGTCTCAGGATCCACAACATAATTTATTTTTGCAAATCAAAGTATTTTACCTGTTTACTTTAAGGCAATGAAGTGGTACTGCTTATTCGTTTGTGATTGACTCAAGATGTTTTTTGCTTAAAACATAATTCAGAGATTTCAATAGAGATCCCCCTGCAAGCTGGTTCTTGGTCTCAAAAAGGCACTTTTGATATTCTTCTCAGTGTACAAAGACAAGTAAACACTGGAGGTCTAAGTATTCAAATTTTATAATGTGGCCTTTTTTGGAATCTTTGTACATGATTTGCACAAATTATGGAAAAACAAGGGTAGGGATGTGAGAGTTCAAAGTCAGTGAAGCAATTGATTACTAGAAATGTATGATATGTAAGTCATATGCAAAACGCCACTCTAGAGATTGTATCAAATAAAATTATTCTTGTTATCTTAAGGATTAAAAGGATCTTTGCAGACCAAACAGATAATTACTTACTTTGAAAATTGTTTTGGTGGCTAAATTTCTACTATTGGTTTACTATTTCATATATTTAAACATTAATTTGGTTTGAAAAGTTGTAACGTAAACATAAAAATATATATTTAACCATAAAGATTAACCATAAGGATTTCAAACTGGGATATGACATCTTTAGGGTTGCCTACTAGGCCTTTCCTTTAGCTACTTATGTGTGTTCATGCTAATGCAATCTCTTATTCCAAACACATCTGTATTTTTCTGAATATCTTTTGTCTCAAGTCTTGTATGGGCATGATGGTGTGTATTAAATGAGCCACAGTTAAAAATTCTGTTGGATATGTAATCATGTACTTTCTTAAGTGCAAAGTTTTAAAAATATTTTTGCAACAGATTTGTGGGGTTTTCTGTGATGTTTAGAACTGTAACAGCAAACCACAGAGGGGTTTTTATGCCGTACTTACAGCTAAGGAGCTAAAGCCCAGATTACATCAGGAATATTGGTTTGCCTTAACCAGTGGGACTCCTTGCAAATAATTTTGTGTTCTCAGTGCTTGAATACTTCAGAATGTGCTACTAGTTAACACTGAGTGGCTATTTACATGTTTGTATTCTTGGCTGTTCCTCAGGGGAGTTACCTGGAAGATGAGGAGTATAGGAGTTAGCAAACACCTGTGAAAGAAAGGCATGTGCTTAACTAAACTACAATGCTACTGAAAAAAAATTTGAAATCAAAATTTGGCAAAACCACTGTTCAAAGGATTATTCAGTTTTGTGAGTCATAAGCATATGTTTTCTCTTTTCATGCCCTTGCTGTTTTGTTAACACCTTCCTGAAATCTGGAACAAATTAAAAAAATACATATAAATGGCTTCATTAATGCCACATCCTGGTTACTCATCCTGTCAGGACTCTGGTGGAAGCAACTACTAAATTGTAATTAAAAACTATCAGAAGATCTGTGTATGGAGAGGCTGAATAAAACTGCTGTGGGACATGGTCATTCAGACATTTCCTGGTCTGAATGCTTGATTGTATAACTTGCATATTGCTTTTTGTTCTGGGAGGGAAAGATGTGGAAAAAATGCAATCGTGTAGATTATAATATTGGTTATTAATAAAGTAGGACATGGAGATTGTGGCTATGTGCTGTATGGTCAAACAGGTTTAACTTTTTCTGGAGGTACTTGATCTGATAAAAACAGTTAAGATGGAAAATTTCTGCCAAAATTATTGAAGTTACTATGTCTTTAAAATATATTAAAATATATTGCTGTATTTACCACCTCTAGTTATGCTCAGTAGTTATAGTTAGGGAGGAATGCCTGAAACATTTAACTCTCAAATTTCTGACTTGTCTGGACTGTGTTCTAGCTTGTTTTGTTTCTTCATGATGTTCTCTCAGCTCAAGCTGTTGATCATAGGTTTCCATTAAAAAATGGATGCAAAGCTAACTATTGCTAATGTACTGAAGTCGTTTCAGTCCAGAAGACTTGCAGTTTTCATTTCCATGTTACGTGATGAGTACAAGAGAGAGTGAGTTTTGAGGCATCAGTGGGAAGGTAAGCTCTGACTGCAGAGAATTAATTCCCTGTGGAATTCCATGCTGATTTCAGTGCTGTCTTACAGCAGTGGGGTCATCAGCTGGTAATAACCAAATCAACCATTACTAGCATGTGTAAATCTGACTTTGTACATTATCTGTGTCATTGTACTACGTGAGTACAGTAAAGGCCTCTTTACTGAGGCTGCATTTCTACAGACAGATTTTTAGAATGGATATAGAGAAGGAGAACAAAAAATAGGATGGTGATTAAAGTCTCCAAGTTAAATTCATTATTGTAACACTCACTCATTCATTAAGTAGGCATGCTTTATTTCCATTTGTCATGAGCTGTAATGTGAATGGGATCGATTTCAGCTCTGAAGATATGTCTCTAATGAACAGAAATGCGTGAAATCAGAAAAAAAATACATATATATATCTGTATACGCAATTTCTCACTTAGAAATCAGCCTTGTAGGATCCTATTATGTTTTCCTGGTTACGATAAATTACATCTGGATTTGTAAGGAAAGTCTGACTTCCCAGTTTGGCATATCTTGTTTGGTTATGGTTATGATCTGATTGCTATTGAGGTATGAAGTATATAAGCAATAGTGTGTTCTAGTCTGTGCATAGAACCTGTGCAAACTCACGTTGCCAGCTTTCTGGATATATGACATCTAGAGGAGAGAAAATAGAGGCTGGTTTAAAAACTGTTCAGTCACAAAATCATAGAATTGCTCAGGTTGGAAGGGACCTTAAAGACCATCCAATTCCATCCTCCCTACCATGGGCTTTCTTAAACAAGTTCTGCAGTGATAGCAGTGTGAAGCACTAAATATTTTTGACAAAGTGTTGGTGTTCTTAATGATCTTAGGCATATAGTTTGAAATCTGCTGAAATACTAGAATTACCTGAAGTGAATCTGGATTATAATCTTTACTTCTGAGGGCACTCCAGAGAAGGTTGTAAAAAGCTGAACCAGGCAGGTAGAATGACGTGTGTGATACATCTCATCACGACCTTCTTAAAGAGAAACACTTTGGTTTATTATAAAAGGTTTAATATTTCTTATGATGTTACAATTCTGCATATTCTTGGTGCTTCCCAGCATGAATTTTGGTGCCTTTTGATTACTGCCCTTCGCAACTTCTCATGGCTATGGGTTCTGGTCTAATTACAGCCTAAATCTTCAGCTTTCATAGTTTGACAAGTAACCGCAAAGATTCTCATTTTACAGTCTGCCAGAGGTTTTGTGTTTGTTTTTAAGTGGACAAAGTTATGACAGTACGCTTTACCACAGAAATGTATATATCACCAGAGAGAATCTGGGAGTTCTGTGGCAGGTTTCCAGTTGGAAGTTTTGGTATCCAGGATCGACATATAAAGGCTAACTGGAGCAATCTGGTACTGAGGCACTTCACTGTCCTTAGTTCATCTGGAACTAACTTGAGTATCTCTTTGGCTTCACACTGGATATTCCTCCTTAATCACAGGAGTGTTCACTTCTGAAGTGTAACCATTATATTCTTGCAGCATTCTTCATCCTAAGATTCTGTACTTTGCAACTCTTGAGTAGCACATAGCTCTGTCAAATGAGGTAGTACTCTGCAAACGGAAACATGGTCATTCAGTGCACCTGAACATAGCGAACATACAAGGCTTGGGAAATCTTCATTAATACAAAGTAGTGCCTGTTCACTCTCATATGAAATATATGAAAGCCGTAGTGTCAGTTGATTTATTTTTGTTTATATTTTTAATTGTTCTATTATATTTCATATACATAAGTAATTAACCAGTTCCACAATTCTGTGTGTCTGTTTTTTAGCATGACAAAATTGCCTGCAGAAGATTCCTGAATAAGTACAAGAAATAGCGTATAGCTTTTGTACTGAAACATTAGAAAGTTTGATTGTAGTGTAGAATTTGTATGGATGGCATCTAGAATAGTAGTGTACTGTCAGAAAGAAATAAAGTGCTTTTAGTTTATAGTAAAATTACGGAGTTTACTTTTAACAAAAGTCCTGTTTAGGCAGGAAGAAGATTGCTTATTCAGTTTTTGCATCTCAGCTCTGCACTAAGCAGAATCAACATCAGTATTTGTCTTTTTTCTTTTTGATTGTTTAGCAGCATATTTTGCTGCTTTATCTCCATGTAATACGTAGTTACAATTTGTAACCTTTAGCATCTTCAGGATTCTGTGGAATAATCAACAAGGCATGCAATCTTTCTTGATTATAGGAACTGTGAGTCAGCAACCCTTTAATTTTTTTAGTTGCAGCTATTGTTCCAGCAGCAAGCTTTACTGCTATTGTCCACTGTTTGTCCAGCTCACGTTTACTGGACTGTGGGAACGGATTAGGGTTTCATGCCTTTTTTTTTCCTTCTTGCATAAACTCTTGATCAAAGACATTCCTTGGATGACAAAACACTGTATACTGTGTCACACAGTCCTGACCAGACTGCACGAACAGTAGTTTAAAAACACATGCCTACATTGTTCTCTAAACTAGCTTTTTTTTTTTCTGTAGCGTATGTGCAGACACTGAATTTTTGAGACCCACATTTACCTTTAAAAAAACCACATAGATAAGTTATTGTTAATAAGCACTTGTTAGTTTCTGAAATACAAGTGAAAATGAATGAATATTAGAAACTAAAAATCAATATAATACTACACTATTTTTATAGGAGAGCTAGAGGTTGTATTTGCAGTGTATTTTCTTCTTGACACCTTGGTTGTGGTGCAGTTAGTCAAGCACATTGTCATCCTAAAACCATGTGGACTTCAAGCATCATTTTATGTCATATCCAGGACAGCTGAGTAAGATGAAGAATGATTTGAGCACAATTTGGGAATGCATAAACCAGTTTCACTGTAGGTACACTGCCGGAACTGTATGTTGAGGGTGTGGCCCATTATATTTGTATGTCATGCTTAAGTTCTCTTATGCAATAAGATGAGGACAAGCTTTGCAAAAAATCCAGTAGCATCAATTAGTTTGAGAAATAATGAGAGAGAAACAAATAACGTTAGAGAAAAATCTGGAGAGAGATTTTCAGTGAGCTTTTCTTGTGATTTGCCTAATGATGCTCCCTTGGCAGAATCATGGGAGAAGTGGCAAGAGCCCCGAATACACCTGAAGCATGTTTACAGAGGGGTTTGAAAACATGGAGGACTATATTTAGAAGTTCAGAAAACTGTTTGAAGATGAGAGAGCACTTGTGTTCCCACAGGCATGCAAGAGTTGGCATATACTTGTTTGACTCTACAACTCTGTTGAGCATTATCATGCAGGAATGAAGGCAGGTGAATAGTTTCACTTATATTAGAAAGATATTGTAAGGGAGGAATCTTTTTGATCCTTCACAGTCCAAGGGCTGCCATGAAAAGAGAAACCAGAATTAATACGTGGCTGGTAAATACGTTGCCTAAAAGGAACAAAGTGATCCTACTTAATGACTGAAACAGCTGCAGGTATATTAAGTTGAAAACATGAAATAAATGTAGTAGGTTAATTAGAAATAATATTTACTTTTGAGTAAAAAGCTGTTGATTCCTTCTGGAAAACTTAAAGATGTTACGCCTGTGCACGTAGAAAGAACATACCTATAATGAGTAGCATAAATTTGCTGAAGAGCCAGTCTCCAGCAGTTAACGTAGCCAGCAACCGAATGTAAAGAACTGTGGCCTGTGTGTGTTCAAGGAGCAAAAAAGCTGTTCAAAAATAATACCATGTCTTCAAACAATCTTTAGTGATAAAATCTAATAAAAGGAGAAATAAAACATCAAAATGCTCAATTGTCTGTTTCAGACAGTTTACCGTCAGAGCTGTGACTTAGGACACTAGGTCACTTGTGTGGTGCTGGCTCGGGCGAGTTGTCGTAATGCTCTGGTGGTGACTTAGTGGCCTATGTTAAATGATTTGCCCATCTCAGCCCAGCTCCTCGAAGACTGATGCTAATATTGCAAGCGACATCCTCACAGGCCACGGTGACTTGTCAGCTGTCATAGAGGCCGAGCAGCGGTGTACAGAATCCGTACATTTCGGATTGGATTCGGGTGGATTCAGGCAAGTGTCACAGGGCAGTCAGGTGGGATGGGAGAAATAACAAAGCCAGAACACTCAGCAAGATACAACCCAAGATTTAGTTGTTTAGGTTGGGAATGGTGAGTAGATGGCGATTCTGTTCTGTGATACGCACGCACCCTGCATACAAATCCAAGCCCTTGGCCTTTACCACATGGGCCCAGGGGAAGAGGACTCCTGCCCTGACCAGTCAGCATGGCAGGTCCTGGCTTGCAGGTTGGCCCACGCGTGGGGTAGCTCCACCTTTGGTTCTGCTTTCTCGGTGATGTTAGATATCTGCGTGTGGAGCCCTCTGCAGCCCCAAGGGGTGTCCCTCTTAACCAGTTGTTTCTTCCTGTGTTTGATTGTCCGCATGAGCAGTCCCAGGCTGCTCTGTTTGGCTTTACCTGTATCGAAGGCATGTTACTGCTGGGAAAGAAGTTCCCATCACCATACGGTCTCCCACCCCAAACGTGTTACCAAGTGTGAATTTAGAAACATTTGCCTGATTAAATCCATACTTTGCTTCTTTCTTTTCCAGTTCATGCCAGTTTAGTCAGAGCTGAGCAGGTGTAGTCAAAGTCTTACTTGACTGGGCAGTCTTTGGCTTTCAGGTAGGCTTCACAACGTGATGGACGTGTTAGCAGGGAAGATTGTACTGACCGACTGTCCCTTAGTGTGCATTGTGAACGTGAGAGAGTATGATCTTCTGTTTCTGTCCTCAAGTGAGTGTGCAGACTGATGTTCGGTTTCTGAGATGGGTTGCTACATGTGTGTTTTATTTACCTGAAATAAACATAACTGTTGTATTTCTTCAAGGATATTATAAATGAGAAGGTAGTATAAGCCATAAGTAAAGTGAGAAGAGAGATGAAATCCGCACAAATGGATATTTTTTTTCACACTGTGTAAGGGGCAATACCTCTAGCAACCACTAATACAACCTCCTGCATCCAGAGATGCAACTTTTTGAGAAGTAAAGCTGCTAGTATTAATCTGTGTACGGTAGTGACTGCTCCAAAAAAAAATGAGACTGTTCTGTGTAGGAATTGGTGCTCTGAAGACCACATTAAAGCTCTTCTTATATAATACAGGAGTTCAGTGGAAGTGTGCACAGCCTGTGTCCCAGGAGCAGACCGTGCACTGCGGGTGGTGCCTCTGCATCAGGAGGGCACGTGCAGAGTTAAGATGCTGTGTCTGTGCCTTATTCCTGATACACTGCGAGCACCCAGTCTTTCTGCCAGTAGTTCCCTCTTCAGGTAAGAGCACTCATGAAAATTATGGCTACTTAGTGATTTCTTAGTATGGCTATGAAAATGCTAATGGGATCATCAAGAAACTGTTTGTTTTTGTTATTGAATGTCTATTGTGCTAAAGAAGCAGAAGGGTAACTTCTGCCTTGCTCCTACGTTTGTATTCCTTGAATCAAAAGAGCAAAGTCAGAAGTCTGGCAAGCCTTATGTTATCAGTGCAATCCAGTCAAAAAATTTGCAATCCCTTTCTCATTATTATATAAGAATATTTTGGGGGAACTCAGTCAAAAGCCAGATGGGAATCTTATATTTGTCATGCTGCTGTAACTACCATTAGCAGGTATGTTTGACGGATCATAAAAACACCATGTTTGTCTGAAAAGATGAATTTCCCATAAAATTATGTTGGTGTGAATTCGTTATAATGCCATCATTTATAGCTTTACGGCCTTTGTCCCATAGTAGCTTTTCAATGCCACTGCTAGGAATCTTTATCAGAGTATCTAGCCCACACACCTGGGTCATTTCTATGGTCCTTTGAATTAGTAGCTTGAAACTTCAATTTCTCTCCTATGTTATGAAGTTTTCCATCACTTAAAATGCCAAATACACTTGCCTGTAAGTAATTTCAGGTTTTTACATTTAACAGACCTTTTTTATTGTTTAATAAAGAATATATGAACTTAATGTTTAGTAAAGGTACAAGCTTTGTCAGTCTGAATTCAGCAGTGGAATTGAGGATGTTTTTGGGAAATTTTTGGAGGTTTTTCTACGTATGTTTCTCAATCTGATGTTAATACAGTATATTTGCTTTAAATGAGCTAGAGCATAGCCTAGCTGAATGTGCATATTTTTTACAGCCTATAGTAAATTGTTTTTCTTGCTACATTCTTGTCCTGTCCTTTCCAATGTGAATAATATTGGCACAGTTCACCCAACATTCAAATTTAGGAGGCTGCATTCAGAGATGGTGTTTCAGAGAAGGAAAATGTAAATAACAGAGCTGACTGTAGGCTTAAACCTGTTCAAGGCACAGAATAACCTGTCAGTTTAATAGATTAAAAATACTCATAGAAAAGGCAAAAACCACTTAACATGTTCAACAAAATGCAGGTTGAAATTTCTAATTATTTTTTTCAGCAAAAAGCTTTTTGTCCCAAATCAATATTGTATGTATGTCCTCAGTCAAAATATTTGAAATTAGAAGGGTTGGTCATCAGTGATACAAAAGCCTTTTTCCTATTCTTTCCTTAAAACATGCTGAAATTTTGCAGAAGACTGATATGAGATCTGTGTGGGGACAAAAATGAGTTTTTTGTCCAATTTAAGCTTCAGCTTGATCTGTATTTAAAGTCACTATAAATCTCGTTTTAAACCGTCTTTCACTGCTACATGAATCTGCTTCAGTGGCCTGCCTGTGTAACTTGACCGTATAGAGGAGGTGCCCATGTCTAATGGACAAAACTATGGACCCACTATGTACCAATAGGAACCTCCCCATCTGTGAATTTAGGGTAGGCCAGGTGGTTTAGGTTTCTGACTGAAACGGCTGGGAAATCAACAAGCTAATACAGGCTCAGCTGCGATTCTTCCGATACAGGGGGCTTCCCGTCTATTGGTAACTGCACTAGGACAAGCTGATTTAGCACTAGACTGTGTCCAACATGCTCGTGTTAACTTACAAGTTTTCATTTTTCATTTTGTTTACTGTAGCTATTGCATAGAATCAGTTGTTCTGTGAAGCTCAGCCAGTGGGAAACTCAGAAGGCAGATAAACAGGTATCTGATCTGAGAGACGAGCACTTGATATTTTACGTGTATTTTATTTTTTAGCCAATAATGACATCACATTTTCATAGAGTAAATAGTCAATACATAGGTTAAAAGCTTGACCATTCACCACGAAGAATATGCTGTTTCTGGTGTGTCCAGTTGTTGCAATTGGTAACATGCATTCCATTTACACGTTTGGGACACAGCTTGTAAGTTTTTCTCATTTTGTTTTTATAAATAATCATATGTAATTACTGTTATATTTTTGTCCTTCTGAAGTCCAGTTCTTTACGTATGTTTAGTAGCTCTTAATTTTTTATTATCTTAGTCATGCAACAGTAAGAAGCGTAAGCTCTGTAAGAAGTAAGGGGAAGGAAGATAAAGCTGTTTAACTTTACTTCTTTTAAAACTAGTTTCTGTTAAGGTATTCTAGGACACAAAACCTTACACTGATAAATAAATACAGACAAGCATTCTGTACCAAACACCTACTTTATTTCACCTTTTATTAAAAAGAACCACCAAATGGTATTTTACTCTGAGTAATTACCTTAGATGTTTAAAATAATCTTAAGCAAATACTTGTTTTGCTTTTTTAAAATACACATTACCGTGACAGCCAGTCACCTACCCATTTCTAAAAAACGCCTACACTTTCCTAAAATAATGATAGAAAATTTTCAGCATTGCAACTATTAAAGCACGGAGAGTCAAAATGAGAAAATGTCATGTGGCTTACTCATTACATTAGGTAGTTACTGCCATTCAGCATTCATGAAAGTAATAAAAAGACACAACAAGCAGACACTGGGTTTTACCAATTTTATTTCTAGACTTTAGGTTGTTGGTTTTTTTAAGATTTTTTTTTTGCTGGAAACTTGTCTGTTACAGGTCTGTTGGTGAAAATGTGCATTTCAGACCAGTGATGCCAATAAGTACAATATAAAAATGTACAAATCTGAATTGCTTGCTTACTACAGATTGTTATAATAATGTGACAAATAAAGCATCTCTGTTGGCACATGAACCCACTTATCTGGATTTGGCCTTTTAGTACATACAATATTTAAAGAATTTTGCAGTACACACTGCCACTCAGTGTAACACATAATATAACTGACAACCACTAACTCAGTAATCACGTTTGGTTCAGAGACACAGAGATGCCACGAACAGAAGTGTTTTATGAGGTAAGCAGTAAATGTTCCTGAAATTTGGACAGAATGTATCCAGTCCTCCTGGGTCCTGCGACTGCTAGTAGCATTGCAATGCTTTGTTTATGCACTATGTAGGATCTTAACTGCATTTGCCTCAAAGAGTTCTAATTCTGTTTTGGTTTAGCAGCATACAGGCAACAGCTAGATTATTCTTCAGCATACAACTCTGTTAGCTGGCTTATTTATGAGATTTACAGGCGTTTTAAATTAGCATTATGCTATAATTAAAAAAACAAAACAAAACAAAAAAAACCTAGTATATCATAACAGATTAAACACACAAAATACTTAGAGTTCCAGAAGATAACCTATCATACCAAATGATGTGTCCCAATTGATGGGAAAACACATCAGGTGGCATACAAGAGTTATATTATAATGCACCTTTCATATATCAATTGTGGCTAATAACACAGCTTAAAACTACTATGATAATAAATCCCAGATCAGACAAAGAATCCAGCTTTATAAAATGCGCAACAACAAAAAAACTGACATTACTTGATCTTCTGAAATGTCTGCCGTTTTTAAATTAATGCAACCTAGTTGCAAATCGCGAGACCCATTCAGAATAACGTTCGATGCATTTCCATTTGCAGTAGAACTATGAGGCACTGTGTACGAACATTAAAACCTGGTCTAGACACGGTTAACTGAAGTATGAGGTATTGTGAAACAGGAACCTTTTTGGAATAGAGCAGTAATCACATTAAGTAAAAATTGATCACATAAAAAATCTACAAAAAAAATGATGTCAATAATATAATTTTCTATGAGAAAATTAAAACCTATAACATGGCAGTATATGACATTGTATAACAAAAAAAAAAAACTGATCCACAAAATAGCAGCAAAACACAATGACAAAGATACAGAAAAGCAATGTTAATTTTTTTTTTCAAACCATGCTGGGAATTTATCCATAGCAGCTCAATAAAAATGGAGCATCCGCTCCTATTCTTTTCTCTTTTTCTTTTTTTCTTTCTTTTTTTCTTTTTTTTCCTTTTCTTTTTTCTTTTTTTTTTTTTTTTTTTTACAATCAACACCTTAGCGGCAGTTTTCTCACATACATTTCACCATCACATTCTCCTCGAGCATCAACTTCAACAGCTATGTCCACGTCCCTTCAGCTACTTCCTAAAATAATAATAAAAAGATACATAGCCAAGATGTGCAAATTTTCTATTTGTAGCTAAATAAAAAAAAAAGGGGGGGGGGGCATATACTGGAATAAGAACTTCTTTCAAGTACTCCAATTTTCGTATCTATTAACTATGGCGTTTTTTTCATGGTTAGACTGCTACTGAAAATGTATAAGGGGCCAAATAGACTGCTTTGTTTTGGGTTTGTTCTCTGAAGCGTGTCCTTTTTTCTTTAATAAGCTGTGTTAAAACTGCAACGTCAAGGGTAGAAAGATTTTTTTTTAAAAAAGGGGGCGATTGCATTATTTTACAAATCATACTGGCCTTACGAACATCCTCTGCAATAAATATTCTTTTTAGCCTTAACTATAAATTATATATTTTAGTGTTTAAAAACCTTCAGTTGTAAAACATCTAGAGACAATCCTTAAACTATGTGTCCTATATGTGAACCTTTAAGGCCCCTAATTTATAAAAATGTGTTGGCACCAAAGGATTTCTAAACTTCAACTTTTCTATAGAAAAGGATAGGAAGATATCCTGGCAATTTGTGAATGCAATTTCTCTCACTGGAACACAACCTTCGGAAAAAAAAATCACCTTTCCTCTAACACCATAGTTAAATGCACTTGCCTTGCAATTCCAAGTTTGCGAACAAGCACTTAATATATTTCCAAACCATTCCATTAAAAAAAAAATTCCCACACAATAAAAGAATGTATTTCCTATATCTAATGGACTGAAAGTGCTTTGAATGGAATGGTTTTAGAATATTACAAACAACAACAAAAAAAGACTAAACTGTGGATTGAACCTGACCATAATTAGGCTGAATATCTGTGGGGTCAGACCAGCATTTTTACACAGGTAACTACAAAAATATGAAGATTACAAAAATATAATATATTATGTCACTATTTCGGTTTCTCTTTATAATAGAGTATCGTATGAGTAGTACATTGGCCTTTCCCAACAATGCTAAGCTGGAACCCTACAAATGCACAGGCAATCCACAGGCACACACACACACACACACAAAAAAAAACAAAAGATTAACATATAATAATGCTGTATACTAACATACACTAACTTATGGGTTACGTTAACCATTTATAAGGTGAAGAGGATAAAAAAAAAAACTAAGGAAATAAAATAAACATTTACAGATGAATTATAAAGTGACTAAATGCATAAGCAAGCAAGATACAGAAAAGCCTAGAACTGCGTTAAAGCTATGCTTTTTAAAGAAAAAAAAAAAGAATATTTCATTTACTATCTAAAAAAACCCTCTTCTACTTTAAAAATGGTTGGTTGGTTTGTTTTATATGTAAGAAATCAAATCTAATACCTCCCCTGGAGACATTTTGTGTGTTAATGCCTATTTTTACAACATACAGACAAGAACACTTTAATATAAAAACTAGTTGATTATTATTGTATAAAATCCTCTATTTTTGTAGCACAAACCCCTGGGGGTAATGCAAATACTATTTTTTTCTTTTTTTAAGACAGTTTTTGGGGTATTTTTTGTTTATTTGTTTGTTTGAAGTCACAGATGGAAGGGAGACAGAGCAAGAAAAAATATAACAAGACGGGTTTTCCCTTCTGGTATAAAAATGTCCTGGAGAAAAGGGTTTCTGGGGGGGAGATCCTGATGCTGATTCCTTCTCAGATGCCCTTTCTTTGTCTGCTTCTCTTGCCAAGCAAACCCATTAGAAGAAGTCCTCTTAAATGTTCACATCTCGCACATCAGTAGGTGTGCAGGAAAGGTCTGCTTCATCCTCTACAGTCTTTGTTTCTGAAGATACGTTGTGCTGCTGTGCCTGGCGTAGACTGGATTCAAGGAGGGATTCAATCTGTTCTTGGCAGGCTCGTAAACAATCCTAGAGAAGATTAAACGGAAGGAGAAAAAAGACCGAGGGTCCTTTAGAAAAATACTAAGACCACAGACCACGTACCATTTCTTGAAAAGCCAAGAGAAATACAATGACGTTATCTGGGAGGGCAGCACACTCAAAGGAGTGCGGGAAGAGCAAGAGAAACACTAACTAGTGAGAGCACTGGATGAGCTACCCAAATTTCTGCAGGGTGCTAGCCCGGATCCCGCCCTCAGCAGCTAATTCCTGCCATTTATTTCATGGCCAGTGTGAGTGTTCTCCATACATGGCCCTCAGGACAAAGGACAGCTGTCAGTCTGCTCTTAGTCTCAGCACGTAAGGCTACAGGAACACGATGAGCACTCCGCTGCCATGACACAGGCACTAGCTTCCCTGGCAGGACCTTGGCACAGCAAGATGTAGCTTGCTTGTTGGAGCTTTGCTGCAGTGCTTCTTGCCTGGGTTGTTAACACTTCAGCAGTTACATGCAAGTCCATTCATACCATCTTCTACCTCAGTCTTTTAGACCTTTCAAAAATATAAGCTCTCTGACTGGACAGCACTGTGAATCAAATCATAATTAAATGAACGGAAAAGACATAAACTGGGCTGGAGTCAGGGCTGGTCCAAGTATTGCTGATGCCCTCATGATTTCTACTTTTACTGCAAAAAAACACTTCAGCAGGGCACTCTATTAGAAGTGATGGCCATAAACGGTGGTTTCCCCAGGCTGAGGTCTGATGATATAAAGTTCTTAGATAGAAGTCCCATATATATATATTTGTATTTAGATCTACGCGCCCAAAGTTGCCAACCAACCACTACTATCTACAGCAGTAGGCAGCTCAGGTTAGCTGATTTCTAACTCAGAAAGCATCTGAACAGAACATAACCGACCGTACAACCCCAAACTGGAGAGATCTAGAAGCACCACTGACCATCTTCATAACCATGCATTATAAAGTGCTGCCAAGCTTTCAGTTTGCTCCTGCATTCACCTTGGCAGCTCAATTTGGGTGAGAACTTTTTTCCACTCATTTCACAACCGGTTTCTCAGCCCTCAGTGTCCACACAACCCTGCCAAGTGCCCGGGAGGGTGCAAGGACCTCGCTGTTGCACCCACTTCAGCCTGAATTAAAAGCACTAAGTTCCCGGCACGATCAAGTCTCCTGTGGGAAAAGGGACAACTTCCTCAGCCATTAAAGCATACCCAGAGTAGGTACAGCCAATTCTACCCACTGGTCCACAGCAATGAAACCTGGAGAAAGCCTGCTAGCTAAACCTGTCCAACTTTCTGCACGTTATGGCTCTGTTCCTCAGCGCCACATACATCCATCGCAAGGACACACAACTGGTGCCTCAAACAGGCAAAAGAATCACACTACATTTTGCCAAAATTCCTCCAGCGTACTGTTTACTCCTATCTTTACAACAAACATCATATGCTTTCTCCCAACATATTTAACTCTGTGTATTAAGGACTTTGAAGTTTCCTTTAAGTATTGCCTTTTCTGATTTAACCTATGACATGTGTTAGCCCTTGCGGTGAACCCAGTCTTCCATGATAAATTGCCGTCAAAAGTGTTAGGATGTGCATGACTGAGAATGAATGTTGTTTTCCTGAGAGGGTGACCTGCCTGCTGTTTTCTTTATTTCCCAGTTTCAATTCTGCCTTCATTCAGAGGCTTCTTGTGTGATCTACCAGCTTTTCACTGATTCCACTACCACAGGAATCTCCTCTGCCACCAATAAGGGCACATGGCATTTGGGGTAAAATAAGATTAGAAACCCAAGCAAACAATTCTCTGCAAGTCCTTTCTGAGAGAGAGGGAGGTTAATCCTACCTCTAAGCAGATCAGACCATCAGTTACAGCTCACTGAAAACACATAACCTATGACCTTTTCTGGTTTAAACCCTAGTGTAATATTTCCTCTTGACAGAGACACACAGCGTTTTAAATGACAAAAAGAAACGCCTCATATCCTAGAGTCATGATGCCTTTGGCTCCTACATTCCTCTGGCCTCCACAGTAAGATCTCTATGAAGTCCCTTCACCCTGTCGCAGGATATGACAGACCAGTCGTGACTGCAAGGCTCCTACTCGTGCATCCTGCAGCATGTACCTCAGTCGCACTTGGGTGTATCAAACAGTACGTGAATAGAGGTTTGGGGAGATTTTCAGTTTTACAAATCCAGGCACTTTTGCAGATAATTCTGTTATAACGAGGTAGTGTGCCAGGGTTCCAAATTGAAAGCCAATTTATTTTCAGACCAAAGCAAATCCCGTTTTTGGTTTGGTTTTTAATGCTATTTGCATATAGCATGTTTGAGCTCTGAAAACTCAAACCATTCAAAAGGATTTCTTTAAATTACCTATTCTTCTTCTCCCTCTGGACTCCAATCATGAATAATTACATAGGACTACATAATTTAAAGGTAATTTTTGACCACAGCTTTTTTTTTCCTGTGAGATTCTCAGAGTACAGCCTGTTATAACTGTATTTTTGTAAAACAAAATCCTTACAATTTATTATGAACTGTAGTCTTACATTACAGATGATGGAACTTTTTTTTTTTATTGTTTTAGGCATTTTGGTTCAAATCATTTTTTATTCAGATAACTATTAGATGAGTAGTTTGTCTACAGGAATCTTAGAACTAGCAAAAATAACTGCAAAATATAAAATTCACTGTGAACAACTTAATGAAAGCTTTTTCATTCTTAGCAAGAATACTTCTTAACACAGAAAAGCAAATACTAAACTTGTGCATTATTCTGATAACTTCTCCCAACAACTTTTCTGCTTCACTACCCAAATTTTCAATGCCCACAGTTTGTTCAAGGTCATAAACCCTTCCTGGATTAATTAAGCTCCTCAGTGAAAAAAAACAAAGAAAAGAAAAAAAAAAAAGACTAGACTTGCTAGCTTAACTGATGTGGTCAAATACCTTTAACACACAAGACATGATCAGACTCCAGGGTCAGATACACTAAAGGAAACAAACAACAACAAAAAAGAAGCTGCTTGGAAATCCTTTGTTACTGCCTGACCCATTCTGGATAACAAGCACATGTCTGAAGGTGCCTCTGAGTAGGGGCAGGCAGGAGACGAATTCCAATGTACTAACAGACAGCATGGAAACCCAATCTAATCTAGTTTAGCAAATTTCTGGCCTGGAAATGAATGTCAGGTAAAATTCAATCTGTTTGGATGATGGGGTCAAGAATAGAATGATGGAAGACAGCCCAAGACTTCTAATTGTGATTATCTGACTTCTAATTACCCCTGATCAAAGGCAAAATGGGAAATTGGACTCCTACCAATGTAAACATGAACCATAAAGGAATTCCAATCAGGTGATATTCATTTTACTTTAGATTCAGCTTCCTTTGAGACTAAAGGTAAAAAAGTGTAATTATGTAACCTGAAATCCAACAGACCAGCTGCTCTAGCTAATAGATAATCTGGGAGAATGTTAGCCATGTTGTGAATAAATGCATGCTCCTAATATTTCAAAACAATCCAATACAAAGCGTATTCAATCGTGCAGTCTGACAAGTGGAACCATCACCGTGGAGTAACAAACTTCATATAGATGCTAGTGAAACAGGTACTACCAATAGCAGAGTTACATGGGCTGGTCTCGCAGGGAATTTTCAATGCAGAAGAATCGCACTACGTATGAAACCGAGCAATTTTCTCTATTTCAATAAACAGTAGAGAAAGATACTCTACCCTTACTATGTTACAAACACGACAGCATACATGTACATAAGGTAAAGTTTTATGCTGCTTATTTTCTGTAGTAACGTATACAAAAACCCTTACAATTCTAACTCTAGCTGCTCTAACACATAAATATATTTAGCAATAAAAGCTGGAAGGGAGTTACTTCCTTTCAAAGCTCTTAGTTTTAAGTTCAGGTCATACAGATTGTGACCTTACAATGACTCTGGACAATA
Organism: Cygnus atratus; assembly: GCF_013377495.2. Taxonomy (NCBI): domain Eukaryota; kingdom Metazoa; phylum Chordata; class Aves; order Anseriformes; family Anatidae; genus Cygnus; species Cygnus atratus. The sequence goes on from NC_066366.1 coordinate 17,966,193, forward strand.
AAAAGAAATAAGCATTGATTCTCTTCTTGCTAAAACTTCTTTTTCTTTTAGAAGAGCTCTGTCATCAACTAAGTCAAGTCACATAAGGACATGCTGTTGTTCTCCAAGATGTGAGAGAATTTATTTCAGTGCTCTCTATCAGGAATGATTAAGTAATATATTTGTTTGAATCAGGTACTGTCAGTACTGATAGCTAGCCTAGTATTTTTCCCCAGTACCTGCTTCGAATATCTAGCACTGGATAGAGTGCCATACACTCAACCATACACTCACATATCTACTCTGTTCACAAACTCACTAAAAGTATTACATGTGCCTACCAAACTGAGCAGCAGGATATTTACAGCATTTGATTTCAGCATTTGAAGTTCCTACAGTATTTAACGTACCAGCAGTGGATCCATACTGCTTTAGCTGCAGTAATCTAAATAGCAAAAAATAACATGCCAAATTCTGAAGCATGGTAAAGGTGATCAAAATAATAGTCTGTGACACGGTATTTGTCAGCAGTTGTTTCACATAGTCTAACGTAAAATACTCTTTTGTGAGTAATTCATTATGATGCATTTGTCTTTCCACAAATCACTCAATCTTGTCAACAAAGTCCAATTACACAAAACTAGTTTTGAAGGGTCTGGACTAATACAGCTCTCTATGCATTTAAATTATTAACGTGTAAAACAATTTAACAGCATCTCAAAGGTTCTGCCTAACCACAGAGTTGTCTTTATTTGACTCATTGTCCAGCACTTGGAGACCTCACAAGAACCTTTTTAAAGCATCTATTTATTGGTCTTCCACATTGTTACAAAACAAAGCTCAACTCTGCCCCAACTTCACACACCATTATGACATGGATCATTGACTTTAGGTCTTCCTTGTAGGCTCCCTTCCTGGCCCATTCACTCATGAAAGGTTTATTGCTCACTAGTTACTGATGTGCATCTCCTGGAAGCTGCAGGGCAAAATGAGAGTCCTGTGAGGACCATCTACCTTGTCAGAAAGTCGTGGGACAAACATTTGTTCCAAAAAGGAATTCAATACCAGCTACTGTGCAGGTCTAGCACGTAATAAACCAAATTAGATCATTAGAACTCTTTTAAGAAGGGCTTTTTCACACCACTTGGCACAATAAAAGGCCTCAAGAATGGTCAAAGATAAGGTCAGAGATACCACGAGGTCCATTTATTGCAATCTTAGTAACTATTTCCTCGCCTTATTTTAAAAGTTTTGTTTTACACAGACTGCTGGTTTCATTACCTACAAGCAAATACAGCTTCTGCAATTGTTCAGAATCAGTTCAGGGTTTCCTCTGCATTGTCAGATACACCTCTCACGAACATCAGAGCTGGATGTGGCACTCCTATCAGTGAATGCAACAGTGTAATCACTGATTATTAATGGCTATAACGACGGCTAAGTAACTAGGACGAACAAAAGTGGAACACCTTCAAAAAAACTCTGAGGTTTGACCTTTATCAAGATTTACTGCCCGATTAGCTACTACGCAGCAAGCAGACATTCATTCTTAAACTCTAAGGCAAGAGATCAACTGAGAAGAGTCACTTACCGGATCACATTTGATAACTTGTGATAGGAAATGTGTGAGGCATTGATAGGAGAGGAAAGTGTTAGTGTTCCCCAGATGCAGGCCTTGTACAGCTGCTACCACGCTGCCAGCTGCGATCATGGAAGGTGGGTTTGAAATAAATTTAACATCTGTATGAAGAAAGAAGAGGGAAAAAAAAAAAACTGAAATGATTGCTTTAAGAGAAGCCTGCCCATACAGATACGCTCTCCTCTACCAGCGTGGCTTCAGCTGCCAACTGTTGCATCCAAAGGAAGGGAAATGGTGAGCAGAAGCTGCCTCCTGCTCCGCACCGTTACAGGCCCCAACCTGCAGACACTCAGCCATGTGAGCAACTGTGCTGGAGTGAGTAGCCCTGCTTAGCACGAAGCCTGGGAGGCCATCCATCGCCTCCAGGGATTTTTATCATAAGCAGGGCCCCCATTCTTCAAATGTTAAAATACTTTACTCATACAGATAATGCCACCAGGGTCACCAGCGCTATACATCGGAGAGAACCTGTGCTCGCGTGGTCAGACCCTAGGTACGCTCTAATCAGGAGTCCTCGGGCCGTTCAAAGCAGAAACCTTTGTACTGACATTCAAAGGAATATAGCTTTAATGAACAGCAACATCGACAAAAAGAAAGAAAGAGAAAGACTGCTTAGCCCTGTCAGGAGGCAGATAATCCATATTTAAATTAAGGTTTCATCTTAAAAATGCTTTGTCTCAACCTAGTCTCTTGTCAGTGGCTGCCATCCATCCTGGCAACAGGGATTTAATGTAAATGTGGCATAACTAAGTGACGGGGGTCCCAAGAATTGGCGGACAATCAGTTACATTCTGATGTGACACCATGCTGACAAGAGGCTGGGCCCCCTTCCAGACGGCATTGCTGTAGGTCTCTCCACAAAGCCACTCCCATGATTCCTTAAGGGGCTATCTCTGCCATTTAGCATGTTTTTGGTGTGAGTGTGTGTGTGTGTTTTTAATAAGAATAATCCACATTTTAATGCTAAGACTCTTTCTGCAGAACAGGAATGCGTTTGATCCGTGGCAGCGTACACCTTGGAGGAGAATCGGAAACAAAAGGAAATAAGTGGCATGAGTAAACATCTAATTTTGTGTGGAGAAGTAAGGGAAATGCCACATTATACACAAGAACCTGAGATACATTCCTTCAGCTTTTATCAGAATACAACTTCCTCTGGGTCGAAAAAATATAAACCATCTGTCAAACCCTTGAATGAAATCAAAGGCATGGACAGCTTAGAGGGCTCAGTGGAACAGTTTAAGTATTAAATCATGCATCTCCTTTATTATGATAAAATAACTTTTGTGTAAATGTTTTACCAGTGAAACTAAAGACTTTGGGACTCTATGAAAGTCCTCTCTCTGAATCTATTCAGCTATCTCTGATGCTCCATTGAAGCCCAGACTGATACCCACCTTCAAAAGGGCATTTCGCCCCACATTCTATGAACCTTCAAAATTAAAACCAGTACAATTAATGGTGGCCAAACTCTTGTGATGCACTGCAAGCTACAAGGCAAGCTTGATCTAAAGCCATCTCACATACGCTACCGTGTTTAAAACACATGTAATTTACCCCTTTTTCCTAATCCACCTATTTCCGGACAGACAAATACACACACCTTCTGGCAAGCTTCTATCGTTCCCCAAAACGAAATAGTTCAGGTCAGTTACTGACAACACATGCATTCCAGAGATGGTCCCCCAGCTGACATACTGACACACAGCGGCAGGTAGACTTCAGCATTAAGGGGTTTCAGCAGGCAAACGTGAATGCCACCAAGATTCAGGTTCCAGGGGATGCAGCGGCAGTGACTTCACGCCGGTGTTTACTGATTTCCACAAACAGAAGGTGACCAAGATGTGTCAGTTTAAGGGGTCTGTCCTGGCAGGATCACGTTTGGCATTAATATTTGCGTTCTTCTTTTAAATGGAGCAGTAAACAAGAACATGAATTCATAGTCACACCCTCATTCTTTCCAAGGTGGAAAAGTGATAATGAAGTTTAAATGACCAGTTTGTGTCTGTCCCTATAACCACTCCAGACAAGCAGCATGGACTGCCTTTTTGTTGCAACTCAACAAGGAATTATTTGTGGCAGAGGCCACTAATTTCAGCATATTAATCAGGGGGCCCCTCTCGCCTGTAATTGGATGCCCCCAAGTGAAGAGTGTGGCATCATTGTCAGCCTCCATCGCCTCATCTTGCGCTATTGAGCGCCCAGGAACAAGGGGGCTTCGGTGAGATGAATTAGACCTGACACAGCCACAATGGGGTAGGGGGCCCCATCAATTGAAGCACACATCCCCAGTAGCCTATCTGAGACTTCATCCAAAAAGAATAAACAACTTCAGCGTTGTTAAAAAGAGAGAGAGAGAGAGAGGGGAGGGGGAGGAGAGAGAAGAATGCCAGCCACCCTGAAGGGAGGACAAAGCAGGCATATAGGCGCTGCAGCGCTTTAAAAAAAATTCCTAACAAGGCGAGTCACCCCTTTTCCTTTTTAAATGGAGCAGCAATTCCATCCGTCTGGAGAGCTGGGGGCTATGAATGAAAATCTTTTCATTGAGGCAAATCAAAACTGCGAACATAAATCACTTGCTGCAAGATGCAACAGGTTCCAACTGGTCACATACCTTGAGACTCCCAATTTTATAAAGGCCAGAGAATAGGAGAATTGTAACACAGTTGTTTCAAAGGGAGATCTCTCTTTCTCCATCCGAAAGGAGGAAAGCAACAACAATAATAATAGCAATAATAATAATATAAAAGGAGCCCGGTATGTTTTGATAACCAGAGGAACATAATGAAATGCTGAAGCTCCAATATTTGTTGCTATTCTTTGTTATGCTTGTATAGAGCTGCAGTTCTCCCTCAACACTGGTCTTAACTTGGGCCAAAAGAGGCCTGCTTCCTTTTGAGCTCTCCCTGCCTTGCTCGGCCATGCCAAAGCCCCATTCATTAAGCTCAATTATGTGTTAACTTCAAACAACCCCTGGTAATTTTTTTTTCTCTTTTTTCTCCCAAACCTACCACAGCACAAAGACATCCTTTGGTGAAAATGGATTTTTCAAAACTAAACCAAATCAAACAGATCCACTTCTACTAGCCAGACAACTGAAGAGAGAGCTTAGAAGGAATTCCCCTCAACTTCACCTTGCAACGTAACCTTCTCTTTCTGGAGCAAACACGCATGCACACTCATCCACGAACACTTCCACAGCCTTCGCCTTGTTAAGCCAACTGGCCAAGGTTTTATTTTCTAAGCAAGCATTATTTCGCCGCCTCTTCTTATGAGCCCCTCCTTTGGTGGAGGATGCAGGCTGTACACTTCAAGCTGAGGATATACTGCGCTTGCCCCCGAGGCCACTTCAGCGAGTTTCACAGTGTTTTCAGTGGACTTTGGATCGGGCCCCGCAGCATCCAGGCAGCACAACGCATTTGCAGTCCATCTACGTTCATTTTGGCAAAAGGAAATACAACACAACCCAGCAACAGCAAAGCAAAGTCCAGATGCTACTTAAGCCACATGTTATCTTCACTAGCCAACAAAGAAGTCATGAGGAAAGCAAGAGGTAGAGAGAATCCTGACATCCAAAAATAACAATAAAAACACAGAGCCTAGTGGCAGCCTTCCTGAGCGCTCTTTCCCCAGGCAATATTCCCAACTTCAGTAGGGAGCCGAAGAGGGCCCCAATTCTGGTGAGCTCAGCGCTGTTTTTTTAAAAGCTCAGTAAAACTCCCAGAACATGGTTCTCATTTACTGATCCATTCTCCATCTGTGGCGTGTAGCAGTGTTAAATAAAGGCTCTGGATGTGCTTCCTAAAAGAAACATAACAACACTGACAGTAGATCAAAGTACTGGACTCTTAGCAAGTCTCCAACCTTTGAACTACTCTTGTTTTCATCCCTGTCATTGCCAACACAACAACCTAGGTTAAACATCCCCATATCCAAAGGGGAGGCCAGGTAGCTGTTCTTTTTAGCAAATGGCTGAGGTGGTGTCAAACTTAGCAAATTGCACCTTCAGAGTCCCAGAGGCCTTATCTGGTAGAATCTGTCATGGAGAGTAGGTCCGATTTTCCCAAAATGTTGCTGCAGGTAGTTTGAAGGCTGTTTGAAGGTTGCAGTGCTCCGAACACGGAGCATTACTGCAGGCAATCTAACTTGGGAGCTGCCCGCTGCTCGGATGTTAGCCCCAAGATGGAGAGCAATGCCAGTGTTTACAGATGTCTCCGTTAAGGTTTGGTTGTTCTATCTTTAGGCTTTGCAGGAGGGCTGATTCTGTGAAATTGACTTCTTCCAAGTGCCTGCAATCTTTCTTCAATCTTTTTTTTTTTTACCAAATCCATCTCTGGAAAATAAACTACGCAGCGTTAATTGGGTTCACTGACCGCACACATCCCAACAAGGTTTTCAAGCGCGGACACCGCATGTCCGAATGCAGGCTCGATCTCTTTTTTAGTACAGCTGCTACTGAGCATTAACATTTAATACAGCGCTGTATCTCCTTTACACTACATTTTTATCAGTGTTAACAGAGTGTCTGGCATTCCTCTTTACGTGCTACTGCAAAAGAACATTTGCTTTGGCTGCTTCTTCTTCCTTATTTCTTTGCCATTCCTGGATTTGTCTTGTCACACAAAAAGCAAATGCACCGAACACGTTTTGTTTAAACAGAGTATCTTCCCTCTAGGACTTCTTTTGTCCCTGCTCCTCCGCTCCGGCCTGTGGGACGCGTGAGATCTGGCGATCAGAAAGGCTCTCCCAAAACGCTTTTCCTTCCCACTTTGCTAGGGTTCAGTGGGTAAAGCCGGTACACGTACAAACACACACACACACACCGCATGCAAACACGGAACTTCAAAGGAACAGCGCGCGCAGGCACGGTGCCCTTGAAACCAAAGATCAGGCCTCTGCAAACCTGGCCTAGCGAGCGGTCGGCGTCTTTGGCTCCTCTGGAGGCCGCCCCTGCACATGGCTCCAGCTCAGCACGTGGTCAGAGGGGTGCAGATGGCAGGGGCTGGGTCCGGTGCCAGGAAAGCCTCCGCGCCGCGTGGCCCTCCTCCAACCCGCTGCCACGGAGCAGGGGGAAGAGGCAACTCAGAGAGGGAAGTTTTAAAACCCCCACGCAGAGCTATTCACAAGCACAGTCTCCCTCCTCCTTTAAAGGCCGTCTCAAGAACGGATCCGCATGGAGGGATTCCCGGTACAGCCAGCAAGCCTTTTGCAGCCCCTGCACAAATCCTGGCGCGTGGGGCCGCACTCGGTGGCTTGGGGCATGGAGCAGGGGTGCTTCTCACCCCGGCCAGCCAAATGCATCCAGCTCAGAAGAAAAGTATCTTCTGAAAAACTTACCTCTGCAAAGTAATCCACCTTCTGCAAACAACAAGGGCAATAATCGGGGCTTAAACTACCTCCCCGCAGCCCTGGGGGCTCATGGTAGGCCATAGCTACGGGAGGCATTACGAGCCGGGGGCTGGGCACGTGTAGGGGAGCAACACGCTTTGCTTAACGTGCAGGGCTCATACCTGTAGCGCACAGAGCCACAAAAGTCTGAGCATGTTTACGGATGATCTGCTTGGTGTCCTCTGCCAGAGGCATTTTAGTAAGGAAATGTTCAATGAAATCGTGGGGGGTCATTGCAGCCAGATTCCATTTCAGCTTATTCACCAGCAGCAGCTCCATTTGCTGCGAAAACAAAAGGGAGGAGAGGGGGAAGAGGAAGAAGGAGAAGAGGGGGAAAGCGTGGTTAGCTCCGCTCAGCACCGCACCGGGGCCGCCCCCCGCCACGCCGCGGCCCGGCCGGGTCTGAGCCCCGATCGCAGCGGGCGGCCAGGGGGGGCCCGGCCGCCCCCCGCAGCTCCCCGGGCAGCGCCGAGCCCCGCGGGGCCGCCAGGGGGCGCCCGCGCCGCGCCCAGCCCGGCCCCGGCTCCGGCCCCGGCCGGGGCAGCCCCGCGGGCCGCGGCCTGGGGAGGGGGGGGGGGGCTCGGCTCGGCCCGGCCCCGCTCGGCCGCCGGGGCCTCGGCATCCCCCGGCTGCGGCTCCCCGGGGGGGGGCGGCGGCCGCTCGGGACCCCCGGGGCGTTGGGGTCCGGCAGCCCCCTCCCGCCCGCCCCGCTGCTGGGGGGTCCCGGCCGGCGTCCCGGGGGGGGGCTTCGTTTGCGCCTGAGCTGCCTGAGCGTGCAATTACCAGTAATTCCTCGGGTCTGATGGAGTTATCTGTGTAAATGCACAGTTTTTCTGCGGTCAGAGGAATAGTTTCCTTCATTTTTGAAGCCACAAACATGCAGGTAGCTCCGAGCAATTGCAAGCGGCTTTTCTTGAGGGGTTCGAACGACAAAAATCTGTCCAAGTAATTCATCGCCAAGGGGAAAACTTCCTCTTCGCACTTCTGCTCCTCGCAAACCTGCAAGAGGGAGAGAGGTCGTTGAGTGCTGAATGCAACGGGGGCGAAAGCCAGGCGCCCTCTGCCTCCCTGCCCCGGCCCGGGCTCTGCAGGGCAAGGCTGGAGGAGGAGAGGGGGGCGCGGGGAGTAACGGGGGCGCGGGGGGAGCATCAAAGGAAATGAAAGAGAAAGTCACCGGGGACAAAGTGGGGGGAAACGCGGCGTTAGAAACCCGCGGGCGATGCGTGGTAAAAAGGGGGGGAAGCGCCGAAGAGGTTTGGCCCCGTCTCGGCGGCCCCTGGAAGGAACAACGAAAAAGGGGAGAATCGGGCTCGGGCAGGGCGAGGGGAGCCCCCCCGGCTGGGAACGGGCTGCGGGGCCGGGCTCGCCCCCGGACTCGTTTATTTGGCGTGGGGTTCGCCATCCCCTTCGCCCTTGTGCCGCCGATTCCCCCTCTCCGGTCGAGACACAAAGGTGGCGTCCAGCCTCATTTCCCCAGACGTCATCTTTTCAAAAAATATTTAAAAATATTTAAAAAATCCCCCGGGCTCCGAAAAAAGGCCGAAACGAAGCGGCGGGGGTCCTTTACCGAGCCCGGTGCCGGGGGCCCGCCGGGGGGGCTCCGGGGGGGCTCCCCGAAGTGAAATCCGCCGCCTCCCTCTCCCGCCCCGCAGCGCGGCCGGGCGCGACGCTTCCCAGAGCGAGGCAGGGCGCTGCGCTTTCAAAAATTAATTAAAAATAGATCGCGGGCGCCCAGGGCCGCCGAAAAGGCACGAAAATGTAGCCCGGCTTCTGGGGCTCCCGCCGGGAGCCCCCCCTGCCCCGTCGCGCCCCGGCCCGAGGGCCTTTCCCCCTCGCTTTGCCCGGCCGACCTCGCAGCCGGGCTCGCTGCCGCGGCACAGGCGCGCCGCGGAGGGGGCACCGCGGCTCCGGCCGCCCTCGGCGCCGAACAAAGAAACTTTCACCCCGCCGCTCCCCGGGGGCCGCCGCAGCCCCTCCGGCCGTGCCCCTGCCCGCAGCCCCGGCGGGGTCCCCCCGGCCCCCGGCCCCGGCCCCGCTCCCCCCGCCCGCCCGGCCGCCCTTGGCGCGCTCCCCGGGACTTTCTAATTTTCTCCCGATTAATAAACACTTTTTGCTTTGCAATAAAAGAACAAAGATGGCGCGTAATACTGGCACGGGCAGCGCTTGCATACGTGTACAGGGATATTAATTTTAAAGAAACCCCCCGGCAGCGATCAGCCGGCGGCGCGTCCCGCCGCCCGGGGGCTGCGCGGCGGGGCCGGCCCGGGGCTGCCCGTCGGGCCGGGAGTGGAGGCAGGCGGGGGCCGCCTCCGGCCACGCTCAGCCCCGGCTCCCCTCGCACGGCCGCCGGCGGAGCGGGGCCCCCGCGGGCAGGGGGTGCGCGGCCGCCCCGCCGGGGGAGGCCCCGGGGCCGCTCCGAGCAGCCCCGGCCCCGCAGCCGCAGCCGGAGCGAGGCGGGCAGCGCCGGGGCTGAGCGCGGGGGGCGAGGGCGGCGCAGAACCCCCCGGAGCATACAGACCTCCAGCATCCAAGTGGCAACTATTTTCCTCATATATGGCAAGATTTCCTTCTGCACGCACTTGAAGTAGGACACCGAGGGCGAGCAGGTCTCCTCCGCCTTGAGCATTGTCTGCAGCACCCTGTCGTTGAGGAGGTTGGCATCCAGGTAGGCTCGTCGGATGGTCTCCACCTCGCAGCACAGCAGCTGATGTTCCATGTCTGCCTCCTTCGTCTCGAGTAAGTTTTCTCAAGGACTGAGTCAGTCTCTCGCTCGCTCTCTCTCTTCCCCTTCCAGGAGTCCCTTGGATGCTGCTTCTGCTACTGCCGCTACAGCCCTCTGGAGGCTGCAAAACTTTCTAACTTCCAACAAAACTCCTGTATAGTCCCTGTGACGTTACTGTTGTTAAGCAGAGATCAAAGCACGAGAGAGAATGAGAAAGAGAGAGAGAGAGAGCCAAAAGCAAGGGGCAGAGCCCTAAAGCCATCCCATAGGCTTCAAGTCCTTCCCCTTTGCTTAGCTTATAGAGAGCAGGGTTTTAATGCAAATGCAAATGAGACAAGGGCTTGCTTTCTTCAAGGGCAAGGGAGAGGTGGGGGAAACCCAAATTGTCTCTTCAGTGTATCATGCATAATTTTAAAAATGGAGAGAGTTCTGCAGTGGGAGCCAAATGATGAATGGGGCTAGGCCACACACAGGCACACATGGATATAAATACAGGGAGACGTGGTTGGTATTATTTTACTGGGGGCGCCAAGGAGGGGGAGCCGGGCAGCACCAGCGCCTCACTCTCCCTTATCAATTATTGTGCCTGCCCTCACCAATGCGTACCTGGAATATCTGTCCTTTAAACACACGCGCTCCCGACCTGGACGTGCAGCCTTTGTAGTCGATCCCAAGGGAACAGCTTTCTCCTGTTTCCTCATTCTTTTTTTTTTTTTTTTCCTCCTACCCAGCCCCTCAATGATTTTGCTGCGGGTCAGAAATTTAAAGGAGTTGGGGTCTCCCCCCCTCCTGCAAAGACGGTGCTTCTCCCTTCCTTCCTTCCTTCACGCCTCCCCTTTCACTTTCAAGGTTTTACCCTCCCGAAGGGGCACGGGGGTGGCAGGGGACACGGTGATAGCCGACTCGAGCCGCGGCGAGTGGCAGCGCACGCCGGGCAGGCCGTGCTCAGCACCCCACCCCCACCACACACAGCCACCCAGAAGAAAATATCCCAGCAGAGCAGCAAAATGGTGGCCAGGGCTTCCTCCCGCACCTACGGGGAGATGAGCCGGAGGGGGGGGGGGCAGCAGCCACCCGTGCCCACCAGGGCCGCCATGCCGTGCTGCGCCGTGCCATGCGGTGAGGACAGCCCGTCCACGTGTGACATGCGGCTGCACGGCCCTGCTGTAAATAACTCCCGGCCCCCAGCCCCGCCGGGCTGCCTGTACCTGAGAACGCCTCGCTTTGCTTTGTTTCTGGTAAAAAGCCTCCTTTAAACTACTCCTCGCTTTTCCACAGGCTGATAGGGAAGCTTGGGGCCCACTGGAAAATACCAGAGGCGAAGCCAACCCGGCTGTTCCCTGGGAGAAACGACTGGGCCCAAAGCAGAGCAGGAAGGCCGTGAACGAGGGGGGCTCACGCTGCCTTGCGTGGGCCCACCCTGAGCACAGACATCAGTTCCGGCCTGATCCCACCTTGGGGGCACCCACCCGCGGCACGGTGCTCGCCGAAGCGTTGCCGGCGGGCTTTGCGGCGGTGCCAGGGTGTCATGGCTGCAGCGCGCATGCTGCGGGGCCGCGCAGCATCTCTAGTGCATGACCTAGGGGGAAGCGGTGCCAAGGCTCACAGGGCATGTTGGTGCACGGCTGCGTGCTTACGTAACCTCTTTGCACGGAGTATCTGCCCGCCGTCCCAGCTCAGTGCTGTGCTTGACCGCTCGTCTCCATTTTATCTTCGCCCGCGCGGAGCGCGCGAGGCCCATGGAGCTCAGTTCCCCTCACGCTCGGCAGCCTGTGGGGCCGACCCGGGGGGTTTCTCGGTGAGGAGGCCGTTCCCCATGCCTGTCCCTGCGCCTGGCTGTTGGCTGCGTACGCGGGACACGCAGCTCTGCTCTCGCAGCGTACGGAGGCCGGGGAGGTTTCGATTTTTAATAAAGCAGCACGTGGTGACCCTGCAGTCGCAGGCCTGAACTGAGCCTGCCCACGACGCGCAACTCGGGGATCCCGTTTAGTCAACTCAGGGAGCCCATTTAAGCTCCCAGCGTCTCCGGAGTGAGCGGCTGGCTGGGGGTGCCGGGAGGAGCCGCCTCCGGAAAGCGCTCCTGCTGCCTGCCCCCCGCAGCAGCCCGGAGGTGCCCGCACCCCCGGCCCCGCTGCGGGTGGGTGCCGAGCCCCCCCCGCCACCCCTCAGGAGCCGGCGCTCCGCTCACACGCGGGGCGGGAGCGGGGCCGGGGCCGGGGCCGGCGGGAGCGGCGTTGGCGCGGGGCCCGGGGGAGCCCCCGGCGCGGCGCGGGGCGGCGCGGCCGCAGGAAGCGCCCATTAGCACGGGCCAATGGCGGCGCCGGGCTGTTACCGGGCGGGCCGGGCAGATCTCGCCGCCCGGTCCCGCCGACACAAAGGGGACCGGCCCGGGGGGCGAGGGCCGCACGCGGCGCCGCTGGGCTCCCCGCGGGGCTCCGCGGCCCCCGGGCCCTTCCCCGCCCGGGGCCACCCCGCACCTGCCCGGCCGGGTCCCGCCCCGCCGCTACCTGCCCGCCGGGCGGGGGGGGGCGGCGCCCTAACGGCCCCTAACAGCCTCCTAACGGCCCTTAACGGCCGCCCACGGCCAGGGGCCGGTCCGTCGGACCGAGCCCGGGGCTGTCAATCAGTCAGCCGGTCGGTCGGTCTGTCAGTCAGTCAGTCAGCGCTCTGCCCCGCTGGTCGTGCGCTGGGGCTGCCGGCGGCGCTCGCTCCCCTCCCTCCCGCCCCGGTGCCGGTGCCGGTGCCGGTGCCGGTGCCGGTCCCGCTCCCGCTCCCGGTGCCACCGCCCCGCCCAGCTCCTCCCCAGCCCCGCCCCTCTCCGGCACTTTCTCATGACGTCACCCCGCCCCGCGCGCCGCCGCCGCCTCTGACAAAGGGAAGCCGCGGGTGCGCGCATTCCTGGCGTGCCGCCGGGCCGCGGGCACGCGCCTCCCGCCCCTCTCTGCCGGGCTGTCGGCAGCGCGCCTCCCTGCCCGCGCACCTGCCGGCGGGGTGCAACGGGCCGCTTCTAGTGGGGCCCGGGCGCTCGGCCCCGCAGCCCCCTGCCCTGCCCTGCCGCCCCCGCCCCGGCAGCGCACCGGCCCCGCAGCGAGGTGCGGGTTCTCGCTCACCTGGCTTGGGCACAGGGGGAGAGAGGCCTCTGTCAGCACCTGGTGCCCACCGAACACGGGCTGGATGCTCTCGGCTTTGTGTTGACTGCAAGAGCGGTCCCATCGTTGGGGAGCTCGTCTGTCTGTGTGGGAGTGCCTTGGAGCAGGCTGTTGGATGTAGGGTGGGGTGGCCGCGGGGACCAGCAGAGCGTGCCTCTTACCACACGACGCCTCTTACCACTCCGCGTCCTCTGTCAGAGGCTGAGAAGCGAGGCTGAGGAGCGAAGGACGCCTGCTTCACCAGGAAGCGGTGCGTCAGGCACTATAAGTGACTAAGGACAGGATTTGGGATATCCCACTGACAGAGCTGTGGTTAAGGCAGCAGTGACACAGGAGATCCTCTTTAGCACCTGGTGGTCCACGACCAACTCCTGCTGTTTGAGCAGCCGGCACCATGGCGGTCCCAGTGGGAGGAGCGCCGCGCTGCCTGCTCGGGGACACCCAGAGGCTGGCACTGCTGTGGCACCCGTGCCCTGCCGGTGTCCCTCGGCACCCTTCCGACAGCATGGCCTCCTCCGCTGGGCTCCCCGGTGGAGGGTGGATCAGCGCTTCTCTGAGGGGCAAGCGTGCGCTCTTTGAACCTGTAGAGATCATTTGGCTCAGAACCAAGTCGAAAACACTGGGTTATAATTCTGACCTGAAGCATAGATGACAAAATGATAAATTTGCAAAACTCAGGCATTTCTTTCAGAGCACATGAATTCAATGGGAGTATTACCATCAACATCAAAGGGAGCAGGATTGAACCTGTAATGTATAGCACTAATGACTACAATCAAATAAACTTACATTGCCTGGGTTTTCTGCTACCTTTTGCCTTGTGTGTGTGCGTGCGCACACTTTTATGTGCGTGCCAAATGAGTGCAGAGTGGATCTAGGATGCTACCATTTTGAATCTGTGGCTGTTACACCAAATTGGTGAAAAATACAAATAATAACATGGGGTGACAAGCTGTAGGGAATCTCATCTGTTTGTTTCCATAAATCAGTAAAGGAAGTGAAGAACTGAAAACCCTGACAGATGAGATTATAATCCTAGCGAAGACTTAAGAAATGTTTATGCCTAATTTGATCTACTTGTGGTAGCTGGTATTTTTTACATGCTTGCGGTGCGGCTCAATTTGATTAAAAAAGAGTATGGAATGCTCTGTGAAACGCACAATCCTATAGTTACATCTTTGTGTACTATTTATTTTATATTTACCATCTCTTGTTTGGAATAGCGTGCTACATTAATGGATAGCTGTTTGTCCCCTGTGGTTAGTTCTTACCTGTCTCACTAGGACAGTAGAGAATGTAAGGTATGATAATAGCCTCCTATTTAACTCAATTGAATTTCTTTTGTTGGCTAATTTTCATTTGTGTTTACATCATTTAGTAAATTGCTCAGATTTACAACCTTAAACTGTGGATGCTTCTTCTTGGGGGGGGGCGGGGGAGGGGTGGGGGAGGAATTGTCATTCTGACCATGTATTACATTTCAGAGGGATTCAAGTGAAAAGTCAAAATAGAACATGAATGACTAGCTGCTACATCAGAGATGCTTTGTTTCCTGAGTATAAAATTTTCTGTGGTATTAATGTTATCTTGGCCTAGTGTTTGTACAAATGTAGCAGCATCACTACTTACTTTCAAGGTAAAGAACAATCAAAATTACAATGTGATGGCACTCCACTCTAAATTGCCTCTATCCTTTACATTTTCTTGATTCCTGGTTGGAGAGCCAAGTGGTTTTATCTAAGTGCTAACTCTGCAGCTCTCTGTTGGTAGGGCCACGGGTCACTCAGCAAATAGTAAGGCTCAGTCAGCACGTGTAACACCTCCACGCACTTGATGATGGCAGGGAAGTCTGTCATGATGCTGAAACCTTCGGGGGGGGCTCTCATGGGATCCCCTAGTTACACTTGCATTGGGCTAAGAGGACGTATGGATGGATGCAGTGAGGTTGAGATCGTCTGATTCTCCACTGGAAAATGATACAGCAGGCAAAAGCAAGACTGCAAACACCTGAAGGGAGGGGAGGGGCGGGGAGGTAAACCTTACTATTTATTTCCAACCCAAAATACACCCAGAATCTCTGTTAGGCACAAGTTGTGTTCTGTGCATGTGTACCATGGCACAAGCACTAATACTGGTGTCTTGAAACAGGCAGGCAATTTCCCAGAATATTATGGTGAGAAGGGAAGGATCTGGAAAAGGGGAATGGCTACATTTTTTCTTGAAATGCGCAATAAAGCCCCAACCTTATCTTTTCTTTAAAATGTGTATAGAGTTTGAGCATATTTTGTCCACAACCAAGGCATTTCATCAAATCCCAGCTTTGAATTCAGGCTGGGGCTGGAATTGGTTAGAGAAGCTGAATCCTAGTGAAATGGTAGGATAACATCAGGAAAACTGTCTCGAGAAATACTGAGAATACTTTTTCCTACTTCTGGAGCAATCCAGTGATGTAATACTATGATTTTCAGTGATGGAAATGAGGCTGGATTGCAAATGATTTAGAAGCTCATTCAGTAAAAGATTTAAACACATGCTTAAGTCAAAATATGTAAGTACACCAGAACTACTCATATGCTTAAAAATTAAATACATATTTAAATGCATTGCTAAACTGGAGTCTTAGAGTACAGTTTGAAGTTAAAGTTAAACTAGTCTAGATGATATCTGTTGCCAGAATTGATTAGTCTTCTAGTTTTCTTCTTCTCTGAAGCGGCTCACTGGAGTCAAACGGTGTTGGTACCTCACAGCACTGGTTGCTTCCTCAGTGACTTTGAAAAGTATTCCTCTTCTCATAAAAATACAAGTCTTAGTTAATACTAAAAATCGGTGGAGATATGCTGGAGTCAACATCTGTACTAACATGTAATCCATGTTTGATGTCACAAGCCACAGCCTGCTAGAGAAAGAGCTAAGGGGAACCATTCCTAGGCTGGCTAAGATGTATTTCTTTCTTTTACTTATGGGCTCCCATATCCTCCTGTCAATAGCAAGGGGTGAGGAAGCAGAAAACCAAGTACGTCACCAGAATCCAGATGGCTGCAACGCCAACAAGAAGAGACAGAGTGTTTTGAGGTGCTTCTCCTTCAAGGTAGGAGGCAGAGGGCATTGTAGGCCCAGCAGCATCACTGGTGGGCTCTTGGCCTCACTGAAACAAGCACAGAGAGATTAGGATTTTGCCACTTCTCTTTGGCCCTCCATGAAGGTTTTGCTGCGAGCAGGAAGACCACATTATCTCCTGGCAAACCAATAGAAATTTTTCTGGAATAAATGAGACTCACGGCTCTTCAGAGGACCTGAGACAAAGGCAGGTGGGCCCCTGGGAAGGTTAGGGCTTCCTGGACCAGTTCTCTGGAAGTCATGGGCTTGGTGAGATGGTGCTTGCAGAGTTCTCTGCATTTTTCAGGGTGGTCAGATCTGGGTGTCTCAGTACAAACACTTAAAGGCAGTGGAGAACATCCTTCTGGCAAACTTTCGTGGAAGTAGGAAGACTGGGCCCTGCGGATTTCTGTCGTTTGTGCTAAAAGCAAGCACTCAGCTGCCTGACGGTGCTGGCTTTGTGATAGGGCTCTGTACAAAATTCCATCATACTTCTAATCAAATGTTTCCATTGGCTTTAATATATTGTACCCGTCAGATTACAGATGCTCAGTGACAATCCAGCCTTCGACACACAGCCTCATGTACCCTTGTTCCTGCCACGCACCCAGCTCTGTTTTGCTGGCGTTGGTTCAGGTTGTGCAGCCCATAGGGATTTTGGTGGGGGGGTGGCGTGTTGGAATTAGACTGATTTGAACAACTAGGCCAAGGAACATCAAGCAGTAAAATAAAGTCCTGATGACATATTTGAACTCTTGTAGACCACAGGTTATCCGATATGCAAGGTCACTGCTATTCTCTGGGAAAGTTTAAAAGAATCTGCTCCTGTTTCAAGCTTAAAGGGCCATTCTTGGCAATGCAAGGATGCAAATTCACTTTGTCTTAAGCATAGGCAGTTCTGCGTAGGTGAATGTATCAGACCATTACCAACTGTATGGCTGTATGGTTTTTGTTTGTTTGGTTGGTTGGTTGGTTTTTTGTTTTGCTTTTCTTTGGCTTTAGCAGCTCATCAAAGGCAGGCAGGGTAGAGATAGTTTTAATCAGCAGAAGGAAAAAGCAACTCCAGTAAGGGTACCAAAACCAAATGAAATGCAGAAAGGAAAAATGTATTGTAAAAGTGAGAAACCTAAAAAGAACTTGAAAATTTGTCTTAATAATTTAAGCTGTCAGCAGCAGCTGAAATCAGGAATTATATTTCAGACATAACTTATATCAGGCATGTCTTAAAAAGAAAAAGACAAAGACAAATTGATAATGCCTGAAGAAACTGTCCCTGGGAATAAAAAAGTGCAGGATTAGGCCCTGGGAAGCCAAGCATGTTTTCCACCATTCAGTCTGTAAAAAAAAAAAAAAAAAAAAGAAATGATGGCCCTTGATCTTTAGCGATTCTAACAGATGGACTTGGGGAAGCAGTAGGAAAATAACATCATTAGAAGTTTTGTCTTTCTGTATTTATGAAAAGTCAAGTTGTGCCTTGCTCAAAATGTTTGAAGCTATTATATTACAAAGATTTGGTATTAATATGATTAGGTTAACAGTATTCTTCTGTAATATACATCATAAAGTCCTGTCAGAATGAAATTTAGTGCTAAAAACATGGAATAATAACTTTCACAGACCATTAAGGTTTAAGGCTACGGCGTGGGAGTTTATTACAAAAGGACCCTGAAATGCTGCATGCTCTTACATCAGCATATACTTTAAGGTAGAGGTATTTTACCCCCAGGCTTTATTTGCTCCAAAGTATGATGTAAGTTCTTGCTCTGACTTTGTTTACATTCATATGCAGACTGACTTAGCTTTGCGTCAGGGTTGTTGCAGTAAAGCCAGGGTCCTGTAGGAGGGGATTGATGAGGCTGTTCCTATCTTTCCACAGGAATCTGAACATGCAAATGCTTGGCCACTTCATCCTCGCTGGCTGTGGCAAATGATCAGCCCCATCTTTAATTGCCCCTTTGTTTCCCTGTCTTACGGTAGCAGCGCTGTGCAGCAAGATGAATTATGGCTTTCCCTCGTTTGTGTCCTTTGTGCCACTCTGTGTACTGCTGGGAATGGGGATAACTCATCCCTCCCCTCAACAACTGCAAGCTTAATGTCCTTAAGGAACCTGTAGTTTATCCATCCAAAGCTGTGCTCTACCTGTACCAGTAAAATTTCCTATTGGCCAGTAGAAATATGGATTCAAAACCATTTATTTGAGTCTATGTAGGTATCTAGGTTTAAGGAAGGATCCTATTATCTTGCAATTATCTCCTCAGGATGATCTTATCTGAGTGTGATTCTGCAGATGCCCATAAAGCTACTTCAGAGCAGGGAAATATTCAGTGCGTGTACTCAGTGAAGTTAGATTGATAGCAAAATGGGCCTTGGAGTCTTCGGTGGGAATGTCTACCACTCTCCATCGATAAAAAGTTTGATTAATTACCAGTTTGATTATATTACCCTTCAATTAAGCTTGTAAGTGCCAAAGAATGGGGACTTCAGTGTGGTTTTCCTTTGTTATCTCCTGACCATGCCTCTGCTGGTGTGATGTTTATAGATACTTTATCTGCTTAGGTCCATAACGTGTACCCTGTATTGAATGTAAAAAGTCTTGCATTGATCTCCCCTTACTACAGTTGCTTCCAACGGGGACCTAAGGTCATATTCTTCTTAGCTGGTGCCTCCACAGTTGGAACCATTTTAATGAAAAGTAAAAATGTGGGCGAAAATGTGTCGGTTTCATTTGTATCACAGAGTTACCCTCCTTTACCTTGGATTCATTCCTCAGCTTTCCCTGGAGCTCTCAGGGACCCAGACAGACATCCACGGGATCTTCTTCCACAGAAAACTGCTGATGCTAACCACTGACCTACAGCACAGACAGCTGCCACCTGTGGTTTCATCCCAAGCCACAGGAGCCAGTTCCATCTCTGGTGGGAAGCAGCCTGGGATGGCCAAGGGCCAGAAGGAAAAAGGAGAACTTTATTTCTGAACATAGCATCTGAGAGAAGAAAACATCACACGTCTCAGCATGGCTTCCTGGAGAAACAGAGGGTGCTGACGATGCCTGGCAGGCTGAAGGGCTTTCACTGATGGGCCCCCACAGGCCTTGGATCTGCTCTGATGTTTAACTATTTTAACCATGTAAAGGATTTTAAAACACTTTTTTTTCCTAGCATTTCTGATGCTTTTCACTGGATCACACCTGTGGCTTCAGTTCTAAGCAGCCCTTTTGATGGCTGTGAGAGAGCTCCCAAAGATCTCTCCAATTCCCATGGTGCAGTCAGCATGAAGGGAAACAGCCCTGACCAAAAGCCCCACTGCCCCGTGCGCACAGTTTCTGCACCGAGAAGTGAACATTCAAGTGCAATGCCTGGAATTTGCAAGTGCAGCCTCCCTGCTTCCTAGCCCGACTTCTGTGCTAGGCAATATTTTTGGCTGGTGGTTTTTATCCTTGCAGCAGCAAAGTCAGAGCAGCAGAGCACAATTTGCTGAGTCAGGGTTTTAAAGGCAAAGGGTGGGCACCTGCTATCAGGAGGGAGCTCAGCAGTCCTCGGCCCAGTGGCCAGAAGCATCCTCTGGCTGTAGGTGAGGTACTGCCAGGTGCAAGACTTAAAGCCGACCTGTCTCCAGCAGTCCCAGTTGTGTTACACTGGTTGGTGCCATCACCAGTGCCCTGCTCTCAACCATGTGGTTTAGCCAGTTTGCTCCAGATCGTCATCCCCCTCCAGGGACCATGCACTGTAGGACTAGATGTTGAGGCACCTGTTCTTTACGTACCTGAGTCCTGCATTGGATCCAGTCCTTTGTAACTCGGATGCTACAGCAGTGAGTGTGCGTCAGTGCCTAAACACAGCTAAAATCTGACTCTTAGACACTTTTGCAAATCATTCGCAGCCTGGCAAGAACCAGCCCAAAACAGAACAGACTGAGGCCTTTGATGCTATCAGCCTGGAGATAAGGAGGAAGCTTCCAAACCAGCTGTTGGCTTTCATTGCATGCCTGGTAGCCAGCCCAAAAGGCATCTCTCAACACCCTCAGGAAAAGTCACTTTGTAAAGATTTTAGCTATAGTGCAGGCGGGTGTTGGAGGCGGGTAAGGAGGAGGCTGCAGGTCTGTCGCACCGCTTTGGGATGGAGTTCAGTGCCTGGTCTCTGGCAGCAGCTGCCCCCAGACTTCAGTTGCCCAGCCCAGGGGTGCTGGCTGGAAACACCGCTCAGATGGAGTGCTGGTGCTCCCGTGTATCTTCTTGCCAAGAAAGCCAGATCCTGAACTCAGACTGGATCTTCTTTCCTGCTCTTCTGACGAAGGAAGCTGGCACAGTTAATAAGCTCTTAATAACCAACTTGCCTCTTCTTTGGAAACCCTCTCTGCCCCTCACTTCAGGCAGGCTGAGCCCACCCAGCTCAGGGTGCTGGCCTCATGGTGGTTGTCTCATCCACTTGGCTCAGCTGGGTGTTTCGGAGAGAGATGGTATTGCATGCAGGTATGCAACTTCAGACTAGTTTAAATAATATCATGTAATAACAGTAATGATAGTGATAATAATATCTGATGCTGTAGATGAGAAAAAATAAAACTATTGTCTTAAAACATACCTGACAAGTATTACAACACAATGTTACATTCTTAGAAGAGGGAGGATGGAAATTACTTCAGTCATTTTCCTTGGTGAGCCTTGTCTAGGCTACAGGTTAAATCAAGGAGACAGAGAACCATCTGCATGAGAAATGCGGCACGGGCCATCAGCACAGGCTGATAGGAGCTACAGGCCCCCTCCCATACAGCCCATACAAAACAATAGCACTATCAGATGGTAGGAGGTTATATAGTGTAGTACATCAGGCTCAGCTAAGTATCTTTGCAATGGTTTCCCACATCACTTAGCAGCTTGTTTAACATACCATGACTAACCCGTAGGGTCTGCAAGAATTTCTTACAATCAGTGGAAATAAAACAAGCAACCTAAAGCACCACAGTAGAAGACAAACATAATGATGGACAGACAGTAAGCGTGTATTCATTGCCTCTCCTGAAAAATGTCCACAACTGCCTGGATTCCAAAGTATTGCAAATTCATTGCTAATATTTTTGTCTGAGTCTTTTCAGCAGAGTATTGTAATCAGTTTTAGAAGCAGAGAAGCAGTAGAAGTCTTAATTATTGCAGTCCTGTTGTATGTCTGATGAAACTCTGCAAAGCCACATTTTTTTTTTCTCAGCATGCACAAAATAATCAGTTATCTCTGTCTGATTCTCAGAAAAAAAAGAAGACTTGATCATGAACTGATCTAGCAAGATCTTTTACTTGAGTCTTTCATAAAATATGACAGTTGACAAATGTCTTATCTGGTATGCCAACTTGGCATTACATTCAAACAGAGAAAGATAGCTTGTTTTATTATGCCTTTCACCTCCTTTTCACCATGCACCTTTGCTTTTTAATGCTTTGCAGAGTTCTGCAGCTGGTAATGGATTTGCCAACCATGCATGTTAGAAAGTTTCTCTCCGTTATCAAGATCAATGGCTTCCTCTCGTAATTGCAAAACACTTTCTTTATCATGAAAATTTTTAATTTCCATAAATAGCCTTCCCAAAGGCTAAGTAAGTGCTTAACACAAATAAAAACAAAGCGAGAGGAAACACAAAACGAATGAATAACTCAAATGCAAAGTAATACCAAAGCCTGGATTGTGTTTCAGGAGGAGAATTTAGGAGGCACCGAGCACCTCTGAGATCTGCCAGCACTGATAAAGCTCAGCATGAAGGTGCAAAAGCATCCTACAAGCACACTGAAAACAGCCTCTGTCAGCTTTCCTTCTCGGGCCAAATTGTGACAAAGTCCAAAGCTGATTCGACGCAGCATCAAGCCACAAAACTTCAGTCGTAGAGACGAAGGAAGGAAGAGCTGGCAGATGAAAATGACAGATATCAGAAGTGTATCTGAGGTGAGATTTCTAGTTACTTAAATGCTGTTAGATTAAATGTTGCCTTTCCATAATTTAATTCCCCCAAACCCAAAATATTATCCTACAAGTTATGCCACAGAGACCTGATGTGCGGTATGTCAGCAGTGATGTAATATTGACAGACAAATACAGCTATTGTATTCGTAAACGTTCGCTTTACAAAGCAAAGGACATTGTAGCAGAATATACTTAATGCTAGACTGCAATGTGATCATTGTCCTGGATGAACTGAGAACACAAACAAAAATAGATTAGCTAACAACCAAATTGTATTTATCTTGCTTGACAGGGCTAGTTCAATAATGAGTCATTTTCAGATCTAATATCGCCACCATCTCTAGAGTTTTGGGTAATTGTTACTGCTGAGAGAAAAAGTTCAAACAGTCTGAAGGCTGAAGAAGCAAAGGAGCATTAGCAAGCCTAATGTGGGAGTGCTGGCATTACTCCGTCTGATCCCCAGCAGATGCAATATACCAATTAGCTGCATACTTCCTTGAGCCATCAAGCTGGGGGCTCCGCCACCTGGGGCCATTGCAGATTGCACAGGGCTCTGGGGAGGGCAGAGGTGTTTTTCCAGACAGAATTGCGGCTGAGGGCCCAACATGTCTCCCATGTAAGCTGCTGGCCATCGCGACCCTCTCCTCCGCAGACGAGGGCAAGAAGAGCCATGGCCTGGCTGACCCCAGGGGCTGCTGCACGGGCACAGAAGCCGTGGGGCACAGCCAAAGCCTATATGCTTAAATGCTGGGCCAGCTTCATTTGGGGATTAGTGGTGTTCTGCGCTTTTGATGGAGAATAACTCTCTTTGTGAAAGCAGCTGTCACGTTAACTTTAAGTAATAAAAGTTTGCACGGAGGTCAGTCAGGTTCCAGGTGAAAACGTGCAAAGGAAGACAAATATTCGCAACAAGAATGGGCATGAATGGGATTGGGCTTGATGCTGATCAAGTTTACATCTGTTTGCAGGCCCAGCCCAAAGCCTGTGAAAGCCATCTGACTGGCGGGGTAGCTCAGCCAAAGTCAGTGGGGTGGCACCACCAGCCCGTATGGGTGAGATCAAACCCCAGATTGCTATCTTCTTGTGGTTTTCCTTTTTGCACATAGCAGGGAGGCAGCGAGGAGGGCCATTGATTTGCAAAACACCCTTCGGTCCAGCGGAAGGCTGCCTGCCTGAGGACCGCTGGCAGGATGTGGCCCATGGAGCCACGTCAGGCGGGGATTCCTGCCTGGAGGTGGGTGCTGGGTCTCCTTGGCTTGGCTGCCAGAGGGAATCAGGCAGTAAAATGAGAGAATAAGTTTTCAGTGCATTCTTTGGGGAGAAGTTAATGTGTGGCAGTTATCATGCACCACCTCAGCATCTGTTCTTTCATCAGAATCAATTGCTTGGTCTTTCTTTGTGTGCATGATGATGCCTCCGTGAAAAACAAGCCTATGGAAATACTGAATACCAGTAGGTCAGAAGAAGCGAAGGATGCAAAACTGCAGTTTTCCCATGGCCTGAAAATGACTCCCTCCCTGGCTTAGGGCAGCCACAGGTATGCTGTTAATTTTAAGTCCTCTTGCCAGAAGGCTATAAAACGTCTTTTCATCTTATGTTACATAAGTATCCAACAAATAAGAAGACTGTTATTACAAAGGCAACCACACTGAAAAAAGGTTTCATTTACTCTGAAAACCTGCATTAAAGACTTCTGATGTCTCTATGTAATGTTTAGGTTGCTGAACACTGTTGGAGAGGAGAATTCATTGAATTCCTTTTGAAAAAGAAAAAGTAACTTTGATGCTACACCAAATTGAGATGCTACTGTGAACCACGTGATTAATCTTCAGTTAAACATTGCAATATGGTACCCTCAAAGATGAGCTTCTGTAATCTTCCAGCATAGCAGACAGCTTCCTGGAAAACTGCTAACATATAACAGTAACTAGCAATTAAACATTTTGCTGATCGTTCTGAACTAAAGAGAAAATACACTTGTAGGTCATAGAACTGATAACTGAGGTGCACTCTGCATACATCTCGGTAATTAAGGTGTTCTTCATGAAGTGGTTTAGTTGTACTATATCCTTCTACATCCTCACAGGTTGAGAGGCATCAGGTATAATTAAAATATGCTCTAAGTCAGTTAGCTTTCAGGCAGTAAGGAATCCTCACCTGCTCATTTCACAGGGGAAAAAAATAGAAAGAAAAAGAAAAACAATAGAAAACAGCATGTGCGTGTCGACATCCTGCTTGTGAACCAATATTGTCACAAGCAACACGCTGGGAAAGAGCAGACCAATCAATGAACATGAACTGACTTACACTAAGCTAAAATTAGGTACAATATCCTGACTGAAGTTATTACAATTAACTAAATAAATACACATTCCCAGTTAATTATTTTTGTAATACCTTGTGCCTAGAGGCCACACTGAGACTGAGAGCCAGCCACACTAGGCACTGTACATACATCCAGTGAAGGTACAGCCTGGTCTTGCACAGCTTGCTGTTCACATAGAGGAAAGAAACAAAGGACAGGAGACAGAAATCATTCTTTGTTATCCCTGTGTCATAGAAACAGACCCAGAGAAATTTCATGATCTTGCCCAACACTGTATAAGAATTATTTGGCAGGACTCAGGAGCAAATAGAGAACATCAATATCCACCTAACCAGACTTGTCTGCCCTTTCCCTAGCACAAATGCTGTTTTTACCAGAAGACTTCTCATGCATGGGCCAGCTCTGGACTCTTGTTTCTCTACATTGCATTCATTCTTTTTCGAATGTAGCACAGCATGTCATAGCTAGAGCTTTTGATTTCTCCTGGCTGTTGTTGGGCCTGTGTCCCATCTATCTCACCTGTGTGAAACTCACAGCTATTCTGTAATGCTGAACGATGCTTCACTAGCAAAAATTCAAGACCTCAAGCACACAAACCCATGAGCATCCAGTTTCTGTTGGCTACTTACAATTTTCTGAGTTCATATACGTCCTTCCTCAAATCTAGAGACACATTTTGCCTCCTTTGTATACTTATGGAAATCAGCTACATCAAGAAAACTCTTAAAATATAATGGCAAGAGGAGCAAATGTGTCTTGTACATCCAGAGATAGCCCATTCTTTTAGGTCAAAGCAACTGACCTTTATAGCCTCATCTCTTGGAAATAAGCCTCAAAAACTTACTTTTCTAGCCAATACTTTGTCTGCAAAAACTCAGCTACCTTTGTCACCTGATAAGCCTTTCCTGATTGGTTTCTACCACATTAGGTTCTTGCACATATCAAATATAAAATCATCAAAGCAGATATGGTGTTGCTTGCTGACTCCTTCTGTCTGCTAAAAAAAGGCTTGCACAGAAATACAGCTTGGCCAGTGTGTGGTGACTCGACTCTGTTTTTAGAGACCTCCTGCAGTGACATCTTCCAGCGCTGCAGATTTAAAGCCAGGGCACTTGCTTTGGCCTTTCACTCTCCATGTTCTGCCAACCTTAGTTCTTTCAAAATCAATGATAAAATGCTGCTGGCTTTACAGTCACCTGGAATTTCATCCTATAGCTCCAGAGAAGCAGTGCAGTGAGGTAACTAGTGGCCGGTTCTCAAAGTTTCTTTTCCCCATCTCTGAAGAAAGCAAATCTCATAAGAAAGCTGAAAATCACGAAGTTTTAAAAGTACTGTTCCTACATCTTTACAAAACAACCCCAAATTTTTCTTCCAGACTTTGACAGATTCACTCTGTAGTCAATCAACTATGCTTGTGGATTTGAGAAGGTTTGAAAATTTGGCTTCAAATAAGTAGTCTGTTCTTCAAATCTTAATGGTGGAGTTAGTGCAATGCTTCTGTAATGAAAATTTCCTTTTCCAGAAGTTTAGGTATAAAATATGACTTTCTGTGGGTCCTTGAGGCCACCTGGAGCGGTGACAAGTCAACCTCTGTGCCATCTTTGTGGCCATAAAATTGTTTTTCTTCCTCTTTGCCAGGCTGAGCATTCTGTGAAAGGTCGAGTGGACAAATTGCAGAAAAGTGTATAAAACAATGATATTTCCCAGATAACCATGTCTGAAACAAAATATTGCTTAGAACAGCATGGGTGTATAATTTGAATACATGCTTATTTTGTAGTTCTGGAGTATTTGTTTACCTGAAGCCCTGCAGCTTTCAGAACCACATTTTAAAGGAAAAAAAAAAAAAAGAAAAAAAGAAAAAAGACTAGCAGCATAGGTGGCCTGGGCATCTTCCTTTTTGAAGTTTCCTGGCTGACAGTATGAAAAAAAAAATAAGTCCTCGGTGTTTGATGAATGCAAGAACCAGGTTTCCAAGCATGGAAAGAGCCTTTAGAAACACAAATGAGGTTTTGATCCCTGGCCTCGGTGTCATCCATCTTGGAAAGCTTTCTGTTTTTATTATTTTAAACAGGTCAGCAACAGTGAGGTGGGAAACTGTAGATTTCAAAACAGACGTCTCTAGAGTGCTTCAGCAAAAAATCATATGATTTCAGATGGGAATTTAATATTGGCCTGGTGGGATGCCTTGCAAACTACCTTCCTAGCCTCTGAGAGAGCAGCACCCCCCGATCGGTAGCCGTGATGTTTTGCCCCACACCGGCTTGAAGGGGCTTCCTTGGACACCTCTCCAGCAACCAGCTCCTGTATGTGGCTTGGGGCTGGGGGTCACTACTTTGCTGCTCCCCCTGGGGCACGGCTGCTGGCCCCAACACTACAGCCTGTCCCCATGCGTCCTCCTTTTGAGATTCTGGGGCCCTGTTGGCCACCTGCGTCCACAATGTCTCTGGATGCAGGTGGCCCCTGAGAGGACATGGTCAGCCCCCGGCCACTGTCCCAGCCCAGCAGAGGAGGGCTTGAAGGGCGAATGGAAATCATTTTCCACTTTCGGCTGCATGTCAGATTAATGGGAGTTTTACAGCTTGCTCCGATGTATTTAGCACCGTGTGTCTGGAGTACAGACAGGAGTGCAGCAATGCTTTTTGTTTCCTGCACCTGCGCACGTGAGAGCCTGAGCTGGGCCCTCTGTGGTGCTGCATGCCGATGCTCCGTCTGCAGGAAAGTAATTCGGGAAGAACAACAAAGACCTCTTCGGAGAACTTCCTTGCAGAAAAGGTTGCGGTCGTCTTGCCAGCTCTCAAAATTAAAGCTATGTTCCAGTCAAAAATGCCTATTCAGACCGACATCAAAGAGAAAACTATGAGCAGGTCAAGGAGTTTAATTTCCATGGCACTTGCGTTTGTGATTCACATATGGGGTGCAATAATGACTAACATGCCCATTGGCAATAACGTAACAGAGGGCAACGAACAGAGGGAGAAATGAATCGGAGGCAACCCAGCGGGCCCGATGCCGCCCTCAGCCAGCAGTGCGGTGTCACCTTCGTGACAGCCTCCGTGAGCACTGGTGGCCCGGGCCGAGGCCTTCAGAAGGGAGCCGTGGTGCCCCTGCCCGGGGGTGTCACCCTGCATGCCACCCGGCGGCCTGGTGCCAGCATGCTCCTTGTTGCTCTCCAGAGGGCAGGCACTTCCGAACACCTCAGGCTGAGCGTGCTTGGGCCCTCCTGGAGAGCTGGGTCTCAGCATCTGCTCCCTGAATAATTCGAGGCATGTTCTCATACCAGCCTTTAACCTTCTAGATATCTCCAGTTAAGGTGAAGGACTGTATCTCCAGGTATGAAGGCAGGAGGTATGTAAACTTTTTAACAGTGTCTGTATGTTCTCCTACTACTCCTTATTTGCTTTTCTCATGGGACGATCCAACGAGGCATTACAGACTGTTGATAAATAGATTTTCAGCCCATTTCGTTTAACCATTACTGCATTTCCATATCAAAGATTTTACGCTTGGCATGCCCAAGCCTATTTTATTTGTAATCTTTTCTCAAATGAGAACTTTGGAATGTTTTTTCATTATGTGTTTCATCTGCAGCGTTCTGCCTTCGTGTTATTTTAAAGATGAGATCTTTTACTCTACCTCGAGTCATTCTGCAACTCGTTGGCTCTTATTTATTCTGGCCTCCCAATCTAACAGAATTTCTGTGTTGAAACTTGTTGCTATTTTTTCCAAGGATACACCATATGATGTTAAGCCTGCACTGTGTATCAAAGTGCAAATATAAACTAGTTGATAGTCTCTGGTCACACCCTGGGTAGGTGTGGTGGTTGGGAATTTTTTGCTTTCTGGCTGGAGATCAGAATGTGCTTAGCATGGTTCCCCATCCAGCATCTCGGTCGGGAGAGGACTGGCTGCTTTTTGCATGTATGTTGTTTGAAGGGTTGGGAGCCAAATAGTTGTACCGCTTCCAAAAACAGACTTTTACTTGTTTGGCTATATTTAGAGCTGCAATCAGGAGATCTGAGGGTATGATAATCTGCTGCTTCACTGTCTTTCTCCTTCCTCTCATTCTCTCTCCCTGTCACTTTGCGGGTAACAGGATGGACGAGCGTAGCTCCAGTGTCAGCCTCAGGCATGGTGCAGAGTTGCACTACTCCAAGAGAAACTCCAAGGAGGAAGTGTGACTCAGAGAGCTGCAATTCCTTCCATGGTTCCTCCTTGTTCCAGCCGGGGAAGTAAGTTACTTCAGTATTTGTGCTGTTAGACTACAGTATGCTTCTCCCCAGCTGCTTGCAAGCCTCAGCTTGCAGAATAGAAAGAGGGATAAGGGTCTGAGCCAGATCTGAGGTGTCCTAATATATGAATGGGGGGTTGCTTCCTTCTGCTCCCTGGTCGCCCACATGAGACAGGGACCACTCTAGCCCCAGATGGGGTTTCTCTGTAAGAAGTCGCCTCAAAGCCACCCGCCTATATTGGCTTTCCAGTCGTTTTGTGGAGATGCACACAGCTGCCTGTCTTGTCAGGCATCTTTCACGTTAGTATCACCAGCAATGCACTAACTGTCAGACAACTTTACACTTTTTTTTCCTACCCAGATTATAACATCATGCCTATTTTTGCGCTTAATTTTCAGTCTTTCATACAATAAGACATGGCCTCAATCAGGATAATGCACAGCTCACCAGACACTTCTGAATTGCCTCTCAGACAATCAATTTCCCACTGACTTTTATTTTCCCTAGTAATAATTTGTTATACTCAGAGACTGGCAAAGGATTTGCAGGCAACAATTTTCTTGCCAAAACAGAAACACTAATCAGAGTACTCATAGCGAAAGGTTGGTAATCAGTATTTCTTCACTTGGAGTGCAATTGCCAGGCCTGAGAACACCAACTGGCGTATTTGCAAATGATGCAAAGGACTCTTCACCTGCCTCACATTCTGCTCAGCATTGATACACTTTGGAAAGCCATACAAAATTCACAGCATTGTTTTATTCTCTTTTTCATGCAGAAATACTCTACTATAGTACAAAGGGATCTTTCATTGGGGACTGTTTTTAAAGAATTTATAATATGACAGTAAAATGCTGTGTTAACTGAGACAGTGTCAAATAAGAGCAGATGCTAAATACTTACGTGATGCACTGGTCTGAAAGATAAAAAGGGTCAGAAAACAAGAGAGGAAGAAAATCATCCATATGCTCATCAACTAGACGGTCCAGGTAGAAATAAAACCTCAATACTTGTTGCTGTACCCTGTAGGTTTACTAGGCAGAGGTTTTTAGGAAGTGTTTTGCAATTACAAAACCAGGAGTAAGAATTGACTTAAGAAAATAGATCCGGCCCTCATGTGGTGTTCAGCAGCACAGAAATGCACACACACATACATACATTCATACTTCCTGCCCGAGTGATATCAGTTTCAAAAATAGCCTCTGAAAGAAGATTCATGCTATTGGACCAGCTTCTGCTTTCAGTAAAGTGGACCGAACACAGATCTGAATTTATACCTCCATGGTGATTTTCTGCACCAACATGTATAAAGCTCATCCTTACGTTGTGAGCTTTGAATGGCATCAATGCTAATTCACCTGCCTACCTGACAGAGATCTCCAGAGAGATACAGAAAAAGAAACATTATTCATCTGAGCTGGTCTTTATTCCTAGAACAAAGGAAATAACTGATGTAAATGAAGCATGCAGTGCAAATGTGCAGAAGTTACTTTTATTTTACATTGGTTTATTCAGGTATTTTAAATAGGCTTAGTTAAAATAATCAGTTGAGCCTTTTTGACAACTTTGTAAGAAATCCTTATGTGGCTAATTCTTAAATATCATCAGACAGCAGGCTGATTGTGTCTGAGTGCACATTGTTGCCCCAGGTAGCAGATAACTTCCTGTGTTGAAACGATGACTTGAGAGCGATATACTTGCAGACAAGGAAATATCATCTTCCAGCCCTGCTGTGTCTTAAAGTAATCTATGAGAACTCTTTCTAGCTCAATGCCTGTGTTTAGCCAAGGTATTAGACGTATTCAGGATGTATTAAACTCATACACCTTCTAAATTACTTGATGGTTTTGAGTTCACATCACTAGCTAATTTAGTCAGATATCTAGTGCTAACAATAATTGGATATGCTGAACTGCCAAGAAAGTTGCTTGTCTAGGTATGTAATAAATGTGCTTAACGGGGCTTAATTATACAGATATGCAATGGGCACCTTCACCACCTTCTGTAGTTAATATCCTGTTCCCAATGCTTAGTAATATGGAACAGCACTTTTGAAACGGGGGAATACTTTGGAACAGCAAACATTCATATTTCATGCTTTGGCAGTCCTGAACATACCATCAAAATATGGGAAAAGAACTTTCAGTGGATCAAATCACGTACTCATTAGTACACAAGTAAATTCAAAATAACTCCATGAAGTCAAGACAGAGGAGAATTTGACTCTCCTCACTAAATACTTCCTTAATAAAATTGAATGAACGATTTGCTGTGAACAATTCAATGAAAATATCTGTGTTTTGTATAGCCTTCCTTTTTCTTTTCTTTATATTCCTCTTTCTCTTCCTCATCCTCTTTTTAACCTTTTCCACCTTCCACCTTCTGATAGTATGCATAGAAGACCTAAGAAGCTAAATGAAAGCACAGGCAAGAAACAGATGACAGAGTCAGCAGTTTTGCCAGGATAAAAGAAGCCGTTGCTAGAAGTACAGAAGATGGTAAAATATCAATAATCAGAATGGATTGCTAACGGAGCAAGGGTTCATTCCCTGTATGGGTTTGTTTCCTGAGAATACCCCTTGACTTCTACATTGTATAATATATCCTGAACAAAACACAGCTAAAAAAGGAAAATGGTAACGCTGATTCTACTCTAAATAGGATTTAATATTGCCCATCACTGCAGTATCTGAGAACAAGATATACTATTGCTGATGCAGTACAAAGTTCATGGAATATCAAGTGTTGGTAATCTGTGCTCTGAGCCTGTGAATGTATGTGCAAATGGATCAGATCCACAGCTGGCATCTGTCTGGCTCCAGATCTGGTCCAGTAAGTTTCTAAAGAGTAGTTCAAGACAGACCATTGAAAACTTCCAAAAAAAGTCCCAGGGCGTATGACAGAAATGGCCAAGTGGGACAGCACAGTAGAAGAAAGAAATCCTGTGGGTTCATTTCTTTAAAGCACAGAAGTCATTAATCATTTCTATTCCTTGCCATTTGAAACAGCTGCCTGCCTGCATTTGCTAAGTAACTGCTTTCTAACCACACAGAAACAAGGCTGTGGGCCCCAGAACGCTTATGCTTCCAGATATTAACAAATAATTTCCCTGTTTCGCTCTGTCAATGAGAGCACGTTAGCAT
Organism: Cygnus atratus; assembly: GCF_013377495.2. Lineage (NCBI taxonomy): Eukaryota > Metazoa > Chordata > Aves > Anseriformes > Anatidae > Cygnus > Cygnus atratus. The sequence continues at coordinate 17,997,812 of NC_066366.1, forward strand.
CCTTAGCATCTGGTTTTGGTCGTGAAATAATATGCTAATGTTTCCACACTTCATGAATTCCTTCCAAAAATCTCGCTTAGTGCTTATCTTCTCAGCTGAGGCTTCAGAAGTTCAAAGACATGACTTGAAAATCTCAGTGGCCTTCTACCTTTTACCGGTGACGCAGAACATTGCTCTTTATCAAGTTAGTAAATAATCTCTCCTATCATGCTTATTTGCTCATCTTCTTGTAAAACCGAGTTACATTTTCCACGTAAGCTCTTTACTTCAAAAAGTACACTGTCATCTCTACAGGCTATTGCAATTAGTGAAATGCCAGCCAGCAGGTGGAGACGCATGAAAGCAATCTCAATTCATAGACAGGCTGCTTTGACATTTCATTCCCATAGCCCTGGCCAAGCACTAGAGCGGGCCAGAGCCAGAAAATATAGCTATTGGTTTCATGGAAAAGTTCTGAATTAAAATCTTGGATGGCTGACAAACATGTGACAGAGCAGCTTCTGCAGCATGACTGCTGCACACAAAGCTGCACTAGCGAGCCGTCCCGGCAGCACCTTTCATGTAACAGTGCGTGGTGGAGGGAGGGAAGCCTGCTGCTGCTCCCTCCTGACCTTGCTTCATTCACTTTGTTCAGCAATACAGAGCTGCCTGTCAGCGTCAGCTGTGCTGAGTGATGCAAGGAGCCACGCGCGCCTCGGTTTGTGCGGGTTCACATTTGGCCTTGTGCTGGGCGAGGACGGGGCTGTGGTGGCTCAACACCCAGATGCATTTCCACCTATTTGCTGTAAAAGTTCAGCCTGAGATGGCATGAAAACAGCTTTGCTTCCTCTGTTCTGTTCATAACTCCTCCCACCCAGTGTTTCCTCTTTCGGAGTGGAAACATCATTGTAATAGCTATTTTTGAAATATCCCTGCCAAAATCAGGAAGTGCAGAGGAATACTTAAGTGCGAGGAGGGGGAAAGGTAGCTTGCAAGTTATTTTGGGAGTGGGGAATTTGTTCACATGAGCCTGGGAGAAAAGCCGAGGATAATTCTGTGTTGTCTTCAAATTAGTTAAGTTTCTAGCTCAAGTGTCTCCATGCTTTAGAAACCATAAGAAACTGCAGTATTCGGTCTGCAGAATGTTTGTGTTAATGCAGCGTGCACGTGGAGATATGGAAAGAAGGAAGGAGATGGTGTAAAATTAATAGAGCTTTGAAAATCTGCAAAAATTATCTGCAAGCTTTTTGAAAGATTCCAGTGTTCGAACGCATGATGTACTGGCAAATAGCATTCATTGTGCAGATACTGGAAAATGGTGTCTAGTTTTGCAGATTCAGACCCCTCAACATGTAATTGTTTGTGGTGAATTATCAGAGTTTGTTATTCTTCCTTTGAATGAGAAAGGCACTTCAAACCTTGCAGATTCAACTTCAGTGCTTTTAAAGAAACGCATTTTGCAGCTTTTCCATCCTTTTGGATTCTTCTCCTCCCCCCTCTACCTCATCTCTTGCACTTTTCTCTTTGGAGAGCAGAGTTTAACATGCCATTGAGGAGATAGCCTGCATGCAAAGTCCCTCAAACATAAACACACTTAAAGAACAGATTCATCACAGTGTGTTTCCTAATGTGGAAACCACATTCCATCTGCACCCTTATCCGATGGTCATTAGCTTAGATGTTGAATGGGCATTCCTTAAAGTGAAGATTATAAAAACATACATACTGCTCAACAGTGATTCATCAGCTTCCAAGCTCTCTCTGCTGGAGAGCAATCGAGCTCAGAGTGACTCAGGCTGGGGACTTTGGGAATGCACGGCAGGAATTTGCTACATCGAGTCTGTAAAACAGCCTTCAGATGATTTCTCTGGTGATTTAGAAGCCCTGTGTTCATTTGGCTCAGGTATTTTTCTGCATTTGTTTTCTTTGTAAAAGTTTGTTGTATCTTAATGTATCAGTTATACATATTTTCAAGAGTTTTTTTAGAGCCTGGCCCCGATCTTCCACTCAGGTTTGCAGCATTGTAACATCAGTGACTTCTGTGCTGTTGCCCCGACAGAGGAATCGGCGTCCTCGTGAGCATGCTTGTCAGGAGTTTACAGATGACAATGGTCACACGCACACACTGCCTGACGATAAGGCAAGTTATCACCACTATTCCTTGACCTATTTTTTAGCTTGTAAATGACTGGGTCTAAATTCCCAGCCACAAACTGAAGACATTGTTTATTGATGTATTGTATAGGATTGCCTTGAAAGAGTTAGCATTTATCTGAGATGACTCACAGATTGGTCTGATGATGGATGTGTTCTCTAGTTTGCTGTGTGTTGAATGTGTGCATCTCTCTGTATATATGAAAAAGATATATATATATATATATGTAGTGGTTTGCTTTCACAAAGTACCCTGTAGAGCCTTTATTTCCTTTACGGGTTGTTTTTTAAAGAATCACTGTTGATCAAATAAAAGTTACTGAGGCAGAGGAAAATAAACTACCTGGACTACTCCCTGTGGAGCTACCAAAGACATTAGAAATAAAGAACATATTATTTAGGACAATGGAGTAAGGGTGCAAAAGGAGAACTGAATTATGTGTATATGTATATGAGCATATTCTTGATAAGCTCCTTTCTCTACATGATGCTTCAGTTCTCCATTTTTTAACACAGGGAAAATGCTCAACAGCCTTGTTAAGAGGATAATAATAATAATAACAACAAATCTGTGAATGAGCACGTACTGCATACATGACAGTGATGACAACTTACTCAGAATTTACACAGTTATGCCTCCTGCCCAGACCTTGCTATTGGGTATAATTTTGGATCCTGCCTTAACCAATATGCTTTTGCAGATCCCTTAAAATGTTGGTCTCTGTGGCACCTATTTGAACTGGAATTAGGTCCTCATTAGATTGTGACAGAAGACAATGAGAGTAAACTAAGGATAGAATCGCAGTGAAAATTTTTAGGGCAAAACACAAAAATAGTTGTCCCAGGATAAAACGGATCTCTAACAGCACTGTACTTGCACCTATCAGACATATTAAAGAAGTAATAAACGTTTGCTGAAGTACTACTTTGAAAGGTGTTTTGGAAGCACCTAACTTGTCTACATAAGTACTGTTCAATTGCAGGCTGTGAATATTTGACATCTACTTCCACTGAATATCACCATGCTGCTATTCACTGCAAAATAAAGGTTACTATGATTTTATTTCATTCTGAAGTGCAATTGCAAGTATTGTGAGATCCCTCTATTCCATTGTTAGAGTTTTACGGGTCACACAGATGCATATTGTACCTGTATATTAATGACAACATTTGGTTTATGTTATAAACTTCTCTTCCCACAAGTACGTGGTGGTGTTGTATAGAATGCACATTCCCATAATCATTTAATATGTTTTCAGTCTTAAAAATAAAGTTTATATAATGAAAATACAATATAATTATACACATGAGAGTTCTGGTTTGGAAGAGGTTCAGCAGAATTCTTTGATAAAACAAGCCCCCAACCACAAAAACTACATACAGTGATTTGACAGTCAAACATATATAATCACTTATGCTAAATTAAAGGCAGTGTCACCACGTTAAAAGCAGCACACTGAAATCCCGTATGTCAGTTTTGGCCAACAAGTGAGAAATACTGTAAATCTAACCAAATGCATCCTTGAATAAACTTTGAGCAGCTTCTGAAAAAGGTGCTTAGGGTGGTCAGTTATATAAAGAAATGAGAGTGCCAGGGATACACTTATATAGACTTATTTTATGATGATACTTATTGAGCTCTCTCACATGGAGTTAGCAGTCTAGCCCTTTTTTGCTCCATACCAATTTCTAGCACCTAGAAATAGACAGTATGAGGACTCTAAGAGCTAAAATTCATCCAAAAATTATCTTGTTGGGCAGAACCAAGAGGTTAGTGAAGTTAAACACCTTATTGTTTAGGTGGTATTTTCCATTTGCTGTTCCTGCTAATATCTTGTCCCAAAACACACGAACCCACTTAAACAGTTTTGGTGGAGTGTGTCTGCTTAGAGAGTCCATGGACACCAAATTTTGTAGCTCCACTGAGAGCAGCAGGATGATGCTGATTTGCACCAGATATGGATCTGGCTCACAGCATGTTCCATTCTGAATTCACAAAGCATGGAGTAATGTGAAAGAAGGAAGTGACTTTTGTGAAAAGCATTTTGGAAAGGAAAACCAAAAATGATGGATATACCACTGGGGCAGAGGGAGTGGAGCCCGCCTCAAAGAGGACCTTGTAGAGCTGCCAGCCTTCCCACAAAATGTGCTGCTGCTCTCAGAGAGGAGGGGGAGGTTTCCCCAGGACAAATGCAGCCACACCAAGTACCCTAATAACTACTTTGTAGATATTTTTATGTACCATCACATCAAAACCAGACTGAACTTCCAAAACATTTGAATTCAACCCATCACTGATTAATGGAAGGAGGAGAAGGAGAATGGGTGGGAAGAATAGTCATTGTGAACTGCCATAACACTGGGCAGTAAGCCACGCTATTCAACACATGAGACAATACATTAAAAAATAAAACTTTGTTTTCAGGGGACTTCTATATATATCAAGAGCTTGATTCATAGACCACTAAAGTTAATGGGAATCTTTCCTTTAACCAACTACTGATCAAGCTGTTACAAAAGAAGTGTTAATACAGATTTGTAATTACTCAATGTCTCAGTATTAGAAAATTACAAAGTCAAATACATCACCAACAGCTAGTAACAAACTGTAACTAATTACTCAGAACGCACAGCCCACCTGTACGTACTGCATTTTACTGTAGAAGCTATTAGCGTGAACTAATACATGGAGATTAAGATTTAATAAAAGACAGAAAACGTGGATGCTTACAAGAAAGGCTAGTTAACAATTTGTGTTCCATCTGGCATTAAAAGCTCTAAAAGCAGTATTAGTTGAGGGAAAACATTATTTTCAAATATTGCATACCTTTTTACAACATTTTTTCTGTTTCTTGCCCTCTGGAAGCAATTAGCTCGATCATATTATAGCTCTTAGATCTTCAGCTATGCAACTGACCATATTACCATTCCAGTTAAATATGCAGCAGAGCCACTCTTTGTGAGGAATGGGATTGTTCATTTCAATGGGAGTTTGGGGTGGGGATAGTAAATCATTCTCTTTCTGATCCAGATGTGCTAATGGAGGAGGTGACCTTCCTCCTTTTACCATTAGTTTGTTGGAGGTTCTGCCCCCACCAATCTACTGACAGAGAAGTCAGTATGGGAATTTCCAAATCACATGAAACTTGTGTGTGCTAAATTAAATTCTTGATCTAATTCTCAATCAGGGTAATTAATTTCTCCTGAGGTCCATAACCAATTGAATTTTACCAAAGCCAACTCATCAAGAAACACTGAGTTTAGCGGATGTGTAGGGACAATGTGCTGCTTTCACAGGTAACAAGTGTGACAGCCCGCTCAAGCTATGCTCTAAGACTGAAAGAATAGTAAGCAATATGGGATCTCTCAAAAAATGCAGGAAACATGACAAGTGACCTTTTGAAGAGGTAGACATAATTTCCCTGGAGGCTGCCATGTAATGCAGACTTGGATTGAAATAATCTAGTTGGTTTTGCCCAAAGTGGACAAATTAGGACAACGCTCTGCTGATGGGTAAGTTGAAGGAGTAACATTAGCATGGGTGGCAAACCTCCTACGTGGATACAGAAGGAAACCTCTATCAATAGCCTTAATGTTAGTCACCAGATTCAAGGAAAACCATTCCTATCTCTCTCTCTTTAAAGATATTTCCTCTAGCATGTTTTTTAACCTAACTTTTTTAACCACGTGAGACACACCACAGTTACAGGCTGTGGATCAGATTCCTGTCATATAACCATCAAAAATGTGTAGAGAGAAATTAACTTCTATAGTAGAATACCAGGTGAAAGTTGGTGGCTTTTCTGCATACTCCAAATCTATGATGGTTAGATCCTTAGACATTCAGCAAAACCTCCTTATCAAGCTTGAAGTGTACACAAAACTCAACAGTTTTCTAAAAGAGCCTAACTGCATGAGATTGCACTTCCCTGACATAACTGAAATCTATCCCAGGGTACTCGCTCTCTGCCTTTGGGAACTCTGAAACTGCGGCTCTGCTGATTGCACCAGCTCTGCAATTACACTCATGCTTTCATTCTCTGATCACTTTTTTTCCCCTCATACGTTTGGCAGTTGTTAATAGAAAACAGATACTTAGTGTCATTAGGATCAGGACTAAAGACTCTTCTGGTGCAGAACTTTGTCAACAAGTCAGCTGCAATTCCACTGAAGCACAATTCAGGTGTTTCAACAGTCCAGGAAATGCTTGGATCACTTTTTCCCTTCCTCTTGTATACAAATGCAAGCATATTTAATATCCTGGACACCTCTACCTGACAGTGTTGACAGAAAGTGGCACTGCTGACATTGTGATCAGTTGACACCGGGAAGTCAAATGGCAGGGGCAAATTAAGGTGGCACAGACATGATTGTAGGTATTTCTGGCCCTTCAGTGACAATATATGCCAGTAAACAAACAAGAAAAAGAATTCTCTTAGTCATACTTAAAGTAAATATCAAAAGGATTATTTCTGATTTCTAACCAAGAAATGTCAGGGTCAGAAATTTCATTACAGAAAACAGGAATGGTTCTCACCTCATTCAATTCTACACTTATCTCTACCTGAAACTTTTCAGAGATGTTTATACTATCACTTTCTACACTTTATAGCTGGAAAGAACTTTTTCTTTTAATCTGAGTTTTCTAGTTTTTTGTTTGTTTGTTTTTTTCTTTGAGGCTTATTTCCCCCCTTTCTTGTTGGAGAACAAAGGTTTAATCTGAAAATTTGACCTTGTTTGAAGCCAGCTATGGATCCTCATCCAAAAGCCAGTTCATAGACACTCATGTGCAGGTGACTTTTAAATTTGACTCAGGAAAAGATCTGTTAAACACAAGCTTACCAAAATCGGAGTGCTTTCCAAAGCAGAATCCTTAACTGTACATGTTAAAAAGAATTAAAAAGTAAGGAGAAGTACAGATAATACCCAGGTAAAGTAGATGGCTGGAGAAAGGCAAAGTAGCCTGGCTCCCTCTTGACTCTGCTTAGGTCAAAGGGAAAAGTAGAGGCACTGGCTTCTGCTTTCTTTTTTTTTTCTTTTTTTTTTTTTCTTTCTCTTTTTTTTTGGCCATTTTATTGATAACAGGAACACAAGTCTTGCTCTCCAAGACCTTCCATCCAAGTTCCTCCCTTTGCTTGCCTCCCAACCCAACACCCATCCTCTTCCTTTCTTTAACCTTACACAGCAATATTCAGCTTTGCCTTCTGAAAAGGTCTGAGCTGTCCCTGTGCAGAGGTAAAGGCTAGTTGAAGGAAGGGTGCAACATTCATTTTAAAAAGCATTTTGGCATAGCAGTAGGTAAAAGGATTTTAGCTAGGTTGCAGGAAAGAGTGTTTGCATTCTTCCTGGTTTTTGTTTAGTCCCTGAACCAAACACTTTTATTTTGTATACCTAAAGAGGCACCTACATCCATACTTCAAGAAATTGCCTGAATGGGAGTGGTTACTGCTGGTTAAATTCCTTGGAAATAGAATGAACTGAAATTTCATGATTGTATTCTATTAGGCCCAGTAATTGCAAATAATGGTCAGGGTTTCCACACAGGAAGAAATTTTCAAAGCGTTAGCATGTATGTGGCTGAACATGTATACCTGGTGACAAAATCAGGACCTTCAAACCCAGCATAGATCCACTGTGGTGCTCCAGTAAGATCTCCATAACTTTTCCTGCTCCTGGAAGAACATGAGGCCATTGAATGTATAATCACTCGTCAAGGTGATGCAAGCTACTAATTCTGAGTAACGACATACATGTCCATTGCATGCCCAGCCAAACTGAACTTGAGTTGTCAGTCTTCTCCATCTGCTCTGTCAATTTCTTTTGACTTACCTTTTTTTAAAAGGTGCCAATTATGCGCAAATCAAATGAGTCTGTTTCTTCAGGTCCATTAATTATTACATTCCATTTACATTTTCTGTTTACTTTTTCCCTTCTCTATGGAAGCTATTGAAGGTCTGATGATTCAGAATGCTCTGGGAACACTATGTGGCTTTCCTTCTTGTTTGCCCATTGTAACGGAGCTCATTTTTCAGTGGAGGTTTCCCATTCTTTCCAGGAAAAATGTGGTCAAACCCATGTACTCCCAAACCTTTTGATCTCCTGAATCCTCTTCATATCCCAGATAAAAAAGTCAGTGATTAAGACAGAGTTCCTAAAAGGACACATAGTCAGGCTTCCCTTTGACCAAAATGGTTTCCCAGTGAATCAAACCTTTCTCAGCTCAGGGAGGGCTCGACAATAGGCCCTGAAAAGATGGATAGAGCAATTGTCCTGCTTAGTGATCCACGAAAGGAAAGGGGTCCTTAGTGAAGGGAGACCTACACTAAGTCTGACCTGACACTGCAGGAGTAAGACAATGAAAGGTCAAGGAGACTAACGAGAGGAAAAATGCAGACAATAGGTGCCACAGCTAGCACACAGCTCCTGCCACGCAGACTATGGGGCAGCAACGTTAACTGCCTCAGACATGTGAAGGGGAAGTGAAGCGGAAAGAACTTGAAGTTTCCTTCTTAAGAATTGTGGTCCAGCATCTTCAGGATTTACCCAGGCCTCACAGAGAGGTCAAAGTGACGCAGCTAGACCTGAGATGAATGAAAAATAAAGATTATCTAATTGGGGAGGAGAAAAATATAGACATCTTTTAGACTGAATGAAAAAGGCAACAACTTGATGTCTGGGATCTGCAGAAAGATCCCAAGGCATTTTTGTGGGAGGAAGTAGAGAAAGTATTTGCCTAATTCTATTTAAACAAACAAACAAACAAAAAAATCCAGAACAAAACAAACAGCTATGTATGTGGACTTGCAACGGGCATATTTTTCTGCTGCATGAACAAAAAGATCCTTAGTTCATGCTACCTGGGACTCAACTCTCTGCATTTCCTTCAGGCACTAGGCAATTGTTTCTATGTGTGAATGAATTCTGGTCCTTGTGACCAGTCTGGAGACAAAAGGAGGAATCTCTCTGGCTTCTGCAAGTATCCCTGTCGTCAATGGCTTCTCCATTATCACTTCTTTGTAGCTGGGCCTTGGCCTCGTTAAACGGAACAGCCCTTTCCTGCTTGGGTCAGACAAGTGCTCTGAATGCTACCTTTGCATCTGTGCATCAACGAGCCGCTCTTTAGAGATGTTAACAAATACCTGCTGCTCCACTGCCGACTCTTTAAAAGCCTCGTCAGAAGACGAGAGAAGACAATCTCCCTCGGTTGGGTTTGTCACACAAATAGCTGAACGTTTTTGCCATGTTAAACCACATTCTTCATCTTTTCAACGGCCTGGTCTTTTGACAGCTGACATCACAGGCACTGAGATTCATCAGAGTACTGTTTCCGTGGCAGGAACTGACAAGTGGAATAAACATACCACATACTTAACAGCGAAATAATGCAGTTCTAAAATTCAATAGGTTCAGGTAAGATGACTTGCTTTGCTTTGCAACCTTGCACCAAAATTACACTTCCCCAACACGTAGAAATCAGATATAGCTGTAGAGAGAAGGGATTGGGATGGTAGTATTGGTTAGGGGACTGCATGAAGAAATTAACCAGCACACTCGGATTTTATTTCTGGGTCAATTGCTGGCCTCCTGTGTGATCCCAAGCAAAGCCCTAGAGCTCCCTCTGCCTCAGCTTCCCTGTCTGGAAATTAAATCCAGCTTCTCTTAGGGAACTTTTTGGATCTTGTGTTAAAAGTACAGCAAATTATTATTTTTGCCTATTTATTCGATTAGACGTATATCAAAGGGAGAGAAAATATAAGAAGCATATGTTGGTTGAGGAACAGTGTGAATTTCAGTTGGCATTAGATGACTAATGAAAATTACAATTTAAAAGTAAAATATTTTTCCGTATTCTGAGATGATGACTCAATCAAAACCAAATCCTCTTAAAAGCCATCTTGATTGGAAACTATTAGATAATTTCTTCAGAGGGTAGAGGAGGGGGGGTAGATGATATTCCTCCTACAATTACTGAGTCTCCTACAAATGAAATGATCTCCTTGCATTCCACTGATGACCCCAGACATTGATGAAAGCTGTGTTTCTCATCTGACCTCTTAAGTTTCCACCTTTGTAACTCTGTTTTATTATAATTAACTCTATAGAACCTGTAGATGAGCACAACACTTATGGAAGAATGGAAGATGGAGCTTTTCTCTAAGGAACTTGCAGTTTAAGGAACGTTATTCCCAGTCATCTCCCCTAGTGATGGAAGAAATTCTACTCAAGATCAAACTGTAAAGTGACAAATGCTTTTAAAGCCTGTAGGTTTACAAAAGCCCAAGCAGAGAGGGAATTAGGTATTTCTGCAGTGCTGAAGCAGAGAATTTGTATGAAGAAAGAGAAAGAATTACAGTGCGTAGATTTTCTGGAAATCTGTTTTTGACCAAGCCAATCTGATCTGTAAACTTAATCAGGGATTCAGGTTAGAAAGAAACACAGATAATTAAAGGTTTGCTCAAAATGCAGTAGCTAAAGCATAGTTTGAAACCCAGGCAAACGCCTGCCCCCTAGGCACTTTTGTCCAAAGCTGGTGAGCATTGTGGTTCTGAACATACTAGCTGTAGTTAACAGAACTCAGCAACCACACATCCCAAGATAGAAAAAGGAGCAGACTACTTGATTTGGCTCTGGGAATATATAACTGAGTGTCTCAGACTATGGGTTAGGATGGAGAAGATAATGACTACTAATAGAGGTCTATCCCCAGGTGCTGAGCACAAATCCACAGTTTTTTGTCACGAAGGAAAAACATTTGGGTTGTCCCTACAGTAACACTGCTGTACAGCCCTGGAGTATGCTTCTGAAGTGAATCTCCCTGTTGTTCCCCTTGCTCCCCTTGCTCCCCTTCCCTTTGGCTCACATCACAGAACACATACATTTGACTCCTTTGGGGTTCATCTAAATCATAAGATCCTTTCCAACTCCAGGACTACAAAATTTACGTGTAGTCAATGGGACTAGACTACAGCTCGTCCTGAGTAAAATCCCTAAAGTGATGGAATTATGGATGCTGGGACCTCAGTGCCAATAGTAAGTGATAGATGACGTCCTTTCTGGAATCAGCACTTACAAGCAGTGAGACAGTTCTAGGGCATTTCTCCGCAGCTCTCCAGGGGCCAGCAATGGCAGGGGTGACACTGTGGATCTGAGATGAAGACCCCCTCCCTCCACCCTGCTGTTCATAGATCATTTTCCATCAGGTAGAACTGTGTCATCTGGCCTTTTCCTGGCTGCTCAGAACTAGGGCCGGAGCTCACATTTTCTTAAGTGCCATACATACTACAAATATATCTGTCTAAATGTAAGGTAGGTGTATGCCTCAGATCAAATGAATCACGCTGTAGAAGTGCCTGTTTTTTTCCATTGACTAGCTCAGATATAATGAAGACCAGCTAAAGTGTGGTGAAACTGCTCCCACTGTACACACCTAATATCTCATTTTTTCAGGTGAAATCTAATAGATTTAATAAATGCTTCACCTGGAAAGGAATAGTAACTCATTTAATTAATCTGCTGGCCAAATACCTATAGTCAGTGTGCTTTTGTATTGCAATCAGTGATAAAAAAAAATCCCGCTTAACACAGGTGCAATTAACATACAAAAACAGTAAATCTGGGCTCTTTCTCTGTAGCTGTTAAGGACCCCTGTGAAGCTCCCTTGTGATCTTCATAGATTTTTTAATTGAGTTTAATTAGCCATTGAAACAATCTCCCAAAGTTTATAGTCTATTTTCCCTCATTGGAAAATTTTAAATCAAGATTATATCTTTTTCCAAAAGATATGGTCCAATTCAGGTAGGGATGAATTCCAGGGAACGCAGAGGGCTGACGCACTGCAGAAGGTCACCGCAGCCCATCACACCAATCTCTTGTTATTTGCATACTGTTAATGGGAATTGAGGTGGCTTTTCTGCTGATGCAAAGGAGCACAGCAGCACTGGAGGTGGCCACGATGAAGGGGGAGGCTTCGCTGCCCCCTTCCCACAGCCCTAGGGGCACACCAGGCAAATCACAGCCTGGCGCAGTGGTTTCCCTACGGTCACCAGTGCCCAGCCTGGATATGTCAGAGAGGTGCTGTGGTTTGAGATGCCTCAGTAATGAACTAAGAGAAACAACTATGCTAAACATGGAGAAGAGTTCATATGAAAGCTTGTCTAGGTTAGCTGGGTCCTCTCAGGTCATTCATGAAATTATTTTGGGCAGAAAGCAAACTGTTGGAAGGCAAGGACAGTAGTGGGCAAGCAGAACGTAACACTGCTGGTAGTCAGCTCTTGCTGATGAGCTCCTCAGCTAAGTTTCACAGATAGCATACTTTCCAGAACCTCTGTGCACTTTCTATAGAGCAGTGCTTCTCAAACTTTGTCAGTTTGTGGACACCTAAAAGCCCTATGTTGGAAGTACGAAGCCCTCTATAGCAAATTGAAGCATACTGTCACTGGGCTTGGCTTGCTTTCCCAGTTGCAGATTGAACGTACAGACTCACAGGATGACTATCACCTTTAGAGGTACAAATCAAGGCGTACTTTAAAACATTTGCCTGAAGCTCGGAAAACCCTAAAGTACTAGAATTTTCTTCATTCATTCCATGTTTGGTTTTAACTCAGATTTTCAAATCCTCCCAAACAGTATCACCATGAAATGTAGACTCATCAAAGTGTTTTACCAAGGTAAAGTGATACAATCTTCGATATTTTGTCAAAAGCTTCGTTTCATTTCTCCCTAGGAGAGGTTTTGTTAATCAAAATGGAAACTGGCTACATGGGGCCCAACATGTAACATTTTATCCCAGTTGGATCTGAGGGATACAGAGCATTTTGCTGTATTAGGTCATAAATTTGGGCCAGATACTGCAATCAGTCTACTCTAGACTCCTAATGTGAGTGTGAGTGCCATATATAGGTCAGCTACAAAATGAGGTAATTTTTAAAAGGAGATGTATTTTCATGGAATGTCATGATTTATATGGCTCCCACAAGGCCATACCCCAAGCATTTAGTGAAGTGATGTGCAAATCTAACTGCATTTTATCTAAAAATAAGAAAGGAACCACAGCAACAGAATTGACTTTATAGTTGTTCTGGTGAATAAGGAAACAAAGAGGGCGTATTTTCCTATAACTGAACATGGCTATGCTAGTCAGTTTAACACCACAATGCTCTCCACCAGCTTTTGGCCAATACATGGCATGAATATCACTGTCAGAATTATCCTGATTAATGAAGAACAATTCATGCTGGTCAAACAGACCGTGAGGTGGTCAGTGCCGAATTAACTAGCTCAGTGCTTCTCAAATGTCTTTGGACACTGCAGCCTTTTGTAAAAGGGCAAGACCAAATAGGACAGTAAAAATTGCAGTATAAAGGTTAATTACTCACATGCCTGCTCATGCTCACCATTACTGTTTGGTTCTCATTCATGTTCTAACTTGAATTTGTTTGCCATTTTCTTTTCTCCGTTCTCAATGGCCACGTTTGCCCCTTTACTCACTGTTTTACGATTGAGTCTGGATCACGTCTCATGTTTGTTACTGTCACATATTTAATATCCTTAATGATAGTTTATACTTCTGTAGCACCTTCCACTTACTTGTTTCAATGTTTTTCTTATGCATTAACAAATGAAACATCTCAATAACCCTGTGAAGTAAGGATTGCTCCGTCTGCTTTACATGTAGGTCAGCTACACTTAGATAGGTTACAGTTCATGACTTGCCCAAGGTTACACAGGAAATGTGTGGCAGAACTCGGGATGGAAACCAGATTTTGCGCTCTCCTGCATTAACAACAAGGTTATCCTTTCTCTTTGTGATGCTTTTGGGCAGTTCATATGGATCTACGCATATGTTTCAAATGAGCTAAATTTCCATGAACTTACTGTTTCAAACAAAAGTGGATGAATAAATGACAAAGGTCTAAATTATTGAAAAATGGCAAAAGCCACCTGGCGATTTGCATACCTGGTCACAGTAGTTGTATACATAAATAGTTAATTGATTACATGCATAATTGTAGGAACTGTGCATGCAATTTTCTGAAAATTTAGACCAAAATGCACAGAAGGGTAACTGGAGAAAAGGGGAAAGAAAAGGTTTAATGTAATACATGTGCATAATGAGCATGGGTTTAAGCCATAAAGGATACTATATTTAATTGGACCTAGTACTAGAGTGTGCAGCTCACAGATCTTGCTGTGCACATGGTCACTCTGACGAACTAGCTTAAAATCTATTCTGTCCTGAATCTTCTTTCATTGACTAAATAGTGATTTTCCTCTCATGCCACCTACGAGAGTAAGTAGGCATGCTCATCACTCTATTTTGTGTAATCTATTCATCTCTTTTTAAAGCAAACATGATCAGAAAATCTTGGGATTTTTAAGACTGTTTTCAGTTTGCCAGAGACTTGTAAACTGAACGACAGTGTGATCAGAGCTTTACTAAGTAACAGTGCTAAGACATGCTGAGCACTGTGGCACACAGAAGCACAAACAGGCATCCTCAATGCCAGCTTCCCCTGAAGAACTGACTTCAGTATTACTGCTTGCCAAAAGGAAAAAAAAAAAAAAAAAAAAAAAAAAAGATGGAAAACTTGTGTTTAGAAATACATTCAGTCACAGAAAAATCCTACAATTCCTGTTTGAGCGGCAGTTTTACCAACAGCTGTTTCCTTAGCTAGAGAATAGGAACCGTCATATATACAGCTGGGGTAAATCAGGACATCTTGCTTGTGTCCCAGATTGGAACTATGACACTTTACACCAAGATTGCATCTAGCCTTGTGGCTTTCAAGGTGGTAAAAGATGATGTTTTCATTTGCAGTGTGTCTGACAGATGATTGTCTGGAGCAGATAGAACAGCCTGGAGGTTGTCAGTGCCATGTTTCTGTTCTTTTTGCTTCATTGAGTCCATTTCTCGCTGATTTGATAATGAAAGAAAAGTGTGCTGTTAGTGGATCCTGAGCAACATGCTGCAAGTTTATGAAAATGAAAAATCTTTAACAAGAATTGAAAGGAAATCATTGACTTATGAAGGGAGCTTCAGTTAACCGTAGATTAATTAAAAAATAATACAAAGATGAGCATGGGTTGAGAGATGAGAGAAGATTGAATTTTGCCAGGAGCAGGACTGTTACTGGACTCAGGCATGTGGGTGGAGGGATAATAACACCCGGCCATCTGCATACAGTGCAAAAAATCCTGCTGGCAAATGCTGAAACATTAGAAGTCAAATGCAACTGGCAAAGTGTCAGCAACTGTTCTGGAGATGCTGTTCAGAATAAAACATACATGTGGAATTCTCTTACATCATCTATCTAGGTGAATTTTTCCCCTATTTATAGGGCTAATGTGATGTGAAGGTAATCAGGCAGCACAGTACAGCCAACATATTTTAGGTGTTATAATAGGTATCTCTTGGCACAAGGTAGGAAAACACAGAGGCAAAGATCTGTCTTCAGCTACAGCGGTGGGAGCGACTGTGCTGCTGGGAGCAGAGGGAGCACCGAGGCAATCCCCAGGCAGGCAGCGCTGGCTGGCAGGGCATGGCCTCACTGTAACATCTGCCCTGGGCTGGGCAGACGAGAAGGGAGGCTGGCAGCAGCAAGGTGATGGAAGGGTGGGAGAGGAAAGGGATGTCCTCTCTCTCCTTTCTCTCCCTTGCTTTCTACCAGAGAGTATTTCGTGTGCACGCACAGGCTGTGCCTGCCCATGGGGATGTGGCAGCTCTGCTTAAACCTCACAGGCGTATGAACACTCACACATAACCCCCTGTATGAATCACACACCTTGTGTTTTAATTGCATTCCTGCTCTTTGCCTCCTTTCTCTAGGCTAGCAGAGTGGGGTGTAGGGTATGTGTGACCTCTGTGGGATCAGGCCTGCAATTTTGGTTATCTCCGCCTCTGCCAGACCTGCAAGGACAGGCACAGCTGCGGCTCCACTGCGGCCACTCCTCTCCCCGTGGTGGCAGGAGATGCTGTGGTAAAAGAACGGCTGTGAGCAGCAGCTGCCATCCTAGCCTGACTCTGTTACCAGCCCAGCCAGACAGGTCCTCGTGCAAGACTTGCATGTATGCATGGCCTGTGCCATGCCTTTTATACCAAGCCTTCTACTCTTAGTCTGTAGTTCTCTATTTACTGTTTGCAATGAAGTGTCTTGCAGATAGGTAGGAAGCCAAAGTCCCAGCCCTAAGATTTTCTAATCTAGACCTGAAGTTGTTGGCAGCACATCTGAGGCTATCATGAAGAGCAAAGCAGCTGCCCACAGCTTCAGACGGATAGAGAACAAGTAGGTATGGATCATGCATGCCAGGGAATTATATGTTACTGTTTTTTAAAAATGTGGGTTCATTTTCATGCTATAGTGATGGTGGTTTCACTTTGTGGACTAAACATAGGCTTTTTTAATTATCCAATTCATTTAATTTGTAGAGAGGAGGATTTTATGAAGTCGGATACTGTGGCTGTGTTGGTGAAGGAGTAATAATTCAGAGCCACAGTTATGAAGTGCTATTTAGTAGTGGTGGGTTTATACTTCTGGTTACTGCGTGCGTTTATATTTTTTTATGGTTTTGTAATTATTTATATTGGTAACAGTAAGTTTATGAACACAACTTTATTGTTGTGTTCATATTAAAGAACAATATAGTTTGTAGAACAATTATAGGAGACATTTTTCTCTATTATCTTCTTGTCATTTGAATATAAACACGTGGGCTGTTTGCAATAGGAAAAGAGTGAAATACACTAATTAAATGATGTCAAGAGATTGTATTTTACGAAGGTGAAATAGAGATTGTGTGTTCCAGCTGTTCACCTGGCCCTTTATGCAAAAGGACTGAACATCTGAACACAGTGAATCTACCAGACAGCTCATATTAGTGGAAAGATGAACCAGCATGGGAGTCCAAAGCAGTAATTTTATACTGAACAAGTGGTGATGGAGCTACTGAAACCTCTTTTCTTCTTTTTACTCAACTTCCGTTCGCTCCAGTTGTGTTCATTACTCTGGTCATTGAGTACCTCTTCTACCACTACCTGAGCAGGTAGGAACTTGATTTGTAAATCTGTAACTATCAGTGGTGTGTCCTTCCATGCCAGAGAACTGAGTAGATATGCCTTATCAAATCCCATGAATCTATTTAGCCTTTTTTTTAAAAAAAAAAAAAACACAAATAGTACAGGTTTCGTATTTCTTACAGAATCACAGAATGGTTGAGGTTGAAAGAGACCTCTGGAGGTCATCTTGTCCAATCCACCTTTTCGAGCAAGGTCACCCAGAGCACTTTGCCCAGGATATGTCCAGATGGCTTGTGAATATCTCCAAGAATGGAGACTCTACAACTTCACCTGTGCCAGTGCTCTGTCATCTTCACTTCTCAGGTAGAAACATGTAATCCTAAATCCCTTGTCAGGTCCAGCAAAAAAATCATCTTTGGTTTTTCAAACCTTTGCACCCTGTTATCTTATGTCTACTCCAGTGCCAAGGACTTTGTAGCTACTGGAGCAACACAAACATCAAAGAGAAATGCCAGAATACATACCTAGAGGCAAGAGATTAAAAACAATCTCTTAAGATGTAGAAGCACAAGTCCTTGTGAAAATTACTGTTATCCAAAATCCTATTCATTAACTGCCATGAAGAGATAAGACACTGGATCCCAGAAGATCATCTTTATCCAGGCAGCACACTCCTGGACCCGAACAGTCCTGCTGTTGTGGCTCCATTGCTCCAATGAGAAAGGACTCACTTCCAGATAGCTCAGGTTTCCCTGTGTCATGACTTGCTGCAGGCATTCTCTGGTGTCCTTAAAAATATTTTCCTTTAGTCATTAGTAAAGAGTCTTTTTGGAACACCAAGGAGTTATAGTAACATTTAAATCAGTGTCAAACTTCAGCGTTCCTCTCCCTTGTATTGTAAGGAGCTAGAATTAGGGTTCTCAGAGAATATTTTGGAGAGTAGCAGAATAGTGGGGCAATGAGGAAAAAAGAAAGGGGAACTTTGTGTGATCAGTTTAACTTGGGTAGCAAAAAAATTACTCACGGAACACATCTTGAAAATTCTCTTGATGCCAGCAATGGAAAAAAAGGCACTTTTGCAAACAGTGAAGGGAAGTTTACAGAGATGGTACAAGAGAACTGTCATTGTGCTTGGAGATGTGGTAGGGCAGAGGAAGAGCTACCCTAAATAGAAGGGACAAGATGCTGGGTTTATTTTAGAAATGTTATTGGCATTTTTCTTACTGGAATGAAGGGAGCCAGGAGACTGCAAATGAACTGACCCAAACCATTCACCACAATCATAAAGTGTAGCAAAAGTGCAATGGGTTGGCATTTCCAGGCTTTGATATTTTTCTGTCTTGCCAGATTCTGGAATGCTGTATCACCTATTTAGTTTTTTTAAGATAGCTTTTAGTGTACAAAATGTCAGTCTGAAGTGACTATTGAAGCTGTAAAGATTTTCAAAAAATTCCAACCATTCTTTTGGTTTAGCAACCATAAAGGTCTTGCAACTGTTATCATTTGTGGTGGTCACAAGGAAGTGACATCGTCTAATCAAAAAACAATAACAACAACAACAACAAAATCCAAGCCAGTTATCAAGGACATAATTTAGACTTTGGTTTGACAGCTTTTTTTTTCTACTGAATATGAACTGATTAAGTTCAATTATTTATTAGGTGCATTTGTAGGTGTTTGTGGCTTTATATGCTACTAGAGAAAGTGGCAGCTTATATGCCATCCTTCTCTTTTCTTATGAAAATGCGCTCTCTCATAAAACTACCAGAAGAACAGAGAAATATGGTTAGTTACTCCTTGATAAAGTTGGATTAAGATTTTGCTTTATTTATGTTAGCAATAATCATTGTGGTTTAGTGGCATTTGAAACAGCTGGAACCTTCTGTTTCAGCTGATGTTTTGATATGTCATTTTTTCTTGGACTTTGGTCCTGATTTTCTGGTCTGTGTGAAACAGGCAAACCATTTATGTATCTCTTAGGAGGGCTTTTAATTTAGGAATTTAAGGGAATTATCAAAGGTGGTTATTTTAATCTCTGCCACTCATTCAGATGACTTAGTGACTAGGTTAGAAAATATTTAGGAATCTAAATTGGTACAGAAGTTAAATTCAAGTACTATGCCTTTAACCTGAAATTAAGCCCTGAAACCCCTTTCTCAACTGATGCCTAGCCCCAAAGGTACTTAAGGATTGTATGATCTTTTTTCCAGATTTAAAGTATACAAGTTTTGAAGTCCTGCACATGCTCAAAAGCACCTGAGGCCTGATAAAGCTATGTGGCTAGAAACCAAGTCCATGACCAAATCCCCACAAAAGCTGCCCACCAGGAGAGCCTTTGCCAGAGGAATCCAGCTGGAAAAGGGATCTCCATGCCACTGTCATCTGAGTTTGTTGTCCAGGACTGAGTGAAAGTCTGCACACGAAAAACTGAAAAACATGTAGGAGAATGCATGTGGAGCACCTTTACTTACAGTAAAATGGGTCTTTCTACAATACTGCTGAAAAGTGTTGGGAAGGGTACATGGACCACAAAGGCTGTTTAACAATGCAATGGTAAATTAGTTAAACTCTACTGGGTGTGTTACAAATCTAAGTAGTAGATTAGATGTCAAGTTTATTGCACAATGGGATTAATTCCCAAACTTTTCATACTGCTGCTTATCTCCTGTGAGCACCTGCCCCATCGGGCAGGGCTTCCAAGGTAATTTGTGTGAAAGGAAAACAGCATGAGCTGTGGCATTGGAGGAGCTATCAGATGTTCATGAGCTGCCACAGTCCTTAACTAATCCTCATTTTTTTGCTTCCAGGCTGCAGAGCCTGGAAAATCGGGAGATTTTATCAATGAAGGTCAAACTGTTGAGGTTTTAAACCTCAGGAGGCTGAAGAGCAAAATTATTTTTATGGTGGCAATCTGAATATCCAAAGTAACAGGTAAACTCTTGCATGGGAACAGAAAAACAATTATGTCCTTATCTGGTGCAGTGTGACAAAACATTGGTTACAGCCTGTGATTTCAATTTAAATTATTTGGGAAATTGGGCTCAAGACATGCAAGCACTAGTAGGAGATGCTATGCATGTTATGCTGCCTCTTTTCAACTTGGAGGCAGGAACAGCTATTTGCTCTCATGGTGGGTGTCTATATGAAGCTATTTGCAGCATTATTCTGAGGAAGGATAAACTTCTCTGCAGCTGAGTTTGGAGACTACCACTTCTTTCCTTATATGACCTACTTCCAAAACTTTGCTTTTGTTTTAATTAGGCAAAAAATATACGTATGTGAATACAATTCTGGCTCTTGACAGCAACAGTTCTCTGTTGCTACTACAGTTGGAAAGTGGCATACTCAACAGCATTCAGTTTAACTTGGTAACTTGCTCAAGGAAGTGGGTCTTAAGACAAGTGCTTTCATGTAATGTCAGAGCACAGGATGAGTTTCACCAACTGGAGCACATGTCAACTGTGGCATCAAGATGACTTTCCTTTAAGATCTGTCATATTTTGCACACATTTTGTTCTGCTTGTTTTTAATAGTTTCTTCTGCATGCTTTCTAACTGTGGATGAGGAGAGCCTCACCTGTACTCTTGGGGAAAAAAAAAAGACTGAAATTCTCATTTTTGTTGCATATGAAGGACATGTGAATCTCTAAATCTCACTCATAGATGAGAAGCTGGTTAGTGTTCGATACTATGAAGAGAGGTTTCCATTGAGGAGCTTGGACTAAAACATGGCTGTGGGTTGAGCCCACCTCTGACCCACAAAAACAAACAAACAAACAAACAAACAAAAAAAGACAGAGGCAATAGGCAATAGGAGGCAATAGGAAGATCTTAGAAGAACTAGAAATAAAATAAATTAAGGTTTACTTGCTTTATTTATTTTATTTTTTTTTGATTATTACGCAGGATCTGCATGAAATACTGATGGCTCATTTTCAATCAGTACTTGAGATAAATGCCACTGCTATGTAATGACTCTTCCTTTCTTTCTGAGAGATCCTAAGGTGAACTAGTTAACATCTTCTCTATGGACGGAGACCTTTAGAAGACTGTTAGCTGTCATAAATGCACTCATGAATACTTGGGACATTCGAGAGCAGATGTAAACTCCGATGTACCAGAATTCACACAGCTTCTGTCTTCTACACAATATTGTTGAAGAGTGCTTCACAAGAGTCTTGCTGACAGTGGGCTAGCTGGAGAGGCTTAGACCTGAGCTGGCAGAGGTAATGTTGGCATGAAAGGGAAGGAATCAAAAGGAATCGCAGATAATATCTGTCACCACTGATGTCTGTGTAAATAATTAATAGATAAGGTTTCAGAAGATAAGTTCTCTAAGACCAATAAAATTCCTCCTTTTTTTGTGCATTGCAAAATGGTTTCCTTTGTTCAGTTCTTTGCATCAGCTCTTTACAGTATCAGTCCTCTACAGGGTGTGCATAAGCTCCTTGTTATGCAGGTTTGCATTTCAGGGCTGCCTGAGAGGCTCAGCAATTCCTGGATGCTCTGTCCCTTAACCTGTAGCCCATTACCCTCAACATTTGGGTTTGGTTCTTAGAGGTGTCACTTTTGTTTCAGATGCAAAGTTTTTAACTATTGCCCAAGACTTTGTCACCTCTTGACCTGGCTGCAGTGATGTGCTCTAAGCCACAGCAGAGCTGAACTTCCTGTGGGGTGCAGATGGAGTATTGCTTCTTAGACTGTGTTTCCACCCGCAAAACAAATGAGTTAATTTGTTCATTGGTTTGTTCAGCCCTTTCCTTGTCCTTTCTTCATTCTTCATTGCTTTATTTTTTTTTTCCTAGCGGGATGAGGAACTAATCAGTGGAAACAAGGCAGTGTAGCTTTTCTGTGATGTGAAGAGGCAACATGGAAGCCAATAACTGAGATATTGTGACCTTTCTCTAGGAAAAAAAGTAGACTTCTCTCCACTTTTCTCTCTTTGTAGTGTAATAGTAGAGATGTGGCACTTGTCTGCCTACTGCAGGCTCTTCCAGTTGCCATGTAGTTTCAGGGTAAAATGTGTTGAGGCCCTGAAGCTTTGGTTTTAGCCATTTGGTAAGACATCTGTTTGAGTTTACATTTTTTTTCCCCACAAAATACTGGTGTTAAGGTATTTTACACAACAGAATTTTCAGTCTTTAAAACCTGTCCTTCCTTTTATGCTCCAAACTTCACAGTAAGATCCAAAAGAGGTCACCTTTTCTTGCACCAGAAAAAGGGATATACAGAAAAATTGCACTGATTTGTTAATGCTATTTCCTTTGTTTAATTTATTCCACCCCAAGAACTCCCTCTCATAAACTGGAAAGATGGGCAGGAATTTGTTTTGGAATTTCCCTCACCCCCAAGCACCACCCTGTACCTAATGCTGTGGCAGCTCATGCTCTTGCCTGAGATGAACTTGTGGAATTAGGAGGTCCATGGTGTTGCACGGACTGGATGGACTGGGTGCCCTGTGGTGCCTGCTATGTGGGGGAGCATATCCTGATTGTGTATTAGCCATGTTACAACTGTTGCAAGCCAGAAAAATCTGGGTTTTCTCTCTGGATTTCACTCTCTCTCAAGAATGTCCTGACACTACAGATTTCAGGTCTACAGGACACTAGGATTGTCAAGTCTACAACAAGATCCCTGTTTCTGTGGTGAGCAGCATAGATACAAGAGGGCAGAAATGGGACAGTGGAGATAGTCACACATTTTCCTGTGCTGAGAAATTGGTGATAAGTGATGAACATTCACTACAATACAATAACAGTTCACTATAAATAGCTACCAGGATTGTCTTCAAATTTTGGGATCCTAGATCTAGTCCTAGATCTAATGGTAATTTGTGCCTCTCCAGCCTATGTGTGCTATATTTTCTAAAGAAACGCAGAACTGTTAAAGAACAGTAGGCTGTAATAAAAACATAGGGAAACACATACTCTACTGTCATTTCATAGCAGACGAGATTTGACCATACTAAAATGTGGGATGTGTGGCAACTTTTGTACAGGAGGTCCATTTTGACTGGCAGGACAGACCTTAACAGTATTCATAGCTAGAAGGCAGCAATTCTTCCCTTCTGAGACAAATTTCTTGACAGTAAAGCTCTGCTTTTAGTCATTTAAGACTGGTCTATTTTAATAAACTCTACTTTGGATAAGACTTTGAACATATTCAGAAAGTGAAGATAATGAAAAAATATTCTAATTAACTGAAGCTCATTGAGAGACAGATTTTTCATCTCAGGGAATGTCTTAGGGGTGAGTTTTACTTCCAGTCCTAATGAAAGCAATAAAAGAATCCAGAAAGCGATTACAAAGCATGATTATGAATAAAATAGTGTTGGTCAGACAAGTGATTTGTTTGAATAAAAGCTAAATATTTCATTTAGATCTCAATTTGAAATAGTACAGAAAATAAGAAAAAAAATATTTGCAATGCTAAATTGAAAATGTCATTCTGAAAATGTAGTAACATTTGATTTTCAGCAAGTTGATTCTTTTGTTTTTCTCTTCTAAAGGAACATTAGACAAGATCATCACTCTTAAGCCATTGCTTTTTTTCTCATGAATTGGCAGTTTCTGAGAGTCTAAATGTAACTGATTTTTATGTAAAATACCCAACAATATGTTAAAATGATCCAATCTCAATGAGTTACTTGAAGGTGTTGCTATGAACCTATATATTATCCAAAAATATTTGAAACAGTCCTACAAATAAGGGTTTTGTTTTGTTTTGTTTACAGTCCTTGGCCAGCCAAAGTATTTGCATGGATAAAATTGAAATAAAATGGGGGGGGGGGGGGGGGCGGGGAGGATTAAACAAGTTGCTCTGATTTTTCTGTTGGTCTAGAACTCTTTGTCAGATATAATATTTTAACCCAAGTGGAACACACTTCAAGCCAGAATGCGATGTTTCTTTCAAAAGTCTATTGTAATTCCCTTTTATTTTCACACACTAAGCCTAAGAAAGCCTCTAGAATATTTTCTGGCCATCTGGAATGGTATCCTAGAAAAGTATGCATTTGTTGCTGAGGTAAATACTGTTCTTTGGTCAACTTCAGCTGCAGCTGTTTGGGTTTTTAGCCATTGATTTGCACTGCAATCTCTGTGTAGCCCTGCTCCCTAATGCTTGACAGTAAGAGAGAAATCTGTCCCTTGAGCTGTCCAGTGGTATTACTGGAGACCCAATGACACTTACGGTAAACTGTTTTCATTATGGTGGCAATTAAGCTCAACAGTAGCTTTCTGGAATCAATGGAAATTAAATGCAGATAACAGACATTAATTGAACATTTATTGGAAACAATTTAAATTATGTATAGTTGTGCCTTAGTTAGTGGAAATTAATGACTACCATTTGGGTATAAGCAGAACTGCCAGAATGTAATGAAAGTCAATACAAGCAGTTACAAATGGCTGAGATAAGGAAGTGCTTATTGATATTAGTGATCTTCAATATTTTTCATTGGAACTATAAGCTGATACAGACCATATTGCCACGTAAAGTGATAAGAAATTGCTAATAATATTTTAGATGTAAAGTGTCACTAATCTGGTAATTTGCTACACTGGGTATTGAAATAATTAATGCAGTAGATCATTTTTAATTATAGTATTATATTTACAGATAAACTGAAACTGAGACTGTTATTGATTAAAAGAGGTGCCATACTGCAGACTTGTCTAACCCTGTCAGAACTATATCGTTCTTGAATTTCATATAGTGTAGCTTAGATTTTTACATCTGATTTGAATTACTTGAATGTCTTAAAGATCTGTGTTCCAATCAGATGTGAGAAATGGCTTTGGTTTGGAAAGTTTCAAGGAAGGACCACCAAATAATGAGGAAAAAAACAAGTCTGTATTCTTTTTTCCCTACACCCTCAGTGGAAAATCAAAACAAAAAAATGTAGCCCAATTTTTTAATATAAATTGGATTCTTGTCAGGAAATTGCTCTTTACCTGCAAAGTATAATTATCCTTTTTCCAGCCTGGTGTGTTTCTCAAAGCAAAGTTATATGCAGCTTTACTGCAATTGATAAACCTCTGTAATTGGATGCTTCTGTACTAATCTCACTATTTACTGTGCTTTATGTATGTTGTGTTACAAGCCACTGTTTTAACTATACCAAATATCTGCTAGTTAACTACCACTGACTGTACTGACTACTGTAATTGGCTGTACTGATAGAATACATATATTCTAGTTAACACTGCTAAAACATAACACCTTTTTCTGTTTTTCTTGTCAGTAAACATTTTCTTTTTAAAGTTAATTTAGTTATTTTTAAAGTTACTTATAAGGAGTCGTTAACAAGTATTCAATTTAAAATGGAGTGCTACCTCTTCAATAGGAAGGTTAGTTCATGTGGCACTTCATTTTGTTTAGTTGTCTTTCCTTGATGGAAGTACATTATCTCTCAGAATCAGATTTTTTGTTGCAAAGTTATGTGATAAAGGTTAAGTAGATTTTTTTTTTTTTAATATTCCGTGACATGTCAAGAAACCTCTCTATTCCTGTGAATTTCTCATTGGAGAACTGAAGATGACTGCTAGAAAATGACCACAAAAAACAGTATGAAAAAGGCAAAGTGAATTTATCTACAAAAGGTAAATAAGGTTGGAAATTTCTTTGGAAATACTTCTGAAGCACTGTTGAACATAGCAATGCAAAACTGAAAGAATTAACTAGTTTGTTATGCCATATACAATGTGTAACACTGGTATGTATTTACACATATGTATGGTACAAAGGAACTATAGTAAACGGGTTACTATTAGATCACAGAGATACTATCTCTGCTTACCTGTGAGAAGTCCAAGGAGTACAGAGACCAAGTTTAAAGTACTGAGAATGACTGGAAAATATAACTAGCATTATTCCTTTTAATTATACCTGGTGATTTGTTCCGGGATTTATAATCCTGATCTTGATATTCTATAAACAGAACCTTCATTTAAAAGGGATTAGGGTTGCCTACGTGTGATAACCCACCTTAACTTAAACTCTGTCTGTAAGAAAATGCCAGGTTACGGAGCGCCTCCTAACCACTCCCTTCCTTCACACAACTTGTCTGCTGCTAACAACTGACTACATTGCTTTGGAGAACTCCTTCTGCCACCACTGAACACATCACGCACAAGCCTACTCAGGTTACAAAACGCTGTCTTATTAAGATCAACATTAGCATTATTGGGTATTGACATACATGACACACACAAGTTCAATAAGCAATATTTTATGCATCTGTGAGCAGAGTATAAATGAGTTTTTTACAGCAAAGCATCAGCAGAGAGACCTCCATAGATAATCCAACCATGCCAAATCTCATGGTCTCAGGAAGGCAAAGGCTTGCCAATACAGATTGGCTTGTGAACTCAGACAAGTGCGGACCAGGAAAGGCTCTTCCGCACCCTCCAAGCTGGTCAGGTGGAGGCTGGTTCCAGCCTTGAAGACCTGCATCACTGAGTACACAAGCTTCACATCTAGTGTGGCCTCCTTGGCTTCCACACTGGTGCTCAGATTGAATCAGCTCGGAACAGAAAAGCTGCAGAGTGCATTGATGTCTGAAGTAGAAACCATAAGGGCACCAGTATCTCTAGTCCCAACAGAAATAAGCTGCTAAGAACTATGCATCTTTCCTGTGTGCAACTGTCAAATGAACTAAACTGTCCTCATCCTGATTGTGGCTCCTGTCCAGCTGGAAATTTGGGGAAGGATGGCCATTTCTTCTGCAAATTCCTTTCCACATACCACACACACACACGCATACACAGTTGTGAAGTGGTTACATCCTTACTGAGGGTTTTGTTATAGGCTGGGTTAAGCCTTGTTGAAAATGGTAGGCTTAACCACCGCCCTTCTCTTCTCAGTTGTAAAAGACAGTTCAGCACACGTTTCTGCCCAAAACAAAGGCAAATGCAAGGTTGCCTAGGAATTCAAAAGATCTGGGTGGGGAGCCTTGGTGAGTTTGTTTTGGGCAGGGCTGTATGTAGAAAAGAGAGAGTAGATGCAAAAGCAGAGAGAGCTCAGAAGCAGACCTGAAGGAGAGGTAGGCAGTCTGCAGGAGTTGTGGCGCACAGCTCTGGGAGGAGCCTGGAGAGGGGGATTTCAGTCCTGATGTTTGCTGAAAAGATTCTGGGAATGAGAACAAGAAATATTTCTCTGATTACATGAGTCCTCATGTGCTCAGGACAGCAGGGTTCAA
Organism: Cygnus atratus; assembly: GCF_013377495.2. Taxonomy (NCBI): domain Eukaryota; kingdom Metazoa; phylum Chordata; class Aves; order Anseriformes; family Anatidae; genus Cygnus; species Cygnus atratus. Next base: position 18,025,155 of record NC_066366.1, read on the forward strand.
GCGTCTTGTGAACAGAGAGCATGTCAGCAGGGACACCTGATTCCCCCCACTAGCTAACTCTCCTGTTCTCCAAGCCGAACAACTTACGATGTGCTGAATTTCACTTAGTAGTGGCTCAAAAGTGTGCAGCCATGTGTAGAGTACCATTCAAAGCTGTACAAAACCATAGTCATCTCAAGTAATGAAAAGTTGTGAATAAAACACACAAGAAAGGATGAAGAACCAGGAAGAAATCTGCTTACTTCTGACCTATATGCTTGACATGCATGACCAAAATACTTTGCAACTACCTTTAGCCACCAGAGAGTTTTGAAAAACTGGTTATTTACCAGGCCAAACTAAAATCAACTTTGGGAAGCCCTTACAGGTCTACTTTTATATTAATTGAGTCACAATCTTATCCAATTTATTTGAAAATTCCCAGATAAACCAGTCTTTATTTCTGGATTATGAACAGTGAATTTGGCAAAATCTGTATATAGCCAAAACAAAGAGTCTGGGACCTTCTTTAGCCAGGAAGTGTAACTTAAGTAATTGAGCCGTCTGATAACAAACACTGAAATGGGCCCTGGACTGCTTTTTAAGTCACAGTTTTAACAAGAGCCTTGGAAGATACACCTTTCGTAGGATAGCAGATGTGGTAACCCAGAGATTTTGTAGGATTTGAAAACTCATATAACTGTAATTTATTTCTATATACTTAAACTGGGGCCAGAATACTTATCATTGCAGAAACAGGGATTTATAGCACTTTATTTCCTTTAGCGTTCATGTGGAAGGCCATGGAGTCCACGCTCCTAGACTTGCTGATAGAAAGATAATCATCTTTGAACTGAACTTCCCAGGAACCAAGTCCTCCTCCAGCCAATGGAAATGCTATTGCAGACTTCAGTGGGAGTAAATTTCAGTTCTAATGTTTTTTATGACACTTCTGTTTGGGACAGATAGATGAACAAATACATTTACTTGAGCATTCATTACAAATTGCCAGTAGGGTTTTTTTTTTCTTTTTTTTTTCTTTTTTTTTTTATAATATTACGGTTAAATGAGGCTTGTAATGTATTTCGCATTTTGTAACAAAAGCCCTTGTGAAAAGGAAAGGATTTGTGTTGAGCAAATCTTTTAAATATTAAGCTAGCTTATCTTGTTCATCTTGTTTACTACCCATTCACTTAAAAGGAAGGTGTTTATGATATGAGGTTTGGCAAATATTTCATAAAATTTCAAAATTGTATTTTATTTGTTTGTGATGCAGAGAGAGGAGGAGAGAGGATTTTCATCATTTCAGCTATTTAAACATTCTTTTTTTTTTTTTTTCCACACTAAATTGCAGCTCACCATGACTCGCAATGACAGATACCAACCCCAGCAATCAATAATATACAGTGGAAATACCAATGGACTCCTCAGAACAGCCCTGCTAGTGGCACCACTCTTTACTGCTATTGAAATGAATTCAAAGGAGCTGGGCTTTTGCTCTCAAATCATGCATTATGTTATCACTTTTCTATTCTCACATCATTTATTTAAAAGCAATTGTTTCCTTGATTCACAGCTATCCACACATACGTGATATGAAACATTACGTGCCATATTTTATCTCTCCCTGGGTATAAGTCTACAATGTGTTGATGTTGATGTGAGATGAGGATGCTCAGCACTTCAACAAAACCAGGCCCTAAGTAAAAGGCGAATGCAATGTTTCAACAAGTACAAGTAACAAATGGACATGGTGAAGGTGGTGATTAAAGACCATTGTAAGTACACTTTGGGGTTCTGATGTTGCAGTACTAGCCTGCTTCTATTTTACTCTTGCGGCTCATTTCTTCGCAGAATACCTCTTGTCACTTACTGTTAATGTTTCCTGCTGATCTTTTACATACTGTTTTTATTTAGTGATTCTTGACCAAGGGAAGAATTCTGTGTGCAGTGGCACAGGCTAGAGCGCTGACCTCTGCAGCACTGAGTGTTCTGACTTCCTTCCTCCTCCACCAAATTTTGCAGTGGGGAAGGCACTCAGCCCTGTTTAGCAGACACTGAGTGGCACTCACCTCACCTAACGTGGAGGTAGAGAGCTACTCATCAGCTGTTCGCTCTCATCCACCTTGTAGCTGATGGGAAGAAAGAGGCACCTCTAGGCTGTGGTTCATCTTACCTATCTTACATATCAAGGATAATGTGAATTGAGGCCTGATAGTGCCTCATGCTATGGTGACTCATTCAGTTATAACTGCGTACACTGTACATATCTACATTTGCTCAGCTGCATCCCATGTCTCGATACTTCTCTCAGTATGACCTTAAGTCCAGGGTAATTCCAGCTCAAGCCATTTTCAGGATTTATACAAATTGCCTCAAGCCTTTTTTCCACTTATCTTGAAGGCACTTTGATAAATGTCCACATTCAAGGATTTTAAAAAAATAACTGAAATCACCTCTTTACAATGCTATATTCACCACACACTACAGCAGTTCATTTGGATTTCACTTACATTAATATTTGGGTATCAGCAGGAAGCGGCGTTTCGCAAATATGATTTGGCAATGTGTTCATGATCTTCTGCATGGATTCATTCACTACAAAAAAAGAGAAAAGATTGTTTTACAGATAAAAAGTTGTCATGTCACAAACCAAAATGAAGGAAGTTCTTTTGTTACAAACTGAGATGTTAAGTGATTTGTTTGGTGTTCCTGCCTTAAATAGTCTGAGCTTCCCTTAAAAAATAAAATGTGAAATTCACTGTTAGTTTCTTTAATACTGTCTGACTAAGAAGTCACAGAGCCTCTTACATTGAATCCTGTCCTTTGAATCGTTTTTTTTTTTTTTTTTTACTATTGTATATTTTGCAAATTCAGACCTTTATCACCAACCAAATAAATCTCTCATTTTGACAATAGAAAATCTAGCTCCAAATCTGAATTTTGTAGTTTGGGTTTCCTTCTACTTCCTGTCTGAGAGCATAGTTACGGCAACTATTTGCACAAGTTCGTATCTAATTGAAATGCTGTTGACATGTGTATGTGCTAAACAAAGGAATGTAATAAAAATTTATGAGTTAGTTACACTTTGAATCAATAAAGTGTTAAAGAATTAAAAAGAGCTCATTTTTTTCTCAGGTCTTTCAGGCCAGGAACTGTTTGTAATGCACAGAGCACGTCTGGGACATTATTCCCTTTCGCAGTGTCCTATATACATATCTTTTTTGATTACCATGAATATGACAGAGATCTACACAGTGAAGCATGATGCAGTGATACGAAACTCTCTCAGTGATTTTCAGAATATGCAACTCATAAATCATCCATCTTAGCCTGGGCCCAAATTTGCATGAAAACATGGTCTCAAAAGGTAATTTACCCAAAGCCCAACCAATCCCAGCTGTGTGAAGCACATAACAAAGTTAAGAAGGTAGGTTTCACATGGCTTCAGGGTTTGTAATGGATGCTTTGCACAGCTGTAACGATGAGTGGGTGAGGAGAGTTAAGAATGAATGAAGTGTGGGTGGTGGAAATATTCACTGGGCATGTCACGGCCAAGGGAGGAAGCACAGGGGCCTCCCGGTCTCCACGATGGGAAGGACATCAAGGCTCCCTGGACAGGGGTCCTATTTATTTATTTATTTCAGCTCTGACACATTCTCATTAGGAAGGCAAAAAATGTGAAATTGATACAGTTTCTTTTGAACACAGAGAGATGACTGTGGCTGCGCAGCAGAGCTGTCTTATAATCTGCTTCCAAACGTGTGGGTGCCTCTTGGGTTTCCTCAGATATTTTATGGACTGTTTTCAAAGATTTTTATAAAATCAGGCCAACAATGTCTGCATCCCCTACCACATCAGTGAAAAATTGGACAGTGTTTCAGAGTCATGTAAATTCCTTCTATAAGAAACATTTACATTTTACTAAGTGAAAATTTAGCAGACCACTTCATGGGTGAATTCATCCCTGGTTTGTCTCCCTCGTTACAGTACAGTTACCACGGGGATGGGTTGACTAATAGGTTACCACTAATGAACAGAAAAATGAGTAGCTCGTATAACTGAACATTACAAAGGTTTCTTCCAGGATTGCCATGGCACGTTCAGATAGCTGATAAGATACTTCATTCTTACCGTTCCTGTATTTTCATGAGAACTTATCTGTAACTTATCAAAACCTGAAGACCGGTTTATGTTTCTTTATTGTATTATTATATGGCACAGTAAGTGTAATAAAGTAATCTGCTAACTGTTCTCCTTGACTTTTCGTATTCATTGCTCTTAGACAGGTTTTCTTGCACATATAGTAAAATATATACAACGACTTTCGTATCTAAGGCCCTAGTAGTTTAAACACAGTCCACTTATTTCTTGGCAAAATATTCTTTGCAGTTAGGACTTGATTAGGCTGGAAAATATTAAAAATATGTTGACTAATGCACTGTTAAAAATATAGAAAGTGTAACATTTAAATAATGATAGATAATTAATGGTCTAGTGTAGGATTAACTATGATCTTCTGATGGGATTTTAAATATGGGCTCTTTATTTGCCTTGAATGGTTGTTCATGGTTCACAGTTGTAACCACAGCTGATACAGCAGTTAAAAAGATGCTGTTCTACAAAGCTACCCCTATCGCCTAACAAGCATGTTACTCAAAATGGTGGGGTAAAATTATCTCTTCACTGAAGTCTGCCTGAACTTCATTGATTTGGAGGAGGGGAACATTTCTTTTTTGTAGAGAACAATGTACTCATTCAATCTGAAAACTAAGTAGTTTTTTCAAAGTGTTTTTTTTTAACCAAGTGAAAGTATCCTAAAGGACAAAAAATGTCTTTGACCCTGGGCAAGAATGAGTGACATTGATAACTGTCATGTTTGAGGTTTTAAGGAAAGCAAAGAAAATTCAAAATTTCCTAGTGTTTCATTCTTTTAAGCTAAAAGACTCATGCAGCAAGAATCTGTAAATGACACTCAACCAAGGAAAAGCTTTCTGAACAGCTGATGTGAAACTTGAAAAGAGGCAATATAACAAATGTAATGCAGGGGGCAGGGGGAAGTGCTTTCATTCCAGTTCAGGAACATCTGGTTTATTGCAACAATAACTACTGTAATTATATCACTGTTGGAAAAGCTGCTCTAGGTTAGGTTAAGTTTGTGGGTTTCTATAATAAACACTGCTTTGGAGGAGTGGGGGTTCAGTATTTCAGCCATGTCAGATCACACTGAACTGAACTATGATTTGAGGCAAAAATAACAAAATATGGAAAACATAAAAGCATTGTTTCTAACCATATATTTCTTGAGATATACTCTTGGTTTATTCCTCATTATAGCAAGTGGAGGGTATGCCAAAGAAGCAAATTGTTGGATGACTGACTGTATTTCACTGATAAAAACTAAAAAGTAATTTTTTTTGTCAGTTGGAAATAGGCTTGTTAATCCATTATGGTAATGTACACTGCTGTAATAAATAAACAAGCAACCCACAAAGGCCATTAAGTACCATTATTGTCACTTCACATACAGGGTCAGATAGCAGCTTAATGGCAGAGGGTCTCCTAGTAAGAATACAGTGGATTTTTCCAGATGAGTGCCTGTGTGATAGGACTTACTGCCTAGCCACCATATTATTTCACTAGTCATTCAAAATGAAGTATCTCAACTACAGTACGATGCTTTTCTATCTAATGGGAAATTTGAGTCTCCACCAATCCTTTACTACAGCAGAATCAACTTAATTCTCTCAGTTGCCAAGTGTATGTCCTGCATATTATGCAGCAGCAAGGAACAACTGTCTCTTTTCTAGGCAACAGGGTACGTTTACTGACCTCAGCACCAGTAGCGTTCACAGCAGTACCATGGCTGCACTTGGATCTGCAACGGGCCAGGTGTTGCACGTGAAAATTTTCTCATAAATTGCAAAATACAAATAAACCACTTTTTATTCTACTGTTAGGGCATGCTTAGTCTATAGTCTCTCTAAAAATGCTGTAAGTCTATACAACTTCAGTGTACTAACAATATATAAAAAAGAATGGGTCAACATCTTCCTGACAAGGGGAATAGGAATGTCATTGCAAATATATGAATACCCATTAAAATGCTTTGTTTTTATAGCAAGGTTCAAAACTGCCTCAGACTTCTGGGAATTTAAGAATGATGAAGAAAGAGGTATTTTATTATCATAGTTTGCTTCTCCATCTCACGATATGAACTTGTGTGCTGCTGTTTATTCAGATTCACACGTTTGTAGACAATAGATCAAATGGAATTTGCAAGTTATATGTATGCATCACTTTAACAACTGACCTATGTCTTGCATGCTTACACTGGCAAGATATTACATAAGCAAGAATCAACTTATATTACACATGCAAATGTGGGTTTATATGTGCAGAAAACTTCTGTTTTATAAATGCAGGTTTAATATTATCTTTAGTTCTATCTATACACATTCTATTTCTACAAGCTCAGTCCTTGGAATTGAAATGAAGCCTGTACTTCACTACAGACAGAATAAAATGCCAGAATATCACACTCTGTTTTTCTGGGTGTCTTTTTATTCTACCGGTAAAGTTCAAATTAATGGAGTGTAAATTGCATCACATAAATGGAAACTAAACCCTGTTGAAGGCAGATCAGTGAAAACATACCATAATTTTCAAAGCAACATAGAAGAGAAAATAACAAAGTTGTTTTAAAGTTCCAACAAAAACAGATTTATTGTTATTTATGATTTACTCTATCTGAATGCCCCAAGCCATTATGGAATTCAGTACTAGACTCATCAGTCATACAAATAGTTTTTTCTTCCATAAGGTTTTCTCTATAACTTTTCTATATATTACATATATATATATATACTTTTCATACACACACATACCACTGTGATGTATGTACATGCGTACATACATATATGTCTTTTGGGGGAGATGAATCATAGATTTTTTTTCAAATAAAATGACATGAACCACAAACAGAAAAATATCTCTGACTTGAAAAATTCTTATTTCTCACCTGTCTCTCACCTCATCACCAGTTTTGGAATTCTGGCCAGGGGGCTGCTAAAATTTTTGTAAGATTCAAAAAATTCATAATTTATATACTCATATCATAAATACTTTTATTTTATATATGCTCCTGGTTTTATTTCATGGGCTTTGACTACACTCATTGCTTCAAATGCCTTAATTCTGTGTGATTATGTTCCAAAAAGTTCAGATATCAGAATTACAAATGGAAGAACAGATCATCAAGTGATATCAGGAACTGCAGTGCAATTTACATGAGCTGAACTATGGGAGAGTTTGTTCAAAATACAAATGGTCTGGTGGCGAAACCACTTGAGGCACAAGCCTGAAGCTTGCTCTACGCTCATGCTAAATGGCACCCACAACACTGATCTGGTCCTTCATACAGAAGAAAGTCAAAAGTAAACAGTTTGCAAGCTGCTGGCAACAGCACTGGGCATGCCTTAACCATGCTAGCTTTAAAATGCTACCTAGAAGTAGGATGAATCCTTCACTTTTTTTTTTTTTTAATGTTAAAATATCTACATCTCTGCTCCTGCCTGCCAAGACACTGAATTTTGGAAGACGCTGACTATTTCCTGGATAATGCTAAGTATCCTCAAATGCCTTTCTTATCAATGGCTCTAGATACCTTCCAGCGCCCTTCCAGCACCAGACATTCATACATTCAAAAAGAAAAGAAGTTAAGTTATTGCAGAGTTTTTTTCAGTTTACCTGGTGTCAGAAACTTGCAGCACTTAGGATTTAGGCCTGCAAAATGCTGACCTTTGTCTTCTTTTAGAAGATGGAGTGGGGCTATTCTGTATAAACCATTCCTTGCATGATTCAATATATAGACCAAAAGAGAAATGATTTTTTTCTTTTAATTATCAGAAAACAAATAACAAAACTGAATATCAAATAGTGGACTGAAACATGATTTAAAATAAATGCTGAAAATCTGAATATATAACTTCCAATTCTCTCTTTGTTTTTTTCATCTGCTTTTATAGTGTTTCATTAGTACATCTAGACAGCAGACAAATTTGCTTGTGGTGGGCTGACTTTCTCCCATGGTGCTCCTAAGTCACCACTGATTGCTTCAAGCGCCTTCCATCTCTACTAAGCTCATACCAGAACTGCCTGTGCTGAGGATGGGGCAAGTTCATTTCCAGTGTTGGTCCCATGCCATGTTAGAGTGAGAGATATTTACTGGCACTGGCTGCTTATGTTTGCAGTAAAATTATGCATGGCAAAGGTGGGGCAGCACCTGGAACCCTGCGACATTTCTGTTTCCCCTGTAGACAGCACTGGAGATGCCCCTCTTGAGCTCTAAGGGATCATCCAGTTCAGGACTTCTCTCTTTTCAAATGCTTATGTTGAAGGGGAAGCTCTGTTTTCTGAGAATAGACAAAATGAGAAACTTGTAAGTGAGGCAAAGAGGTCTACCAGACAGGGCAGAAATCTTGGATATTTGCAGTGATATTATGAAGTTTAACAGCAGTTTTCTGCCACTTGTAAGATACGACATAAATATGAATGAGAACTATAATATACACACAGCGTAAAAAAAGAGAGAAAATCCTAGTTCCACTTCTATAATGTTCTGAACACTCTCACATCTAGTCCTTGACCCCTCTTTTCTTTTTTTTTTTCTTTTTTTCTTTTATTCTGAATTGCCTTGTTGCGATTACAAGGGCTGGTTGTACTTCAGAGACTGTGTCATTCACAGAAGTGCTGAAACTATTTTCTGCATGAAGGCAGAATATCTTCACATTAAAGAAACCTAGGTTTTGTGGAAATATTCAGAGATACACATTCTGGTATTGAGACTTCGTTCAGTGAAGATAGTGCAGAAGTTCTGCTAGAAGCTAGGGAGACAGAGAGACTTGCAACACAAACCTGAGAAAACGTCCTAATGGTAAGAAATTCTGTAGTGGTCATTGTGTGTGCGTTATGATAAGTGTTTTTTTCTGACTTTGTTCTGCAACTTCAAAATGAAACATCTTCATGAGAGATGAATGTGTTTGCATTCAGCACCACTTGCATTTAATAGTCTGGTCTTCTCACTACAGGTCAGAAACCAGAGACAAACACGAAGCATAAACGTCAGACCGTGAAATATGAAATACTCCAAAACTCCAAGTTCAGATAAAAAGTCTAACCATTCAAAGCTGAATGTCACACCAAAACAGTGTGAAAATTTGTGAAGCATTTGTATGAAGGCAAGAGCTGTACATAGGTTTCAGGTCTATGTAAGGTAAGTGGTTGGTAAGGGAAACACATCTGAAGTTTGGACTGTTCAGAGTCAGAGTTAAAAATGGAAAATATTGGGAACAATTAGACACTGAATTTTTACAGATGATCATCAGAGGGTTATTGAGAACAGATGTTTCCGTAATCATAAGACAGTGGAAGAATTCTTAGTGTTCAATGTCCTTCAACTCTGCATTTCCTGCATGGTAAGATACACACTGCACATCAAGAATTACTAGGGAAGACTACAGCACAGAACATTTAGGAACTCATCTCAGAGTCTGGTAGAAAGTTGCTTTCACAGGCAGACATTTTAATATTTCTTTTTCATAAATGGAGCCACTAGAGAAACAACAACAACAACAAAGGTTACAAACCCTAATATTCTCTTTACAACCCCATTTTCAGACCAGTAAATAGGTTCTAGGTGCAAGACCTAGACTCCACCTCTCCTCTGGAAGTAGAAACGAAGAATGCTTTGCTGATTTCTACTCAGACCTTTAGATGAAACCTCTCAGGCCATGGTTACACAGATACTTCATTCCAGCAGGAATCCACAATGGCAACAAAATGCATAGTCCTGTCACTCCTCCCTGCTTCCCCACAAAGTCCCTCCACATGGCTCGTTGCTCATTCTCATGTTAATTACTGTGTGGTGAGAGAAGACCAGCGCTCTCCCTGAAAATGATACCAGCAACAAAGCAATTACTCTTCATTGTGGGATCCATGCCCTATCAGCCTCCCCGTGGGACTGTCCGAGAGAGCAGCAGGAACAGGCTCCCCGGGGCAGAGCGCACTGGGGCTCTCAGCAATGGCTCAGGCTGCCATAACACTTCAGTGACTGTTTGACTGTGCCCTCATTCATCACGTGTTTATCTCACTGTGTTGGACATGCTGAATTTTCCTATCCAAGACTGTCTGATATTGAGGTGCATCTTTCCGTGCATCTCCCAGCATTTTCATTTCAGAGCACTACCTAGCATCACTGTGATCATGTGCTAAATTAAAGTAACATCTGTGCAGCTGGCTGTTTTTTTTTTTTTCATGGTTGTTCTTTTTCTTCCACTCCTTCCTCCAATTCAGAAATCTCACTCTTGTGGCCTCCAGAGAAAAGCCCACAGGGGAGAGGCTCATTTTCCCTTCTTCAGAAAACTCAATGTCCTCTCAGTGCTCTCCCATGGTGCATCGGCCTCTACTCTCTGGCCTGAGCCCTTCCGAGGCTGCCGGTCACCCTGCAAGAGCTTTCCCACATGCTGTATTGTCAGGGGACTGCCTGACCGTGGTCAGTGGTTTCTGCCTGTGTATATGTGGGTGGAGAGGAGCAGAGGGGCCACACCAGAGCAGAGCAGAACAACTGCAGGAGGGAGGCCTGGGGACGGCTGGGGTTTGTGGGTGAGGAGCTGCTGACCTGCCAGGATCTGGGGTCTGTGCAGACCAATATCAATAAAGGCATTAAAAATATAGAACGTAATGGCTTCCTAAATTGCAGACCTTGGTTTGCAGAGAGGTTTTGTCTTTTCCAGACTCATGCACATAAAGTTTGTCATCTGTCCACATCTGCTGCATTTGCTTGGTGAGTACATAGTGACAGGATACTTGACCTGGGAAATTATTGATGCAGAAATTTCAGGCGTTTTCTCACCTGCACCATGTTGATAGCATTGCCTTTACATACCAGCTGCTGGGGTGGTTTTGAGCGCCCCGGCCTTGTTTCTTACAACTAAACTTAGGGTAGAGAGATGTTACTGAAAATAACAAGTGATACCAAACTTGAAATTCAGACATGGCCTTCTCCATACTTCAGGTAATTTTGGACCTATGGTTTGGATCCATCTCGCTTGTGAAGTTGTGACATTCTGTGTTGCCGACAGTCTGCCCCCACCAGCAGTGGCCCATAAGGCAAAAAATAGTCTCACTGGCACAGCATCACCCCACTTGGTAACAGGGATTACTTTTTGGAAAGGCTAGCACGTTAAACTTGCACCCAGCCATCCATATGCTACCTGAATGAGACACCAAACACGACGCAAGGTTGCAAGAATCAGATTTCCATGGTCAGTAACTAACTGAAAGATAAAGCAGGCTTGCAGCCTGGGATTTTTGTTTTGTTCTCTGTGTGTGTGCATGTGTGCTTGTGTATTTATGCCAGCTTCATCCAAACGACGGCTGGCAATACTTCCTGATTTTGTAGTTGAGAAATATAAATACAGCATGACTGAGATAATATCTGGTAATGTAATACTTCTTCTTCCCTAGGCATTGACAGGAGTTGGTTCTTAACTACCCTACAAGTTCAGACCTACACAAGAACCCCCAAAGTGCAGCCACACACTACCTGCAGCACAAGCTGCTCCAACTGGGCTTGGTTTTTCAAGTTGCTCAGCAGCAAATGTTAATGCTCATCTCTCATCTAGGTCAACAGAGACGAGGAACATGCAGCATCATTTAGAGGTACGAAGTATCTCAGAAGATCTACTTCTATGGTTGATTCAGGTTCAAATCAAGGCTATTGATATTGTCTTTAAGTCAATACCTTAGACCCTCGGTCACGAGAGGTTAGATAAGATTAAAGAACTAGATTTTTTAATCTATTGAATATTAAAAATGGCCACTTCTGGCTTTTCATTCACACCATCTGTTGCTAGCAGGTTGTATCTGCAGTTTCAGGACAGATTAATAATTGTTCCTGGTTTTTGCACACCAAGAGGTTAAAAATAAATCTTTAGCCACACAGAAAAGTCCCCAGCCATTGATTTCTCTAAGATATTTTGGCAACATGAAAAGAAAATATACCGTATGAGCCTTCCTAGAATTATTTCTCCCTGCCACATGTGATATAAATAAAACAAACCTCAAGAATCTGGCTTAGAATATGGAATAACATTATGCTACAGTCATTTCTGCTGTGTTTACCACAGCAAATGTTGAATTACAGGCGTCACTGTACATAATATTTAAATATTTCAATGATACACAGAGCTCTCAACACTCTTGTTTCTTTCCCATGTTCACAACAATTTGCCAGCAACATTTTAGAACAGAGCAGTGATTTTATTGCAACCTCTTTGTGTTAAGAAATGTGTGTACCTGCTACACAACTGTATCTAAGACAAAGCATAACCCCCGTTTTAGCATCCTTATCATGTTCTGATGCAAAAGGATTAAGACAGTTCCAGGACGTCTGGCTGAAGGTTTCCCTGACCTAGGGAATCTGTGGTTGAGAGGCAGTGCTGTCAGGGCTTGTGAAAATGAATCACTGCCACAATTCCCAGTGGCCACAACTGTAGGAGTCTTCCTCCTGGTACGTCTCGGTGCAGCTCTACTGCTGCCACGCATTCAGCCAAGCAATACAGACTGAGGAAGTAGAAATTCAACGTGTGTTAGGCTAATAGGACTCTGTTAAATTTCTGCTTTGAGAATAGTCTGTCTAAACAAAAGTCCAGCCCAAGGAGAGAATGAAAACTGAGGGAGAATAAAGAACGGAGCCTGCAGAAACTTTCAGTTATCCGAAATACAAGAATGAAGACAACCGCAAAACTGCTAGATGAAAACAGCGCAAGTATCACAGGTGACCTCTTAAAATGCAGATGTGTTAATATAAAAATAGCAAAAAAGGGATAGACTAAAATAAAGAAAAACAGCTACATGAAATAGATATGGTAGTTAAAAAATGTTTCATTACGCATCAGTGACTTTTTCACAGGATTTTGAAGTGCACGTAGGAATTGGACTTTTGGACATGACTTTTTTTTTTTTTTAACAAGTTCTGCCTACAATAATTTGTTCCTTTCATAAAGTTCTGTCTTTCTGGCTAATATAGCCAAACTTTTCAAGGGAGTAGTTGGCAAATAAATGTAGAGTGCTGAACACATCTGAAAATGTGGTCATTGTAAGGTGCCCAACTGGAAGTTGAGCTCTTCTGGCCAGTGAGTTTTGTATAAAGTGAAACTTTTCTTCATAATCCAAATATTCAGTGCAATTCCCCATAGGGCAATGGGGAGTAATTACACATCTGAGAGTATCCACGGGAGGGTGCTGTGGCAGGGAGGAGGAGAAAGCATAGTCACAGACCTTTGAGTCCAATTTAGAGGTGGGAACCAGTCTACTTCCTCCAGCCTCCCTCTTCTTCCAGCCTTCCCCTGAGCCCTGGCTGTGTCCAGGTCTTGCTGGAGCCTCCTGCCAGTTTTAGCCTCTCCCCAGTGTGGAAAAGTCACTGGGAGGGCTGGATTGTGACAGCAGCTGCAGCCAGCCGAGGGAAGGACTGGGATTATTGCTGGCAGCACAAATAGGAGCATTATATAAAGCAGTGTTGACTGGAAATGCGTTCTGTAGAGTTTAATGAAGAGCAAGGGAGGAACACGTTGACTGGCTAGTACAAGGGATGAGGGTGGGCGTTAGCAGGGATTAAGCAGTTAGCTGAAAAGGCCTTATTTGGTGGATGGGAGGGAGCAGGAATGGGAAAACAGAATATTTTCTTCTGAGCCAAATGACGATTTTCATGTAGATCTTCCTCGGCCTTTATTTCTTGAGGAGTTTGTGAGATGCTTCTGTATCTATGACTTGGGGGGCCCAGATTCCTACAGAAAATCCGACACGCACTTAGTCTCTCCTTTGGGCTGCTATTTTTCCTTTGTGGTCATCCAACAGTTTCATTTGAGGGTCAAAGAGCCTCCCAAAAGTACGGAAATGACCTTCATAATATTTTGGAGAAGAATTGTCACCTTCATTTTATAATGTCTACCCAACTTGTCCCCTGTCACAGACAGATTCAGTATCGGAGCAAGGAAAGAATCCAGGAATCCCACCACATGCTCTCCCCGCTAGCAGGACACCCCACTGCCACATGACCTCCTTGTGACTGGGACACAGTGGACAAGGGATGTTTTTTTCTCCCTGGAAGCCAGGCAGTAGCAATGTCTACTGACAGCATGCATGATCAGATCACTCTGTGGTCAAAATAGGAAACATTATTCATTCTTCTTCTGGGACTGCAGCAAAACCCTGTGCAAAAAAAATATGCTGTCAGCTAGAAAAAAGTATGCTTCAAATAAAGCTAAATGGTTTAATTAAACATTAGATTAACTCTTCCCAAAGCCACTAGCAAAAACACCACAAGCATATGCAAATGAAGGATGTTTGTGGATGGACCTACACAACGTTTTTCACAACCTTTTATATAACATTAGTGCAGGCTTAGACAAAAAGTAGTCTTGTTCTTTTCAAGCCAGCATGAAGTACAGCCAGGAAGTATTAGTCATCAGAGATTTTTGGTAGTTGTAGTTTGGAACCCCAACTGGAGTGTTTGCTTTGTACAGTTCGCTTTGTAAAAGCTCAAAAATCTAAATCAAGAATTGGCCACTATCTTGGTCAAAACATATTTCCTTTCAAATAGCTTTTGACTAAACTATCGCTATTAGAAGAAATTTTCCTTTTTACGCACTTATAACACAAAATAAATGCCAAAGAAACAACCCTTCCCTCTTCCCCAAGGAACTGTAACAACATTTTTTCAGTAACATTTTGCAAGATTTCATATTAAAATATATTCTGAATTGTGTTTTAAGGGGAAAAAAAAAGAAATTATGATTTTTGTAACCAAAATAGAACAGACGTAAAATATTTTTAGAAGGTTTTTACCTTTGAGACTGAAACTTTGTCATAGGTTAGTCTGAAATAACACATTTGAAAATTTTGTGAAACAATACATGGCTTTCTTCAGTTATTGGCCATTCACAACAATACATCCATCCCGTATATTTCTGTGTTCTGGTCATTTTGGTTATTGCCAGAGCTTTGGCCTAATAAACAGTATTTTTGCAGACAAGAAGGATTTGATTCTGCAATCAAGATGATTTTCTGTAAAGCATTTAAGAAGTACAAATGGTTATGTGTACTTTGAATTTTTGAAATAAATCATGGAAAACTAATATAATAATGTGCTGTTAGTAAGTGCTATACTGCTACAGTTGCTTTAAAAATGAAGAAGAAATCTGAGGTAGTGAAATAAATCTTCAGCTGGTACACTTCAGCACAGCCCTATTGAACTGACGAGAGCTACATCGACTTAAACAAACTGAGGTTTTGATATAGTCAGTGTTTCGCTATACTGAATAAACTGCAGCATGGGATGGTGAAATAACATGATTCGCCCTGAAATCCTGGTGTCAGCATGGCCTGCACTCTTAAAGATCTCTTCAAGAAGGCCTTTCAAGCATGATATACACTGTGGAAAACAGCAGAGAAGGTATGATGGCTAAAGGGCAATCTCGGTGTTCCTGGTGGAACAAAGGAGATGGATGTGAATCCGTAAAAGTCTAAGATACAATGTGCTGGAGCAGGTACAGATGCCCCCGGGTAAGCACTGACTTGAGATGGAGCTGAAGCACAAGCCAACCTGCTTTCTCTAAGCTCCCTGCTGCTCTTTGCCTCCTTCTGTCCACGCACCCTTCTCCTTTGTTGACATACCTATCTATGCACACAGATGGTCATCTGCCCCAGAAAACTGAGTAGGGTTAAAACTAACCTGGTGGAAGATTGCTTGGCCTTAACATGGCTCAGCTTCCCGCTTCAGCTTGTAACACTGCTGGTAAAGGTAGGGGTGGTCTGGTGGCACCTAGGACAGCTTCTCTTGGTGGGAACACCACTGATACTGATTTAACAGCTTTACAGAAGTAATGCCTTAGGAAGAAGAAATCCCATGTCCTCTAGACTAATTCTCTGACTTGTCAATATTCAGGATAAAACGGAATAGAGTGTACTAGGAGCAGAAAACAGTGAGCCTGAGGAAGTGTGCCTTAAGAGTTATTTATTATTAGCTTTTCTACTGTACTCCTTGCTTCCTAGGTTAGTCACTTACTGCATCAGGAAGAAGTGTTTGTGTGATAAGTCTGTTCTACCTGGGCCTTGGTACAGGGGAATAATAGTGTGGCTATCTGTGAGTAAAGGTAACCCTTTGGAAAAACTCCTGCTGACTTCAGTGGTGCTGGACTGGGTCCCCTGTATTGCTCAGGACTGCATACCCCCTGCTTATTCATCCAGCAGCTCTCACCTCTGAGTGCCACATCAGATCTGTAGAGGTGTTCAAAGCAGCTCACAGGATTTGCTCCTCGTGGCCCTAAATGACTCCTCTGAAACAGATCCCTCTTGACTGCTACACAGCATGTGGTGTAAGCTAACAAAATACTGGTTCAACCTCTCCCAGTGGGGCAGATTTTTTCAGTATGTGATCTCCTCCCATTGCTTGCGAGCAAAACACAGATGTGTTACCTCAAAGGTGGATCTGCCTTAAGCATCACAAAATAACACCAACCCATGAGAAGCAAGACTTCAGAGGAGGTCAATTTAATTCAGGTCATAACAGGTATGTTATTCCCAACTCTGCAAGCTTCTGTTTCAAGAGTTAATTTGCTTAAAGAGAAAAATTATTTTAATCACAGATGCACCCTTTTCAGGCATGTTGGCTCTAACATGTTCAGGATTTTGAGGAATTTCATAACAGTGCTCTTACATCATTGCATCCTGATACAATGTTAACCATTATGAGATAAAGCCTGGGCTTTTTGCATTTGCATAAAGTATGTAGCTTCCCTTTCTATTAGCCAAAGTTTCTCTTTTTCAATTATGAATATTTCAAATTATGCACTTTTTTTTTTTTTTCCCCTGGGGAATGACAAAAGCATCTGTTTTAGGAAAAACAATGCTGCTTTTAAGTGACACCAGAGCAGGGTGGTTGTATGTTACCTATTCACAAGTTATCACCCTGACATGGTCAAGACAAAGCAGAGGGCACAGGAGAGGTACGATGCTTCCTGCACTGTTCCCTGCTTTGTGGTAGGTCAGCTCCCCTGCATGCGATATCTGGACAACTTCGATTAGACACCATTAAGTTCCAGCAAATCAATAACTACCCTTATGGGCTACAGTTAAAGAAGCACGACAGCAATGGTCAGAATAAAAAAAATAATATATGTATCAGACAATAGTTATTTATATGATTGACATTCTGTTTCAGCGTATTCACACAAAGACCTCTCTCTCTGCCTGACATGCAGGCACTGCATTCCCAATGCATTCTTGCAGCCTACACCACATAGCCGAACAATAGCGAGCCTTCTTTCATTTTCCTGCCTAGTTTCTGTGAACAGCTCTCTGTTGACAACCAAGTCTGTTCTCACTCCCGAAGAATTCCAAAAATTGAACGACATAAGGACAGCCTGTGACTTTCAGGAGGCATCTTAAAGCATCCTATTTTTAAAATTGTGGTTTGATGCTTCTTTTTCTGTTTTGTTTCTGTTTCAGAGGAAACCTACAAAAATGCAGTTACACTACAAACCAGCCCTCAGATGAGAGAGCTGCTCTGAATACAGCACCACTAATAGCACTAAAATGCAAATATGTGGATGACTTTCTCTCTTTGACCATTTCAGAACAGTTTTTCTCCTCTAAACGTTAAGGTTCATGATGAGTGTCAAGCTGTCAGACCCTGTGCAATTGAAATATTTTGTGCAGGAAAAATAGATGCATGGACATTGGTTTGCTTTCCCTGCCAACCAAGACTGAAATGGACAGGACACACGTAAGATTAAAAAAGTCCAGCCTACTCAACACTCATTCCAACTCCCTCCCTTGCTCCTAAAGATTAATGACTTCTGGCCAGATGACAGGAATTTCATAAATATGAGCAACATGCATAAAAGACCCAGATCTCCCTCCCCTTTGCCACACATCAGCAAACCACCTTCCCCAAGATAGCGTAGTGCTTAGTCTTGTGGCTGGCAGTGAACCAAATGAAAACAGAAGAGATGGGAAATCACTGTGATGAGCTAGCTGGCATGTTATGTCTTTCTTTGGTTGCTGATGCAATGGGTAACATATCCCATAAACCAGAAGTGCTTTTCAATTCCTCATTGACAACATGCTCTCACAAAGTCACAGTGATAAGTAACGCTCTTTGTCATCTCCAGTGGCATCCCACCCTGTGAGGACCACTGTGGCCTCTCAGCTGGACTTGAGGAATGCACTGTGCCAAGACATGAAGCATTCAGGCCACAGGACATTTCAGCCCATGTGGTATGACTGATTAGTGTCTTCACAGCAGCAATATGCACTCCAAACACATGAATCTGACCTCTGCTCTCAGTACTGATTTCCCATAGCATTACCAGCAACCTCAATTGATTTGAAGTAGACAGCCAGTATTTAAGATTGCATTTTGACTCATTAAAATTTTAAGAATCTGAAAATGTAAGAAACAAAGGCTCTTAAATTAAAAGGCACTTGAAATGCATGGAGAGGAGAGGAGAGGAGAGGAGAGGAGAGGAGAGGAGAGGAGAGGAGAGGAGAGGAGAGGAGAGGAGAGGAGAGGAGAGGAGAGGAGAGGAGAGGAGAGGAGAGGAGAGGAGAGGAACTTGAAGCACCGTTTCTTAACAATGCTTATACAAAACTTCATCATTGTCTGTATCTTTCTTCAGGATCTTACATATAAGGATGCCTTAAGGAAAGCCCTCTTAATTTAAGCCTGTTGTATTTTTGGCTTCTGACTTCTCTGGGTGGATCTGGCACAGTCAAGAGCAAAATGAAACATCAATGAACAAGTGTGCTGACGTCACTGAAAAACGAAAACAATTGCAATATGACAATCAAAGGAAGGTGAAAGATCTAGTCCCAGGGCTTCCTGCTTCAGCTGAGAGTTTATTCAGATGGCCTCCAGATAATCTAAGCCAGAGAGAGGGCACACAGACTTATTATGATGTTTATTCTCTCGACTTTGTTAGCTGTCAAATGCAAGAACTATCTATCCAGGATGCATTTATGCTCTACCATTTCTACATATCGTTGGATTTAGGCCTTGATTTCTGGTGTTGCAGTGGTAGAAGCAATATGGAGTTGAGAAAGAATATAAGAAATGTGAACAAATGAGAACAAGCAAGAAATTTCTGTCTTAAGACATCTTTCATAATATAACTACGTATAGCATTTTTTCTATAGCAGTTAAGTATACTTAGTAATCAAATACACTACCCTCCTTTAGACATCTCTAGTATTGTAAAAAGGGATTCAAACTCAATGAAAATTTAAGATTTCACTTATAATAGTGTAAAGGAATTTCAGTCTGCCTGAAAATCTGTCCCACACCATGCTAAGCCTTTCCTGTAAAAAGTGGTTAGCTAGTTCAGCTAAGGCTACTTTGAGTTGAGCAGTTAAAAGAAAACTAAACACAAAGACAAGGACAAATCATTTATATGGGAACCAGAAGTCAAAGGCAAGTCATTTAACCATTGCTAAAAACCTGGTTAGCTTATCTTCACTGCACGTGGATTAATAGCCTACAGCTCCAGCACTCGTATCGTCATGGAATCAAATTCTGTTATCTCCACTGGAGCGAAATACAGGCTCCAGAGCTGGAAGTCAAGGTGGTATTATGGTTTCCTTAAGATCTATAATGAATAAAGAGGACAGATACTAGCCTAGGTAAAAGAAAAAGAGAACAAGGCTTAAAGCAATAACAGCATTGGTTAACAGTATATGGACACTAGAATGTTGACAGAATGTTTTGCCTGGCTTATTCTGCTGCAGAGAAAGTATTTATCCCTGCTGTAGCTCCACTGAAACCTGTAACTAGCTCCAAGCATTTGGGATTTCTAGCTCTAAAACCGATTTCCTTAAGCAACACCAAAGAAACTCTGTTAAATGTAGCACTCATGGAACTACTAAGGGAATTTATCTCCTTTTCAACCTTCAAGAACTTGATGAATTTGGTAAGTGCTAAAATTTGAACTAGTCAGAACTACCAGTATATGCTTGAAGTCTGTTTCTATCTTATCCACACACATGCCCAGAAAGATCATAAGCCAATATGTAAGGGTATTTTCAAAATGTAGTTCTCATTACAATGCTATTATGAAATTTATCTTCTTTGTTCATTGTGTTCCATTGATTTAGGTGTTTTATCCTAGGTCTTACATTTAGTGCCTCTAAACCTAGGATCCATCTCAAGTATTACAGTAATCATATTAATCAAGTGCTTCATCCACTCCCCTCCTTTTATGATACAGCTTATATTCTGAAAGTTCTTAGGTCACAGAACCTTGAAATTCACCTTGCATAATACACAGTCACTACAAGTTATTAAAATAATTCCCTGAATGTTATTTATTAGTAGTAAATTTAATAAAGTTTGCTCATGTATTTAACTTTAAATGGATGCTTTAGATCAGAAACTGACCTGTACTTTTCTCTGAATTGAGAGCAAGAACTGTGGATATAACAGTCCAGTCAGAGACTGAACAGAGACAAACTGTTACGTATATCCAAAATGTCTTAAACAATGACAGTACAGACACTGCTATACATGTTGCATGGATGTACATGAAGGATATAAATTATCACAAGTGCAAAGGTTTCTTTTTTTTATAACTATTTTTCAACTTCACCCTCAAATCATAAGTGATTGCTGTCTAATTACTGTTTATCTGAAATAATGCAAATTAAAAAATAGCCATGGAAAGTCCCTAGTGACCTATAAGACAAAAAATGTATCTACTATACAATATTGATGACAACTATTCCTATGTGGGTTCACTTTTTAGGCACAAGTGATTCTGAGAGTCCCAGCTGGGGACTCTCCTGAGAGAAGCTTGCAGGTACAGGGCTGATGGCAAGGAACCAGCACGCAAGGGCAGTGAGCGAGCCCCCAGCAGAAGCCACAGCCAGCTGGCCACAGAGTGACGCTGGCTGGACAATCCCTCAGGTGGGAACCAGAGGCTGGCATCCACAACACACCTCCCTCCTTGTTTGCACAGCAGTGGTTTGTGTGCTGTGCTTAGTGGGTACCACTTGTGCTTAAACACGTTGGCCAAAACTGAGGTATACTTGTCTTGTCTAGCTTCGGCCATCAGAAGACATGGCAAGTATATAGCACATTGTGATTTCTTAAAATGAAAATATCAACTCGTTAGTTACCAAAAAAGTAAACAGAATCTTGAAGTATTGCAATGCCTACAACAGCTGTCCTTATCTGACTTGAAAGCCTGATGGTAAACAGAGGGGCTCTGGCCCGTCAGGATGCTGCTGCCACTGCCTGAGCTGCAGGAGTGTTTCTCTGCACCCCTGGCATAATAGCTAGCAAACAAAATGCAGTTGAGCAAGCTTAATCTGCAATAATTGTATATTACAAACATATTTATTCTCTTGAGAGAGAAACTCCTTCAAGGCTCCAGATGAGACATTTCTCACGTATATTATTTAGCTTTTCCTGAGGCCTTAATGAATTGCTTTAAATTACAGACTTAGATATTGATTAGCCTCATTAAGCTGAAATCTAGGCTTAGCAATCTATACCGGTCTATAGTTTATTTGTGATATTATTCCTAATAAAGAGCTGCAATTAATCCACATCAAGAAAAATCAATTAATACAGATTTGTATCACAAAGAAAGAAATCCTCCTCGTATCTGCCCACTAATCCCGAAGCTTAGGCCTTTCTTTGCTGCCAGGGAGGACAGACAAAAAATATTGATTTCACCCTATTTTTAAAACTTATAGTGATACAATAATAGCATGCAGAACAGACGGGGCTTATCAATTAAAACTATTTTTATATATGATGATAGATGAGGACACACAATGTCTGCCCTCTGAATTATTATTCATTATTAGTGTAATGGACTACTAGTTTTATAATAATAATCCATAACGTTTCTGCTTCCATCATTTCATGCACAGCTTTCAAAGAGTCTGAATTCACTTATGGTATGGTTATGAATCTTGCAACTTATGAATTACAGTACAGTAATGGTTCTAGAAGCAAAACTGCAGTTAGCTGCAGCTGCATGGGAAAGCAGAACTATTCTGTATAATTTTAGTCTAATGGTACAACATGAAGAAACACAAGATGTTATCCAAGTTAACATCTTTCTATTTTTATCCAGTTCTATCTCCCATTTGAACCTAGCTAATATCTAACCTAATTTATTAGAAGTAAAAAATCTTATCAGAGTCTTCTTGCAGGAAGCATCACATAAACACCACGAATTAGATTTTGAAATTTTAGAAGCCAAACTTTATCCTTGCTACACAAATAAGACAACAATGTGTCATTGTCCTTTCACAATTCCTACTGTAAACAGTTTATGTGATTTATTCTTTTGCATGCGAGATAATTACATATTTTATACCAGTGTATCATCAGTATGTTGTTATTCTGACTGCCCCATAATAGAAATTGTGTATTTTCCCACTGCAGTGAATGCTATTCTTAACATACATTGGCCTCAAAAAGCTAAAAATATCAGAGTTCTGCTGCCTGTGGGAAAGTTTTGCTGAAGTTATTTCTATTAAAAGTTTAATATTAGTCTCTTCCATTTTTCATACTGTATCTGCCATTCACATTTAATGCTGTCTTCTCTCATATGCAATTACTTACAAGTACTTAAGTGTCACATATGGCACATATTAGGCAAATAATGCCCTAATTCACTCTAATGCTAACATTAATATGAATGATTAGGACTGAGATAAGTACTAGAGAATACCATTTTAAAATAAATTGTGATGACATAGCAACAGCTCTATGAAGGATTAAGGAGTATGGATTATTGCAGGTTATGGTTCAAGATATCAAATGATATGGCTCTGTGTTTGCTCTTGTCAAGTACACTAGGAAATTAGAAGCCCAAACTATAATTCTTTGTATCTTTGGATTCGTTTGCTCATTTTTTTTAAAACTCCTCCAGTTTTTGATAGACATTAAGTTCTGAAAAAAATAAAGATCAACTTGCTGTGAGCTGTCTACATCCACAGAAAGCTTTTTCGACAGCTGTTTAATTTATCTGGCAATCTAGAGCCAATCTAAGTGCAGACACAAAGAAAAAGCTCTACTTTTTATAAACATTCTATTTTGAACTCTAATGCATATATTAAAGGAAGATGCCAGTAAATAAATGACAATATTGTTCCTTTAAATTTATCTCTTCTTAATAGTATTTTTACTTTTCTTTCTCCAGAAGATAATGGAAGACTATTTAGAAAACTTAACTCATGCTATTGAACCCATTACACCCTACACAGCTTCCTACCTACACAGTCCAATCCTAATTTTTCTGATCTCTCCATGTGATACTTTTATACCTCATCAGTTTGTAAATCTATATGATTCCATTCAAGGACATGAGCAATGAGTTGAGAAACATTAACTATTCCTTAGTTTATCAGATTTTGGGAAAGACCGAAGAATGAAGATACCATTAGCTTTTGGCTCACTCGAATACTTTTTAACACAAAGGAGAAAAATATTTTAGTTACTGAACGTCTGACCAAGTGTTAGTTACCTTCAGCTTCAATGAAGCTTGCAAGTGAAGGAATATTGGTGATGTTCTACGTAATGTCATGACTGCTAGCATGAGTAAGTGCTAGTGCAGTTAAGAAAAAACAAAAGAACAATTAAATGGTTTTCTCTTGGGAGCTGTCTGCACTGGTATGTAAAGATCAGTCTCAGTCCAGTCTCAATCTCAGCTTTGATATTCTACATCATCTTAAGCACAGCGTCTTCTGAAGGGAACAGCCTTTTGATTATTCATTACAAATGAGTGATCTCCGGGCCTCAGTGAGGTTTCATTGACTATCTCCAGTAAGAAACCACCTATCTGGATCCAAAATTAGTCACAAAACTTTCTCTCACAGTGCTGTTGCCAGAATAAGGCCACTCAAAACTAGAAGGCATTGAGGCAATACAGTAATATGTTGTATACATGTAAAAAAATATTTTTTGTGGAAGATGATCTTTTATAAAGTAATAGGTGCATTAGCATTGCATCAAAACAGGGAACACAAGAAATGAGAACCGAGCATCTATTCCACCATGGAAAATTGTTGTATTCATTGTTTCTCATTACTGAGTTTGTATTGGTTTAGGTCAAAGAAGACATGCTTAATTTTGCAGATTCATACAGGACATTCCATTTGGATTATCCAAGACAAAATTTACATCAGTGACTTCAGCTCAAGTTACAGCCTGTCACCCTGATATGTGCTGCTGGTGGTACAGCAAAAGCTGAGGTAGGATCCTGGCTTTGCAATACAAGACATAAGGAAAACATAAAAACACACTTTAGGACATACCAAGATCAGCACGTAGAGTAGGAAACCTCTTCAGATAGTCAGTTATTGACAACAGAAAGTTGGACATAAGTATGTGTATATTTGTCCCATATTTCTACCCTCAATGTAGTGTATTCTACAGGGTTTCCTAAATGGATTCTTACTCAAACTAGAGTATGTCTTTCAGTACAACTGTGCTCCGATTGTACAATTTGTAGCAATTCAGAACCTCCTTAATCTTCACTATGTTATTCTAGAGAAATGCAGAAGTAATGTAACTTTTACTTCCCTATTTGACAGCTCCCTTTTAATAAAATCATAGATGGTATTTGCCACTTAGTGTTTCTGGAAGATTATACACAGCTGATATCTACTGCAAGCACTGGCACTCCACAAAATCATTCAGCTCATTTAAAATTCCTGGATACAGGTGTGTGGATATCTTGATTTTAACACTAATTTCAGTACTTTGGGTTTAAGCTCCTGAGTTACAGTTGGAAAGGAAAACATTTATGACCACTATACTCATTATATGATACGGATTTTTCTGAAATAAAGCCAGTTTTATCACTTCTACTGTATTGATCTACTATTTTAAGGTAGCGAAAAAGAATAATATTGTTCAGGCTTTCTTCTTAATAGATTTAAAAATTATCCTGGTGGACATGGATCCGCCTGTTCTCCTTATGTTTCCTTTATTATTATTCTGCAGTTTTAAGCCTCACTCATATGTATTGCTACAGCCTTCCTTTTCTCCATATATATAACTAAATATATTCATATATACATGTAACAGCTATTTTCCCTTCTCTACTAACATACTACTTAGTGATTTTTTTAACGACAGTAAACATCTTTATTAATTGTGGCTTTTCTGAATAGTCAATAAAACAACTTCATTGGGAGTATTTATATGCTTAAAGTTAAGCACGTCTAAATGTCTCCTTGAACTGTAGTGTGTCTGTTTTCAGTGAAAGAGCAAAAAAAAGGAATAAAATAATTGGTTTGTCTTAATCTGGAAATCTGAATTAACTAACATGGAATATGGCCAGTTTTTAGCATAACTTTCTCTCAGATTGTTCCTTATTTTCTCTTCTGTTCCTTTTCTGTTTGATCTTTTGATTTATTTTCACCTCTCGCTCTGTCATTTTAATTCCATCATGCATGTCATCCATGTCCTTGTGAGGGCTCTCTCTCAGATAATATGCTGCGTGGCTTTTATGTATACACACATATACACATAAACACACACACATACATACTTGTTTCTTCACTTATGTGTAAGGAATGCTTATACTATTTTTCCAGCTGTTTCTGTAAGCTCAATATGCTTATATGTAATGAATATCCTATTCATTAAAAAACAATCATAACTGAACATGAGTACATTTAATACATGTGCATTAAAAATATTTTCCTTTAAAGGTGAGCTGCAAAGGGAATTGAGGCAGGGAAATAAATCTCCCCCAAACCTCCTTTTTTTTTTTAGCACATGTAAGCTTTGCCTGTAAAATTCCACCCTCTCCCCCTTCCCTCATCTCTGTCTTCCTGATATTTTGAAAGCCTGTACTACAGCAAATGCTTTGCCAGTTTATCTATTTTCTATGGACAGAAACTAAATCTATTGAAAATGACTGCACCAACTGAAGTGTGTCCCCCAGATGCTGATGAGGGTTTGGGTGTCTGTAGGAGACAGATCATACATTAATGTATCAAAATCAATCTAAACTAATTTAATTGTGCTGGCAAGAATTGTGTGAATACAAAATGCTTGAGATACAGAACAACAACAGTGAGTATATTAAAAAAATCAAGCTGTGAACTCTTTCAAGCTTTCATTTTAAGTCATCAAGAAGTGATGAAAAACATAAATGTAATAAAAATAATCATTTGCAGGTCACTTTAAAATTATTTGACAAATGCAGACAGTGATATCATAACACTGAACCAGAAAAGACTCACATTCTCTCATCACTCATTTCCTTTCTCTTTACATTCCCATGCACTGTACCTCTTTTACACTTTTCCTTCTTCCTATTAACTTTTCCATCTTGTCTGCTTCCTCCACCTCTCAGTCTTCAGCGGAGCACACTGCTATCTTTATAATCTTGCCAGGCTTCCTCAGGGACTAAAAGTACCGCAATCTTTCCCTAACAAAGTTCTGGCACTTCCTCTTAAAGCTTCTTCTGGAACCTGGAAATGAAGAAGCATGTGAAAATGAGAAATAATTGGAATAAAAGTCAACTCACATCTTTGGAAATCAGAGGGACCCTGGACTGAGTGCTGAGGGAAAAGCACGGTCCCATCGGATCACAGCATGAGTGGAGTAAATTCACTGTCTGAAACCCAGTAGGGCAGGAAGAGTTTATGAAGGCTGCCATCAAGTGCATGGAGCCATACAGGACTGAGCATCAAAGAAATCTGTGATAATATTCATTCAGACAAATTCTGCTGGTGACAAATGATTCATCACGGAGCAATACATGAAGCCAGTAGGAATCAAAAGGTACTAGTCAGGACACCAAAATTTATTTCCAGCTAAACCACTAGTCTGTTTTGTAATCCTTACTTCTATATTTCTCTTCACCTCCTTTCTAAAGCATTTGCATCAAACTAGGAACCTTCTGAAGACTGCTTAAGGCAGTTAAGCTGTTAGGTTAGGTTCTATAGACACTTCTGTAATAAGAATAAACCATCAGTAATGATGTATCACTGGTGAACTCTAAAACATTTTAGACAACTACAAACATGCTGACATTTCTTGTATGTTCCAGGCACACATATATGGGAATATAAATGGAACACACGTGTATATATTATATATATATATTTAGATATATATATATATATATTTACACACACATGTATGTATCTGTGCATGTGTGTGCATGCATGTGTACATACATGTCTGTCTCTGAATAAGAAGTATACCAAAGCTGAAGGAGAGCAGAACATTAATAGTTTGAACTAATGATGCTATTTTTTTTTTTTTTAAAAAAGTGTGCGTGTGTATGATTATTCATTTATTTCCAAAATGTCTTTAGTTTCAAAAATTTCTGTGGTAATTCAGAAGGATGCTAATGGATGGAGTTGTGAACTCCTCTACTACGAAACAGAACAGTTAAATTCATTACTGGCCATTAAGCTAAATCTTAATTGCTGCTGTTACAATACAGTATGAGCCCATGTAAGCAATGAGTGCTCATACGTGCGCATCCTGCAAGTCTGTGTGTTCTGCTTGCTGACAAAACACGTATGCTGAATCTGCAAAAACAAATGCAGGCAAACCAAAGTCTAAGAGGCCAACTCTGTTCTCTGCTGGGTTAGTGAGAATTCCAGCGCTGGACACAAGTGCTGGGAAAGGATGTGTTTCTGTACGTACCAGAAGGGCTGCAAAAAGGTGGGGTCATGGGGCAGAAACTTGCTATCCCAAATCTGGAAATCCTGCCAGCCCAACCCTGCAAGCCAGCTCTGACAGAAGCTATGTAACTGTTCCTGGTGGGGTCAGGGGGACATGGGCCATATGTTTGAGTGCATAAAATTGTAATTCAGCAATGGAAATTACGCACCTCAGGGAGAGCAGGTATTTTCTGATCAATGTAAATGGAATCAGTGCCTGAAAGAAT